>NC_063173.1:24202397-24538028 GCF_023159225.1 Perognathus longimembris pacificus | reverse complement strand
TTAAAGTCAAGTGCTGGTTCAGCCACTTATTAGTTAGGAGAACATAAACAAGTCATCTGACCACTCTGCCACAGTTTTCTCATCTGTAATAGCACCTCTTCTTTGTAGGGTTGCTATAAAAAATCAATTTGTTAATATGTAAAAACTGCTTAGGGGGGGTAGGAATGTGGCCTCATGGTAGAGTGCAAAACACACACATATAACATTAGGCTGTGTTGTATCATTTTGCCAAATTGCTTTCAAATAGGTTAATTTATATTCCCAATAGATTCTCTTATTTTCTTGACCTTACCACATCGCTCTTTTCAGGCTTTTTGAACTTTGTCAATGTGATGAGTGAGAAAAGTATGATGTATGATGATAATTCTCTTCCTACCTCTCTAACTAGTCCCTCGCCAATTCTAATTTTCCTTCTCTTTTTCCCTGGCTCTCAAGACTTTCTCAGCATGCTTCACCTATTTTTCTGACCTTATTTCCGATCATTCTCCTAAATACACCCACTTATTCTCAAAAGCCTTTAATATCCTTTTCTGTCTTTATTCATGTTATAACTACAATTCTATCACTTCTAAGCTTGCCAGAGAAAATACAGAAGATCCAGTTAAATTTGAATACCAGATGAACAACTGTTTATGTAAGGATGTCTTCCAATTTAACTGAATATATTTTTATTTGCTAAGTCTGACTGTGATTGCCTACATGGCAGGAGCCTGTGAAGGACAGACTTGAATCCATATAACCACAACCAAAGTCTGTAAAGAATGAGCTGGGAGCCCAGCAGTGGGCACTAGTAGTGCCTGCTTGTAATCCTAGCTACTCAAGAAGCTGAGATATGAGAATCACAGTTCAAAGTGACTCAGGTCAGGAAAGTCCGTGAAACTTTTTTTTTTTTTTTTGGCCAATCCTGGAGTTGGACTCAGGGCCTGAGCACTGCCCCTGGCTTCTCTTTTGCTCAAGGCTAGCACTCTGCCACTTGAGCCACAGTGCCATTTCTGGCCGTTTTCTATGTAGGTGGTGCTGAGGAGTCGAACCTAGGGCATCATGTATACAAGGCAAGCACTCTTGTCTCTAGGCCATATTCCCAGCCCCACATGAAACTCTTATCTCCAATTAATCACCAAAATGACGGAAGTGTGGCTGTGGCTCAAGTGGTAGGACTAGTCTTGAGCAAAATAAGCTTAGGAACAGCACCAAGGCCCCAAGTTCAAGTCGTAGGACCAGCACTTAAAAAAAAAAGTTGGAGCTGGCTCAGTACATGGATTAGGAAGAATATACCAGAGAGAAGTATATGCAAAAAAGACTGAAATGGAAGAAGGCTTGTCATGTAAAAAGAAGTTGCTTTTGCTGGTCATGTGCATTAACTAAAAGCAAGATAAAAGCTGGGCACCCATTCCCCCACCTTTACATCTGTGCCCTTTGATCTGAACCATTCTCTCCAGCAGTCACTTTATAATCTTCAGGAGTGACAGGACTTAAGCATCTTGTAAGGCAAACTGCTTCCTTTTTTTTTTTTTTTTTTTTTGCGCCAGTCCTGGGGGCTTGAACTCAGGGACTGGGCACTGTCCCTGAGTTTTGTTGTTTTTTGTTTTTGCTTTTTTGCACAAGACTAGCACTCTACCACTTGAACCACAGCACGAGTCCAGGCTTTTTCTGTTTGTGTGGTATTGAGGATTCAAACCTAGGACTTCATGCATGCTAGGCAATCGCTCTACCACTAAGCCACATTTGCAGCCCACTGCTTCCTTCTTATAAAGTGACAAAAGGCAAAACTGCTCTAAAGGAAGCAAACAACCATCTTGGAATCCAGAAAGACATCAAAAACTTATGATCAACCCACACCAACCACTAGTGACTACTGTCTGCAGCACCCAATGACTAGGGAACATACCTATGAGTTGTGACTATTTTAACTATGCACTTTCTCATCACCCCTATCCCTAATTCTGCCTCTGCTTATTTTTTTCCAAAACCCCTAAGGCAATTTCTAGGGTACTGAATTCCTTCTAACTGGAGTTAACTAAACCTTGTTTCTCAGCTCATCAATGCTTGTCTGGTGTGTGTGTGTGTGTGTGTGTGTGTGTGTGTGTGTGTGTGTGTGTGTGTGTGTGTGTGTGTGTGTGTGTACATGTGTGGTGACAATGGGGCTTGAACTCTCGGCCTTATTCTTTCTTGTTTGGCTTTTTCACTCAAGTCTGGAACTCTACCACTTGAACCATGCCTCCACTTTCAGCTTTTTAATGGCTCATTTGGAGACAGATGTCTCTCAGAATTGTCTCCCAGAGCTGGCTTTGAACCTTGATACTCAGATCTCAGCTTCCTGAGTAACTAGAACTACAGATGTGAGCTACCAGTACCCAACAATATAAAATGCCTTCAAGTTGACCCTGAAAAAAACAAATGGCTAAAACATTAACTTCCTCCTTCCCTCCTCTAAATCAAACAATCCCCCTCCCTAGATAAATTGCTTGGCACATCCTGATTTCAACACCCTAGGCAACTGACTCTGGGACCACAGATCTTTCAAAATTCCAGGGGCTGAGGATATGGCCTAGTGGCAAGAGTGCTTGCCTCGTATACATGAGGCCCTGGGTTGAATTCCCCAGCACCACATATACAGAAAACGGCCAGAAGTGGCGCTGTGACTCAAGTGGCAGAGTGCTAGCCTTGAGCAAGAAGAAGCCAGGGACAGTGCTCAGGTCCTGAGTCCAAGCCCCAGGACTGGCCAAAAAGAAAAAAAAAAAAAATTCCAGTCACATCTTTTGTGGACATCTCTGTTGTCAACTCCCAGCCTGTAGCCCAAGAATCTCCCACAGCTCACACAAAAAGCTTTTTTCTCCTTCTCCCCCTATAAGAGACCTCAGTTGTAAAAGCATCATTGTCTCTCCAGTCTGGCTGGAAGTCTCTGGCATCCCTCTCAGACGTTTACTCCCCAAATAAAAGTCTGTTGGCCTACTGAGTTTGCTTTCTGCTCTTTCTTTACTCAGATACCTTCATGACTCAGTTTCCTTACAACATTGGTCTCTTTAATAGAGTATAGAGACAAGTGGTCATCTAGTCCAGTTGGGTCCTTGGGAGCCAGGGCTCTTTGTCTGAATTCTAGTTTCAGGCACATTTAAGAAAATGAAAGGGGCTGGGAATGTGGCTTAGCGGTAGAGTGCTTGCCTAGCATGCATGAAGCTCTGGGCCTAATTCCTCAGCACCACATAAACAGAAAAGGCTGAAAGTGGTGTTGTGGCTCAAGTGGTAGAGTGCTAGTCTTGAGCAAAAGGAAGCCAGGGACAGTGCTCAGGTCCTGAGTTCAAGCCCCAGAACAGAAAGAAAGAAACAAGGAGGGGGAGGGAGGGAGAGAAAAAGAATGAAAGAAAGAAAGAGAGAGAGAGAGAGAGAAAGGAAAAGAGAAGAAAAGAAAGGAAGGAAGGAAGGAAGGAAGGAAGGAACGAAGGAACGAAGGAAAAGGAAGGAAGGAACGAACTACAACAACAATGCTAAAGAGACCAAGTCAGTCCTTATAGGCAATGGCCAAGGTCAAGATTAGGATTTAGGTCTTTATCCTAAAAACAATAGGAACCTATTGAAGGATCATTCAGCTGTAGAATAGAGAAGGGGGGGGTGAAGAGTACAGGAGTGTGTCTGTGTGTGTGTGTGTGTGTGTGTGTGTGTGTGTGTGTATGCTAGTATCAGCGCTTGTACTCTGGGCCTGTGCTTTTGATTGGTTTTTCTCATGCATATTATTGGTTCTCTACCACCTGAGCCACGCCTCCAGTAGTTTTTTGCTGGTTCATTGAAGAAAGAGCCTTGAGGATTTTTCTGCCTGAGTTGGCTTCAAAACATGTTTCTCAGATCTCAGCCTCTTGAGTAGCTAGGATTACAGCTTTGAGACACCTGTACTTAGTAAGTGTAGGGATTTTGATTTTACTTTTTTATAGATGAGGAATCAGATGTTTGACCCAATATATTACACCCTGGTGAAGCCTCCACACTATTCAAAATTCTTAAAGGCACAATGTAGGTAGGAATGGATTGTATCAAATGTGAACTATTTAAAACAAGTTGAGTATGTATGTGAATGGGAAATGTGTCAGAGGGTACTATATGCTATTCTGGGTTTCCCAGAATCACTAGCAAACTTCAGAATTTCAATACTGCCTCAGGCCAAAGGCTTAATAGTCTGTTTCTTAAAAAGCCTGAAGCAAAGAAATTTCAATTGAGCATTAAAACATTAATTGAAGGAATAGGGCCCAAGAACTTTGCTGAATATTTTTCAGTTTTATTTACATATAACTTTATTAGGAATTAAGTTTTCAGCCCCAGGCCTGAAACATGTACCCACACTCCTGGGATTCTGTCAGGTCTGATCATAGACCCACTTATACACCAAATAAAGAGATAAGGTAAAGACCAGAGAAAGGAGATTAAATTCATCTTCAACCAGGTTGTAGTACAGAAATTGGAGGAAAGGGGCAAAAGGATCCTGTTATAAACAGGCCCAGTTAAAAACTCTGGTGTTCTAATGTTCTCCTGTTCTACAAAGAGATTTTTTTTTTTTTTTTTTTTTGCCAGTCCTGGGGCTTGGACTCAGGGCCTGAGCACTGTCCCTGGCTTCCTTTTGCTCAAAGCTAGCACTCTGCCACTTGAGCCACAGCACCACTCCTGGCTTTTTCTATATATGTGGTGCTGAAGAATCGAACCCAGGGCTTCATATATAGGAGGCAAGCACGGTACCACTAGGCCATATTCCCAGCTTCCATAATGTTCTGGTGTTCTAATGACCAGAGGTGGTTGGCCATTATTTGAGGTGGGGTGGGGGACTGCTTTAATAAGTTATTAATCTTTCCTTCCAGGCTTTCAAGATAGCTGTAAAGTGACTGCAGGAGACTGCAAGGGCAAGGTTCTGGGTAAAAAAGACAGATAAAAATGGAGGCTGGGAAACCTAGCCTTTAGTTGATTTGTGGACCCAAGCTAAGTCGTGAGTGATTTTTTTTAGTAAAAGCAGCTTCTAAGCACCTATTCAACTTCGACCTGCACAAGGACCTGTTGATAGAGAAACCCCCCTCCCCCCATAATTTATCTTGGAAGTATACCCAGGGTTCACACACACACACCCTGCACCTATTTACTGTCAATCCAATCCTCAGACTCAGCTTGCCTAATTGTGCCTTTTACCGAGTCAAAACAGCCTTACAAACTCAAGGTAGTTCTCAAATGGAAGCCAGGAATAGACTCGCAGTGCATATGAATATGGCCATATGTGTTTAGCAGTAAAGTGGTGTCTGCATGTGAAATTAAAAAATCTCTCCAGCCATTCCCTGGGCAAAAACACAGGTTGGACGCTCTACCGTGGCACTCATTATCTAAACCAGGAAAAAGCAGAGGGCGCTTAGCTCCTATACCCAAAGTGATCGTGCATCTATTTAGGCCGTGAGTGCACAGATTGTACCGGGACGTAATGACTGGTAGAGTGGCACAGGACCGGCCGATCTCTGCGCCTGCGCAGCTTCGCAAGAGGCGGGAGCCTAGAAACAAGCACCGAAATCCCTATAGGTTCTGCTGTTGGGCACGTCGTGGCTCTGGATTACATTATCCAGAGAACCTAATTATGATCAGTAACCCCAGACCCCCTTCGTTTCCCCTACCAGAAATCAGAAGGACCTCCAAGATGAGCAAGACCCGAGCCCAAGACGCCAAAGAAGATCCCACCCTCTAGCCCCGCAGCCCGTCAAGGCCGCCTCTCTTTGGTGGATAAAAGATTCGTCCCGCCCCCTTGAGCCTACGCCAGCAGCCACGTCTTCACGTCTTACGTGTCTCGGTCCTGAAAGCGGAAGTGACCCAAGACTCGCGAGGTCGGCGGCGGCCCTGAGAGGATACAAGGCAGCTGAAGGGAAGAGGGGTGGTCAGACCGCATTGGCAGGCGCCGGAAGTGGTCGCGTCTCGGAGGGGTAGCGGAGGGGTTGCGGAGGAAGTTCACTTTGGGCGGCGGGGCTTCTCGGCGAGGCACGCCTAGCCTCCTGTCCGAGAGCCCGGCCCAGTCTCTTCTCGGCGAAACATGGACTTCAGGGAAATTCTCCTGATCGCTTCCAAAGGACAAGGTGTCAACCATGTACCGGTAAGTTAGCCGCCCGGGCGACACTGTCGGAGACCACCGGCTTCAAGTTCGGAAGGTGCGGCTCTTGGAACTTCCAGGCGGAGCCACCTGGAAGTCGGCTCCCGAGCGAGCCGACAGCTGGACCTCCTTCTTTTCCAGTTGTTGAGTTTATGCTGCTGGGAACGTGGGATGTAGGAGGGTCTGAGAGGCAAGATGGGAGTCTTCTTGTGACTTTGTGATCTGGGTGTTTTCGAGTGGTGGGGAGAGCTGGGGAGCGAGTAGCTCCCGGCGCGTCGTGGGATCTAGCTCTTTCTAGTAAGTAAGTAGCATGGGGGGGGGGGGCGGGGAATCGGCATAAACTTCAGCCAAGGACTGGGAGGAAGAATGTTTTGTCGGGGAGCTCAGGAGGTTTCTTTGGTGTGTGTTTTTTGTTGTTGTTGATGATGATGATGTTTGTTTCGGGGACTTGGTTTAAGAGCTTTGGAGGCCTTTTGGCTGGTGTACATCTCCAATCATCGGTGAAAGGTTTAGTGATTTCTCTCATTCGTGGCCCCACCCACTGATGGGAATCACCTGCTGGGGGCGGGGAGGAGTATCACCTTTTTGTTGGGGGGGGCGGGGAGTTGAGCGTCTTCCAGGAATCCGTGGTCAAACGAAGGATGAGTTAGCGGGTTAGTTAAGATACAGCATTTGCTTAGCAAGCGTGGGGCACTGGGTTCCCTCCCCACTGCGGGGTTGGGGGCGGGGGGAGGGTGGAAGGTGAGGGTATGAGTTTATTAAATCTTCCGTTTACTCGAGGCCTTCCAGATTTTAGTCTTTGTTTAAAGTCAGGTCCCATTTGTAAGGTCCTCTCCCCGAGGGCTACGTGCTGACGCCCCCGACCTGGATAAGTCTCCACCCAGTTACCTGGGTAACCCGCATACCTGGAGGCAGTTACCTCCCCCTTTCCTGGTCACATCCTGGCCACACCTCCCCATCCCTGCCCTACTTTAGGCATCCCCCGGGGGTGACTCGCTCTCTTGCCCGCCTCGTCCACCTTGAACTTGGTTGGGAGCAGGTCAGCAGAACAAACCTTTCTCTCCAGCCTGAATACCGCGTGGTGTTCTCCTTTATCGACTACCTACTTTAAAAAAAACACCATTTGCTCACTAATGTTTTCGGATAAGCTAAGAGTAGCAGAGAGAATGTAAAGCGTAAAAGCTAAATATTAAAGTGGTAGAGGGTGTCTGCTTCATGGACTTGTACCTGTTTTGCATGGACTAGTCATATCTGGATCCTCAGATGGTTCCCGCAGCACAGCTGTAAACCAACAAATTGCCTTGTAATAACCCACAGTTAGAGCAGTGAGGTGTGAAACATCTTTTCAAAGTCAGTTCAACTGGAAGTTATTTTATTGGGCTCTCTTGTAGTCTGCATTTCCTAGATTTTTATGTGTTGCAGTATTTTTCTCTCCTACCTTTCCTGTCAAATCTGGCTAGTTCTTTTACCCTTTTTGAGTATATTGATCTAAAAATAATAAAATAAGGGGTGACAAAGTCTAGATCTGCTTATTTTACATATGAATGGATATGATTAAGTCATCCTCTTATCCTACATGTTATGCATCTGCAAATTTTTCAGACAAGGCAGCATTGAACCTGACAGTCATTTATTTTGCCTAATTTCACTCTAGATCTTCCTCTATTTCGGGAGAAATCAAAGATAATACTTGATGCCCAGGATAATGATCTGTAGAAGAATCAAAACTAAGTTGTTTCTTCCTTCTTTCCTTCCTTTTTTTTTTTTTTTTCCAATTCTGGGGCTTGAACTCAAGGCCTCAGTGCTGTCCTTGAGCTTTCTTTTCTTTCTTTTTTCTCAAGGCTAATAGTTTCTTATTTTAAAGTCAACAATTGCTTCCAGTTCAGGGTATGTATGTTATCCATCTACTTGTATACAAAAAAAGGTAAATTGGTGACTAAATTTGAATAGAAATATAGCAGGCATATATTTTATGAATCATGTTCCCTGCTCTAATCCAAGAAAGCTAGTAAAGCTAGAAGTTAGCATTAAAATCCTCCAAAAAGGGCTGGGAATGTGGCTTAGTGGTAGAGGGCTTGCCTAGCATGCATGAGGCCCTGGGTTCAATTCCTCAGTACCACATAAACAAAAAATAAAATGAAATCCTTTAAAAAAAAAACCTACACACGTGTAATGAAAAGTCCCTAATGAGGAATAAAACAAAGTAAATGACTGTTAAATCTTGTTTTTTTTTTTAATTAAGACTTACTCTACATGTAACAGATTATTACAAAAGCAATTTAAACACATGTGCACAAACACACACACACACACACACACTCTCTTGCCCTATATGGAATCTGCTTGGTTGACACTTCAATAGTCTGAGACGTTTCAATAACTGACAGCAAAGGTACATTCCTTTCTAGTGATCATTTCTGGGTTTTTAAATTGTTATTATAAAGGTGATGAACAGAGGAGTTACAGTTACCTAAATCAGGTAAAGAGACAGGTCTTTTTGGGTACTGCCACCCCTTCCCTTTTTTTGTTCCAGTTTTTCCATCCCATTCCCACCCACAAGTTGTATAGTTGATTTTCAACATAGTGTCCACTGAGTACCATTGGTGTGTTTGTTTATCCTTTGCCCCTCCATTTCTGTGCATGATTATTTCTTTTAGCTATCTTTGCCGTTTTCACTTCCCATTTGGGTCCTATTAGGGCTGATAGGTTTTAGCCTTCAGAATTCTTAGGTAAGACCTTTACTCTGGAAAGGAAGTATGTTTATATCTTCCTTGAGAGCTACAAGTTGAGTATCCATTATCTGAAATGCTTTTGGTCAGAAGTAATTTGGATTTTAGATTTTTTTCCTGTTTTGTAATATATAAACAAATAGAGGGCTGGGAATATGGCCTAGTGGCAAGAGAGCTTGCCTCATATACTTGAAGCCCTGGGTTCAATTCCCCAGTACCACATATATAGAAAACGGCCAGAAGTGGCGCTGTGGCTCAAGTGGCAGAGTGCTAGCCTTGAGCAAAAGGAAGCCAGGGACGGTGCTCAGGCCCTGAGTCCAAGGCCCAGGACTGGCAAAAAAAAAAAAAAATAATAATAATACAATGAGCCAGACTTAATGGAAATGGGAGCCAAACTTAAACCAAAAAATGTATGTGTATCTTATACACAGTCTTAATATCGTATTTTTAGTATGTTTTGTTTTGACTTTGACCCATTGTGTGAAGTCAGATGTGCGATTTTCCACTTAAAGTGACATGTCAGTGCCTAAAATGTTTTGGATTTGAGGACTAGAGCTGCTCAACTCAACTGTTTCCCAAATTGTTCTTTTTCTTTGTTTCTTTTATGTGAAATAGTTATTTTTATAATGTTTTAGTTAAAGCAAAGGTAGGGTTGCATCATTCATGCCTAGAAATATTAGGCACACTATTATTTCCCAGTGGAAATCTGAGTACAAATAACAGCTGATCAAGGTGATGTAACTAGTCATTATCACAGGCTCTTTTATTTAAAGGAGAAAAGGTATTTTTGGTAACCTTGCCCTTGATCCTCTCCCCCTCCCCCCCCAGCTTCAATAGCAAAAAACAAAGTAGTTATTTGATAGAATAGCCAGAAAAGTCTGATTTTTTTATAGCAACATTTTATTTTGAAGGAGCCAACCAAAGTTTCTGTAATAAACTTGTTCCTGTGGGTAGTGTTTTATCTGTAAGTTGGATGGTTCTCTACTCAGATCTAAAGATGACACGTACCCGAGGCAGCTTTGGATCTCTAGCCTAGGACAGTACTTCTCAACCAGGGTGTTAGGGAGAAGATCTTTTGGAAAATACTGCCCACAAGAATTCTTTTAGATAACGTGTCTCTGGTTAAAAATAACACTGTGCTTGCTCTTTGCCAGGCACTTTTCTATGTGGGGTGTGTGTGTGTGCGTGCGCGTGCATGTGTGCAAGCACGTGTGCCAATCCTGGGGCTTGAACTCTGGGCCTCAGTGCTGCCCCTGAGCTTTTGTGTTGAAGGCTAGCACTCTACCACATGAGCCACAGCTCCACTTCTGACTTTTTGGTGGTTAATTGGAGATAATGAGTTCCACATAATTTCCTGCCCAGTCTGGATCTCAACCTTCTGAATAGCTAGGACTATAGGCATGAGCCACCAGTTCTTGACCTTATAAATTCTTACAAGCATGTACAGGAGGTTATTTTTCAGATAAGGAAACTAAGGCTCCAGAGAGATGAAGAAACTCAAAGCCTGTAAGTAATAGGGTTAGTTAGGACAGAGCAGAGAATCTCATCCAGGGACACTGGCTTTAGAGTTCTTGTTCTTAAAGATGACAACACTGTATTGAATACGGACAATATCAAAGATATGATGGTAATAAATATCATATATATATTCTAAACTCTTCAGCTCCTTGTTCCCTAGCTCCTGTATTTTTATTTTTTTTGTCATGGAGCTTGAACTCAACCTTGACGCTGTCCCTGAGCTCTTCAGCTCAAGGCTAGTGCTCTACTACTTTGAGCCATAGCACCACTTTTGGAAGTGTGAATGTGTTAATTAGCTCAGTGTATTCATTATTCAACATTGTACTCAAATCATAACTCCCACCCCCCACCCTCCTGAGGCTTGGACTCAGGGCCTGAGCACTGTCCCTGGCTTCTTTTTGCTCAAGGCTAACACTACCTCTTGAGCCACTTCCAGCTTTTTCTGTTTATGTGGTGCTGAGGAATCAAACCTAGGGCTTCATGAATACAAGGCAAGCACTCTACCACTAAGCCACATTCCCAGCCCCCATAACAACACCATTTTGTGTTTCATAAATATAAGATTACATTGCCTTCTTTTGGTGTATGTGTGTGTGGTAGTAGTGATGCTTGAACTCAGGGTCTCAAACTCTTGCTTGGCTGGTACTCTATCACCTGAGCCACAGCTCCACTTCTGGCATTTTTGGTAGTTAATTGGGGATAGGATTCTCATGGACTTGTCTGCTCATGTCGACTTTGGACTGAAATCCTCAGGTCTCAGCCTCCTAGGTAGTTAGTATTACAGGCATGAGCCACTGGCACTGGGCTCCCCTTCCAGCTTTTGGGGAATTGATTGGTGATTTTCTCTCAAATTTTCCCAGGCTGGCTTCCAACTGTGATTCTCAGATGGCTAGGATTACAGGTGTGAACCACTAGTGCATGGCTGTATTGTCAATTTCTAATAAAAGGAATGAAATTTTTCTTTTATGAAAATAGTGTTTAGGATAAACAGTTTTTATGTGTATCAGTACTGGGTCTTGAGCTTGGGGCTTCATACTTTTCCTTTCACTCATGTCTAGTGTTCTAGCACTTGAACTGCACCTCCATATCTAGCTTTCTGCTGATTATTTGGAGATCAGGGTCCAAAGGATTTGTTTCCTGGACCAGCATTGAATCTCAGTCCTCACGTCTCAGCCTTCCGAGTAGCTAGGTATGAGTCACAGCTATAGATTACACACAAAGTTATTCTTTTTTAATTTTTTAAAAATTGTTATTATAAAAGTGAAGTACAGAAGGGTTACAGTTACATAAATCAGGTAATGAGTACATTTCTTTCACCTCCTTCCCTTGCTCTCTCCTAGTTTTTTCTTCCCATCCTCATCCACAATTTATATAGTTCATTTTCCACATTGTGTCCAGTAAGTACCACTGCCACATTTGTTCACCCTTTGTCCCTCCATTTCTGTGTCTCCCCCTTACCCTCCCAAAGAAGACATATTCTTTTAATATTTCTATTCCTAACTCCTGATTCTAATAACTCAATTTATGTAAGTAATCAGGAATTATGTTTATTCTACAATTACAAAATGTGTTACTTTCTGAGTAAAGAGCAGCTTTCAAGAAAAGAGTAACATTGGTTAATTTTTATTTCCAGACCAAAAGCACGTTTTCTTTCTTTCTTTTTTTTAATGCTGGTCCTGGGACTTGAACTCGTGGCCTGGACAGTGTCCCTGGGCTTTTGTGCTCAAGACTAGCATTCCACTACTTGAGCACAGCTGTACTTATAGCTGCTTCTTTTTCTTTCCTTCTTTTTTTTGTTTTTGTTTTAAGGAGTTAAGTGGAGGTAAGAGTCTCACAAACTTTCCTGTTCTGGCAGGCTGGCTTTGAACCTCAATTCTCTGATCTCAGCCTCCTGAATAGCTAAGATTATAGGCGTGATAGTTTCAGCGCAAGAGACACATATGCTAAAGGGGATTGATATTTTCTACATTTGTTGGCTTCAGAATAACAAATCTTGGCAAATTTTCTAGTGCTTTGTTTGAATGATATAAGCACCAGTGTTGTGGATCATTCATTGGAGTCCAACAGAATGAGAGTGTTAGCTTGCAGTGTAACAGAATAGATAGGCTTAGTATAAAAGAAACTTGTCTGGCTGCTTTTCATGAACCTCAAACAATGAAGCAGCCTGGTGCCTTGAATCAGATTCAGAATTGATGGGTACATCTTGATATGCTGTGGTTAGAACTACATATAACTATCTGACATGGGAAAATGCCAAGTATTTCTGCTTTCTTCTTATTTTTATCTATTTATTTTTGTTGCTACTGAAGTTTGAACTCAGGGCCTTGTGCTTGCTAGGCAAGCACTCTTATTACACTTACCACACTTACTTTTAATAAGGCCCTCTGCCTTATTAAATAGGATATAATGTGCTCTGAGCCTGAGTCTTTAAAAAACAAAGTCATTCTCTACTGGAGTACCCCAGTGGGGTGGGAGTGTTATAAAATAGTCCATTATTAAAAATCTTTTGAAATAAAGGCCATTGTTGCAGTGTCTCACTAAAGCCCTAGCCAGCTCAAGGTTAAGATTTAAACATATATCCATATAACACTTGTTTTTGTGTGTGTGTGTGTTTTTTTTTTGCCAGTCCTGGGCCTTAGACTCAGGGCCTGAGCACTGTCCCTGGCTTCTTTTTGCTCAAGGCTAGCAATTCTGCCACTTGAGCCACAGCGCCACTTCTGGCAGTTTTCTGTATCTGTGGTGCTGGGGAATCAAACCCAGGGCTTCATGTATTATAGGCAAGCACTCTTGCCACTAGGCCATATCCCCAGCCCCCATATAACACTTGTATACAATGTTAACAGCAGCATTATTCATAATAGCCAAAACATATATAATCCAGATATTTAGCTGAGGAATAGTTAATAGAGTATGTGAGATATAGGTGTATAGATTTTTAAGTCCATGTACATTGAAATATTCATCCATTAGATAAAATGGTATGTTGACACATGCTACAATAGGAACCTTGGAAACATGGTTTAAAATGAGAGAAGCTGAATACAAAAGGCATATTATATATATATATATGTTCTCCAAAGAAATAGACCCAGTAGTATTTCTTTAAGGGAATTTATTATTTGGCCAAGTAAGCCCAAAATTAGTAGGCTAGGCCAGTAGACTGAAAAATGAGGCAGGAGTTAATTCTGGGGGTTTTGTTGTGTGTTTTTTGTTGTTGTTTTGTCTTTTTTGTGTGTGTTTTGTCAGTCCTGGGGCTTGAACTCTGGGCCTGGGCACTGTCCCTAAACTCTTCAGCTCAAGGCTAGCAATCTACCACTTGAGCCACAGCACAGACTCCTGCCTGGGCTGGCTTTGAACCACAGTCCTCAGAACTCAGCCTCCTATGTTGCTAGAATTACAGGCATGAGCCACCAGCACTCAGCAGATTCCTTTTAAGATGAAGTCAGTAGTGATGCTTATATATCACATGGTATATATTTGCTGAATATTACAAAAAGAATTATACACATTAAATGAATGAATTTCATGGCATGTGAATTGCACCTTAAAGATGTTTTATAAAAGGGCAGGCATCATGGCTCAAATGGTGGAACACTTGCTAATATTTGGAGTTGGTGGGTTTAATCCCCAGTATCAGAGGGGGAAAAAAGTAGAAGTTTGTGGCAACCCAGCTCCCCAATCCTCCAGATTTTAGGTTGTGCTCTCAACTTTGCCTAAGAAAATGTTTTACTATTTATTTTCTTGGCATCTTGTGCCTTTGAGTGCATTTCAAGAAGAAGTAAGAAAGTCCTAATAATTCGACAAAGGCCTAATATCCACAATATACAAGAGCTCAAGAAATTAACCCCTCTTAAAACTAATAAACCAATCACTAAATGGAGCAGTGGAGCTAAGGAGAGACTTCTCAGAAGAGATAAGAATAGCAGTGACTCTTTCTCTCTTTTTCTCTTCTTCCTTCCCCTCTGTCTCCCCGCACCTTCATCTTGTGAGGGCCTGCAGTTTGCTCTCCCTCCAATAAATCTTCTCTGCTTGAAAAAAAAATAGCAGTGAAACACATGAAGAATGTTCAACATTCTTGGCCATAAAGAAAATGCAAATCAAAACAACTTTGAGATTCCACCTCACCCTAGTTATATTTGCCAACATCATGAATTGGAACAGCAACAAATGCTGGTGGGGATATGGGGGGAAAGGAACTCTATTGGGTGGGAATATAAACTAGTACAACCACTCTGGACAGCAGTCTGGAGGTTCCTCAAAAAACTAAACATAGGTCTTCCCTACCACCCAGCCATACCATACCATCTACCCACAATATCACAAGCCAAGATACATCCATGTTCACTACTGCACTATTTATAATAGCCAAGTTATGGGAATAACCCAGGTGTCCTATAATAGATGAATGGCTTGAAATAATGCTGTACTTATATATACAATGGAATTTTAAACACAGCCATTTGCATGGAAATGGGTGGATCTAGAACAAATCATGTTAAGTGAGGTAAGCCAAGCCCAGAGAGACAAATGGCACATATTTTCTCTCACGTGCAGAAGCCAGACCTAAAACATCGAGGACATGATAAAATTAAGCAAGCATCTAGTCATTCACACACAGACCAAAGGAGGATGATCTTAGTGAATTCTAGAAAATGGAAACAAGGGTTTGTTTGCTTTTGTCTTGTTTATTTGTCTTTGAAGGGATAAGAAGGATGGGTACAGGGGCTGGGAATACGGCCTAGTGGTAAAGTGCTCCCCTCGTATACATGAAGCCCTGGGTTCAATTCCTCAGCACCACATATATAGAAAAGGCTAGAGGTGGTGCTGTGGCTCAAGTGGCAGAGTGCTAGCTTTGAGCAAAAAGAAGCCAGGGATAGTCCCCAGACCCTGAGTTCAAGCCCCAGGACTGGCAAAGAAACAAAACAAATAAAACGAATGGCAAAAAAAAAAAAAAGGATAGGTACAGAAATGGAGGGACAAAGGGTGAACAAATGCAGCAGTGGTACTTAGTGGACACTATGTTGAAAATGAGCTATACAACTTTTAGCCAGGGGGCTGGGAATGCGGCTTAGTGGTAGAGTGCTTGCCTAGCATGCATGAAGCCGTGGGTTTGATTCCTCAGCACCTTTATACAGACAGAAAAAGCCAGAAATGGTGCTGTGGCTCAAAAGGTAGAATACTAGCCTTGAGCAAAAAGAAGCCAGGGACAGTGCTCAGGCCCTGAGTACAAGCCCCAGGACTGGCAAAAACAAAATACACACAACTTATGGCCAGGGATGGAATGGAAAAAGTAGAAGAGAGAGAAGGAAGGAGTGACGTTGTCCAAAAAGAAATGTACTCATTTTCTAACTTATGAAATGCCAACCCCTGTGTACATCACTTTTATAATAACAATTTTTAAAAGAAATTATTGTAATTCAGCTCATGTAAACAAGATTTAGCCTCATCAAAACAGTGTTAACTTTGCCCTGTAGCTTGTTTTATCATTATTTTCTAGCAGATCTATAAAGTAGATGTATTATACGCTTGTTGAATTCCTTGTGCATTCTAGGGAGAAGAGCACATGTACTGTAGTTGGATTAAGTGTGAAACTAGTTTACATATCCTTAGGCTTAGTACCTTTAAGGTGTTGCTTGAAGGGTAAAGGCCTTGCTTTCAAACCCCAATACCAAAGCAAATTTAGTAGTACTTAAAAAAAAAAGAATTTGATATATACATGGAAAATGATAGGAACAATTCAGAGGAAAAATAAATAGAAGTAGTCTGTAATTCTTTTCAGAGCAGAGCTGAGTTCCTGAACACCATTTCTTGGTTTTTCTGCCTTTGCTATATTTTTGCCCCTTAAGTCACTGTTTCTTCCAAGACATTACATTTAGGACTGGCTGAACCATGATTTTAGGTGATAAAACGGGTATTTTATATTCCAGTAGTTATTATGTATATTGACATAAAATGGAAAAATATAACTAGCTTTCAAGCCAGGGATTTCATGAATATTCTGAGCTCTATCTCAGCAGTATATTAATAGGTCATAGTATTAGGTTCATTTTCTCTTAGTAGTAGTTCAGGATGTATATTTAAAAAGTCAGAAATCATGAAGGATATTGGGTAAATGACCAGAGCTTGGCAAACACATTTAACTATGTCTCATACATTCTCTTTTGGATGCCACTGTTCAATGGAGAACATCTGTTACAATATCCCAGTTTCTATCCCAGGTTTGGACAAAAGGTGTCTCATAACATGTTGTGGTACTCAGTTTTGTGTTACCTAGATAGTAAACCTGTCTAGTTAAAATAAATACTGCTAGTATGTATGTTCTAACTTTTCTGCAGAGAATTCTATGTTCAGCTTTGATTTGGCAGGCAAATCTATGGTTGATAGATAAGATTGACTGATTATTAGGCTAAGCAGTCTGCCATTTATATATCTCCAGCTCTGTGAGTTTTATATCTAATTGGACCAGGAACAGGAAAATCTTATAGTATTTGCAACAAAAATTGAAGATTCCTTTTTTCAGATTTTTTTTTTTTTAGGGGGGGGGGAGGCAGTCCTGGGCTTGGACTCAGGGCCCAAGCACTGTCCCTGGCTTCCTTTTGCTCAAGGCTAGCACTCTGCCACTTGAGCCACAGCGCCTCTTCTGGCCGTTTTCTATATATGTGGTGCTGGGGAATTGATGTATAGGAGGCAAACACTCTTTCTACTAGGCCATATTCCCAGCCCTTTTCAGAACTTCTTGATGAGTTGAACTGGAATTAATTTGTGACCCTGCATATTCTGACTCTTCATGCATTTTAATTTGAATCAGGAATTGTTTTCATGGTAGAATTTTCATGGTGAAAATGTTACATATCTAGTTAGTCCTATATCTCATTCTCTTCCCATTCTTTTTTTTCTCTGTCCACTATTAAAAGAGTTTACAATTCAATTTATAAAGATGTAGACTAAGAGATTTCATTGTGTCCTAACCAGTGTAACTGGGGGGAAAAATTGGATACTGTCTTGGGATTTCTGTGTCAGGGATGTGTCAGTTCTTAGCATTGCTATCATGCAGGACTTTCAGGTTGGATTAGGGCCTACCTCCTTGGCCAGCTGCTTTGTTGGTATGCTGATTTAGTTGGAACTTGAGCCTGTTTCAAGATAGTTTATACTTAGCAGCCTTTAGTTTACCACACTAATCCTTTGGCTTTCCTCCAAGGATTTCATACACATAATGGGAATATATGTTTGGTTTATGAGACTACTTCATTTTCTGTTAGGTCCCTTAATGAATGCAGTGGATGAGAATGATATCTACCCAACAAGACAAAATAGAAAGAATACTTTTAAAATCTTATCTAGGGCTAAAGCTTAGTAGTAGAGTACTTGCCTAGTTGTGTGAGGCTCCAGCACTGAAAAGAAAAAAAAAAAAAAAAACTACAAACAGCCCAAAATAACACCTTTATTTCCTAGCTCATAAACTTAATGTGAGTGGTCCTGGAGATGAATTGTTTGTCCCCAGTTTGAATTATTAGCTCTATGTTTATCACACTTTTCTAATAAAAATACTTACAAAGTAAAAAAGATTCCTTTCATAGTTCAAATTAATATTCTTATTTATTTCTCTATGCAGTTACATAAAAACTAAGGTTCAGGGAAATACCATCTGTGCCAAGATAGAGTCAGCATGTTTTGGATGATATGGGAACCTGTATAAAAGAGTTTGTATAGCAAATTAATATTTAATAAATGTGAGGCTGAGCTAAAGATTACTGAAAGTTAGGTTCTTTCTGTTTACATTTCTTTCCTTTTGTCCTTTCTTCCCCTCTTCTTTCACTCTCTCTCTTCCTCCTTTCCTTCTACCATCCTTCTATTTTCATTTTTCTGCAGTGCTAGGAATTGACCCCAGTGCTTCACAAATGCTAGGTAGTACCCCTAAATTTCTTTGAAATGCTTTTAGGCTATAATTTGCTGTGATGAAACTATGACTTGCCAACTAGCAAATTTTAAAATGTATGTTTCCTTGTTCTAAGCAAAATAACCTGTGCAGTTATAAGATTCTTGCTACAAAATAGTGTAGTCAGAAAGCAGTTAAGTAGTCATTTTTTGAGTTGAAAACTGGACTTGGAAATGCTTCTTTCTGAGGAAAGGGGGGGTGGGGTGGGGGTTTCTGGTGCTGGGAATAGAACCCAGGCCTGGGGCATTCTACACCAGCCCTGTTACATCTCTGCCACCAAACCACACACATACCCAGCCCCTAAAGAGTATATTTTTGTAAAGTTGGTTTGCTTATTGTTTTCTCTCTGTTTTTCTTTTTAGAAAAGATATAGTTTGGCAGTGGGGCCTCCCAAGAAAGACCCAAAAGTTAAAGGTGTTCAATCAGCCGCTGTACAAGCTTTTCTTAGAAGGAAAGAAGAAGAACTTAGACGAAAAGGTACATATGCCTTATTCTCCATTTTAAAGATTCCCAATTTCATATCTAGTATGTACTTAACCAGTGGTTGGTTGTAAAAACATAATAGGTCATGGATTTGAATCTGAATGTCTGTCTCTGGATTGACTTAGTATGTCTTTACATGTATTCATGTAGTGGTTGTTTGTATGGAAGTTTTTTTGTTTGTTTGTTAATCTGCCTTAAAGGTTTTTGGAGCCAGGCATAGTGGTGTGTCCCAGCAACTAAGAAATCTGAGTCAAGACAATTATTTGAGCCTAGGACCTTGATAAGAGTCTGGGTAACAAGACCTATTTAAAACAAAAAGGTTATTGGAGTTAGTGATTTTGTTCACTATTCTTCAACTTTGGTTCTGAAACTGTACATATATTACATGTTTTAATTAATGAGTTATTTGGGCTGGGAATATGGCCTAGTGGCAAGAATACTTGCCTCATAATCATGAAGCCCTGGGTTCAATTCCTCAGCACCATATATAGAGAAAACAGCCAGAACTGGCACTGTGGCTCAAGTGGTGGAGTTTTAGCCTTAAGCAAAAAGGAGTCAGGGACAGTGCTCAGGCCCTGAGTTCAAGGCCCAGGACTGGCAAAAAATAAATAAATAAAATAAAATAAAAATGAGTTATTTTAGAGCTCATTAATTAAAATAGGAATTTTTTTAGCCAGATGATGGTGACTCACACACGTAATCCCAGCTACTCAGGAGGCTGAGATGGGATGATCTTGGCTCAAAGCCAGCTGGGGTAAGAAAGTCCATGAGACTTTTGTTGTTGTTGGTTGTGGGGCTTGAACTCAGGGCCTGGGCACTATCCCTGAGCTCTTTTGCTCAAGGATAGCACTCTCTACCACTTTGAGTCACAGCTCCACCCCTGGTTTTTCAATGGTTAACTGGAGATAAGAGTCTCATGGAGACTTTTCTGCTCCTCAGATCTCAGCCTCTTGAGTAGCTAGGATTACCAGCATGAGCCACCAGCACCCCACCTTGAGACTCTTATCTCCAATAAACTACTCAGAAAAGGCCAGAAGTGGTGGCATTGTGGCTCAAGTGGTGTAATGCTGGCCTTGAACAAAAGCCCAGTCCCTGAGTTCAAGTCTAAGGACCACCTACCCCCCTCAAAAAAAATATTTTGAAAAACTCTCAAGAAGTTGTTCTTAATGCAAATAACAATTCAAAAACCTTGAATATTGGGGCTGGGGATATGGCCTAGTGGCAAGAGTGCTTGCCTCGAATACATGAGGCCCTGGGTTCGATTCCCCAGCACCACATATACAGAAAATGGCCAGAAGTGGCGCTGTGGCTCAAGTGGCAGAGTGCTAGCCTTGAGCAAGAAGAAGCCAGGGACAGTGCTCACAAAAAACCTTGAATATTAATTTGTAATTATTAACAAATTCTAAGTGAGTACTAAGTGATTTGTGTACTTAATGCTGAAAACCAAGTCCTCTACTTGTTTAGTCATATAGAAAAACTCACGACCTATTCATTATGTGAAGATGACTCAATTGGTATTTGTTCAAGTAACTTCCTCATTTGATTCCTAGATATCTTCAGACTGTAATGAAGATTGTTTTGGCCACCTACTGATGTCACATGAGCATTCTGCTATTTTGAGACCTTGAAATAATATGTTCTTATTTTGTTCCTTTTAGCCTTAGAAGAGAAAAAGAGAAAAGAAGACCTAGTGAAAAAGCGAATTGAGCTCAAACATGACAAGAAAGCAAGAGCTATGGCCAAAAGGACTAAGGATAATTTCCATGGTTACGATGGAATTCCTATTGAGGAAAAGTCAAAGAAGAGGCAGGCAGTGGACAGCCACACCAGCCACCGACCAAACCAGGAGTATGAGGTGGAAGAAGAGAATGAGTTCTTTGAATACAATCAAGCAGTGTCAGAGGAGGAATACGAGGAAGAGCAAGAACCTCCCAAAGTTGAAAGCAAACCAAAGGTCCCCCTTAAAAGTGCCCCACCACCCATGAACTTCACTGATTTATTGAGACTGGCTGAGAAAAAGCAGTTTGAACCAGTGGAGATCAAGGTAGTGAAGAAATCAGAAGAACGGCCTATGACTGCAGAAGAACTTAGGGAGCGTGAATTCCTTGAACGAAAGCATAGGAAAAAGAAACCTGAGACAGATGTAAAACTACCTCCAACTGTGTCCAAAAAGGTACCCACTCAGAAAGAAAGTATGGTCACAAAACTTAGCAAAGGTTCTGGGGACAAGCAACCTTCTTCCAAGGGAGTACCCTTTCCTCATGCTGAGAAGAAATCCCGACCCAGCCCAGCCAATGAGAAGCACTCAGCTTTGACTTTATCCAAATCCACGCTGGCAGAGAGGACCAAGGCAGGATCTGGCAGTAGCTCCCAACCCTCACTTCATGAGGGTCATGACAGACCTGTTTTCAATGGGGCTAAAAAGCCCCACTCCAGCACCTATTCACCAAATGTCCCAAAGACTTCTGCTAGTGGGACTCAGAAGTCTGCCACTGAGCATAAAGCCAAAAAATCTCCTAATCCTAGCCATTCCAAGCCTGGGCTCGTGGTTACTCCAAACAATAAAGCTAAGAGTTCAGGTATGAAGCAGACAGGCAGCAGCTCCAGCTCAGCTCCTGGGCGACCAAGCTTAGGAACAACTCGGCCTACTCAGGGTTCTGGCCCTGTTGCCAGGGGCCAGAATGGCAGCTCCAGCTCAGGACCTGAACGATCAGTCAGTGGGACCAAGAAGGTAGCCAGTAACACAAATGCCCTTGGGTGGGCAGTCAGTGGTACAAGTGGTCCTGGACGACCTGCAAACAGCGCGAGTGGCCCTGGTCGACCCAGCTGTGGCTCAGGTAGTTCTGGAAGACCTGTGGGCAACTCTGGAAGCCTTGGGCGGCCAGGAAGCAGTCCACATGACCTTCGACGACCAGTGAGTGGCCCAGGCCATCCTGGGAAGTCAGTCAGTGGCTCTGGGCGATCCATAAGTGGTTCAGTTCCAGCTGGGCGAACTGTCAGTAGTTCAGGTCCTGGGAGACCAGTAAGCAGCTTAGGACCTGGGCGGACAGTTAGTACCCCAGGTCCCCCCACAAAGCCCAGGTGTACTGTCGTGGCAGAAACAATTTCTTCAAAGAATATTATTAGCCGATCCCACAGTGGACAGATGAATGGAATGAGGCCTCCTCTACCTGGCTACAGATCTGCCCAAGGTAAGACTGGCCTTCATTTTACAGAATACATATATTTGTTCTAAGAAATTAGGAAGAGAACTTAGTTTAATGTAACCAAGGACCCATTAATGTACTCTAGTGTGGATAGAATTGTCATACCTTGTCTGCCCTGTGCCTGAGAATTCCTTTACTGAACGTGGTTTGGGTAAGTCTTTAGAAAAAGGGTTATCTAGGGTCCCCTTTATTGACCCCTGCAGTATTCCCAAGTGTAAGAAACTTGGTTTTGTGATTTGTGAGATTGTGTAACTGTACATGCAATCTATGTGTTTCAGTGGATTCTTTATCATGAAGAGATCTTTATCAAAAAGAGATGCCTTTAACTATGAAAATATAATTGAAGCCTTCAGAGTATTGTTCACTCACCAAATATTTGTTAAGCACCTGTTTATGTACCATGAGCTATTTTAGATTGTCCTTGTTTTTCTTCAGAGATAGTAATCAAGGTCCTAACCATTGGTGCTTTAGGCTTCTACTCTCCCAAGGTACAAGATTGTTGGCAGTACCTGCTAGTTGCTTGGTCTACATGGTAGTAGGCATTTGTTAAAGCACTTGTTAAACATTGAGTAGAATGTAAGAAGAAATAAGTGATTAATTCAGTTAGAACCCCCAAAAGTAATGTTTTGCATTCTTTGGAGACACTTAATTGTCACAGCTTGGAACAGGGCATATTTCTGGCAGGGATGCTGCTAACACAATACATAGGACAGCCCCCAATAACACAGAATCATCTGGCCATAATGTTATTTAATGTCAAGGTTGAGAAACTTTGAGCCAGGGGGACAGGCCATTCATATTAAAAACAATCATAGAACAACAAAAAGAGTATCTGTACTCAAAGACTAAAATGCACTTATTCCCAGTATTGGCCCACAAGCTCATATCTATCTTTTGCAGTTTTGGGTTTTTGTTGTTGTTGTTGTATAATCAATCTTTTTGGCAAAATGGCTAAAATAGAGTTAAAAGTTTTTCCAAAATTACTCAGCTTGAACAATTTTCTGTAATTTCTTCCTATCTGGTTCCCCCCCCCCCTTTTTTCTTTTTTGTTTTTTTGTTTTTGTTTTTGTTTTTTTTTGCCTGTGTTTTAGGCTGATCTTGAACTCCTGGGCACAAGTCATCCTCCCTGTCATAACCTTCCTGATAGCTGGGGCTGTAAGTGTGTACAGGACCTGAAATTTATAGACAAAATTATGGTGATCAGAATAGAAGTGTGTTACTTTGACATCTTTACTTGACATAATTAAACATGATTCTGCCAGGCACCAGTAGCTCATGCCTATAATCCTCGCTACTCAAGAAACCTGAGGATCGCAGTTTGGAGTCAGCCTGGGCAAGAAAGTCCCTGAGACTTAACCTCCAGTTAACTACCAAAAAGCTGGAAATAGTGCCGTGGCTCAAGTGGTAGAGCTCTAGCCTTGAGCACAAAAGCTCAGGGACAACATTCAGGCCCTGAGTTCAGTCTCCAGGACCTGCATATATATATATATATATACACACACACACACACACACACACACACACACACACACACACACACACACACACACACACACACACACACACACACACACACACACACTTCATGATTCTATAACTTTTATTTAGTTTTAGAAATTCTGCTAATCCGGTTTTTTTGTTTGTTTTGTTTTTTGGCCAGTCCTGGGCCTTGGACTCAGGGCCTGAGCACTGTCCCTGGCTTCTTTTTGCTCAAGGCTGGTACTCTGCCACTTCAGCCACAGCGCCACTTCTGGCCGTTTTCTATATATGTGGTGCTGGGGAATCGAACCCAGGGCTTCATGTATATGAGGCAAGCACTCTTGCCACTATGCCATATTCCCAGCCCCCTGCTAATCTTTTAAGTCCCAGAAGTACAGTACTAATAAGAGAGATCCCAATTTATGTAGAAATCTATTAGAGAAATACTTTAAGATTTAAGTAGAAATAATTGTTTCTGTACTTAGGTCCTCAGAGGCTTCCCTTTCCTACTGGTTACAAAAGGCAGCGAGAATATGAAGATGAAGAAGATGATTATGATTCTGAAATGGATGATTTTATTGAAGATGAAGGAGAACCTCAGGAAGAAATATCCAAGCACATTCGGGAAATCTTTGGCTATGACCGAAAAAAGTACGTCTGAAGATTTAGATAAATATGATATATTTCATTGTTGCCATTGTTGTTTAGTTTTTGAGATAGGGTCTTGCTATGTAGCCTAGGCTAGCCTTTAACTTGAAATTCTTCTAAGTGCTAGGATTACAACTATGTACTACCAGGCTGGCATATTTTGAATAATTCACATTATGAGGGAGAAATATTCATAGTAGTGATATTGAATACAGTGCTTAATTAGAAACTCTTGGATGATAGTTATTTTAAATAGTTACTCTTTTAACAGTATTTTTAATAGTTTGCATAGTTATTTGCATGAAACCCAAAAAATACCCTTCTTAGACTTTTTTTTTTGGGGGGGGGGGTGTCATGGGGCTTGAACTCTGGGCCTGGGCACTGTCCCTGAACTCTCCAGCCTGAAGGCTAGCACTCTACCACTTGAGCCACAGCACCACTTCCAGTTTTTCAATGGTTAATTAGAGATAAGAGTCTCACAGAGACTTTTCTGCCGGGGTTGGCTTTGAACTGCAGTCCTCAAATCTCAGCCTTCTGAGTAGGCTAGGATTACAAACATGAGCCACATGCACCGGGCCAGCTTTGAATCTTAATCCCCTAGTTCTCAAGAAGCCTCCTAAGTAGCTAGGATGACAGGTGTGAGCTACTGATGCCTGGCTAAAAGAGATATTTTTAGGCAAGTGCTGCTACCACTGAGCTACATCCCCAGCCAAGATTTGTTTCTTTTTTAAATGAGAGGATGTAGATCTTTTAGAAAATTGAATTTTTTTTTTTTACAGTTTTGCTTTTCTCTTATCAGATACAAAGATGAAAGTGATTATGCCTTACGTTACATGGAAAGTAGCTGGAAAGAACAGCAAAAGGAAGAAGCAAAGAGGTAAGCACAAAACAGTATGTTCATGCATAGATGTTCTAAAAGTTCTTTTCAGTCTGGTGCTAATGGCTAGATTTAAGGCTCCCAGTTTGAAGCCAACCGGGGCAGGAAAGTCCACGAGACTTTTACCAGAAATGCTGGAAGTGGAGCTGTTGCTCAAGTGGTAGAATGCTAGCCTTGAGCAAAAAAACCTCAGGGCCAGGGCTGGGAATATGGCCTAGTGGCAAGAGTGCTTGCCTCGCATACATGGGTTCGATTCCCCAGCACCACATATATAGAAAACCGCCAGAAGTGGCGCTGTGGCTCAAGAGATAGAGTGCAAGCCTTGAGCAAAAAGAAGCCAGGGACAGTGCTCAGGCCCTGAGTCCAAGGCCCAGGACTGGCAAAAAAAAACCAAAAAACCGGCTGGGGATATGGCCTAGCGGTAAGAGTGCCTCCCTCATATACATGAGGCCCTGGGTTCGATTCCCCAGCACCACATATACAGAAAATGGCCAGAAGTGGCGCTGTGGCTCAAATGGTAGTATGCTAACCTTGAGCAGAAAGAAGCCAGGGACAGTGCTCAGGCCCTGAGTCCAAGGCCCAGGACTGGCAAAAAAAAAAAAAAACCTCAGGGCCAGTGCCCAAGCCCCCGAGTTCAGTCCCCAGGACTAGCACCAAAAAAATAAATACTTCTGCTTATTGCTACATTTGGAATATTAGAAATGGGTTTTGGCTCACACAGTTTTGAACTATCATCCTACCAATTAGCTGTAAGGGCCTTAGACAAATGCATTAGGTCTTACAAATGTTTTCTCATTTGTGAAATGAACATGTACTTTTTTCCTTGAGTTGAGACAATATGTATACAAGATGCTTATAGTGCCTCACATGTGTATTGTAGCAAATGATATTAGAAGCCTCCCCTAATTCTAACTGGGAAGTGTTTTTCTTTTCTTTCCACTTAAATTGTAATCTTGATAACCCAGGTTGTTAGATTCTAATTCATGCTTGGCTATCTGGATAAACTAATGATAATTTCTTGAGTAGGGGTAACCCTGGTTACTTTATCGTTTTCACTATTATAAAGTGTGTGTGTGTGTGTGTGTGTGTGTGTGTTGGTTGTGGGGTTTGAACTCTGGGCCTGTCCCTGAGCTCTTCAGCTCAAGGCTAATGCTCTACCACTTTGAGCCACAGCAACACTTCCAGTTTTCTGGTAGTTAATTGGAGATAACAGTCTCACTGACTTTTCTGCCTGAGCTGGCTTTGAACCATGATCCTCAGATCTCAGCCTCTGGAGCGGCTAGAATTACAGGCATGAGCCACTTGGCCCCTGGTTTTAATCCACAATAAGCCTCTTTTCTCCCTCTTAGACCTCCCCTCCTATTACTAGATAAAATGCCAAAATAATGTTGGGAAAGATTAATAGGTGTTTCTTCTTCTTAGTTTTTTTGGTCTTTTTGGTGCTGGGGATTGAGCCCAGAACCATGTGCATGGCAGGCAAGTATTAAGTCATCTTAAGCAGCAATGGCTTAGAAGCACAATCCACACAATCCTTATGAACTCCCAGTTGAAATTTCATTTTGCTTTTAAAGTAGCAATCTCATGTATATTACTTTTTTTTTTTAAACAGTTTAAGACTAGGTATGCAAGAAGACTTAGAGGAAATGAGACGTGAGGAAGAAGAAATGAAACGTCGAAAGGCTAAGAAGCTGAAGAGACGTTAGCTGCTGCTTTATTTTTGTAAAACTCTAGGAAGACTGCTACAAGGATTTCCTGCCTTCAGACTGAATAAGCCTCCTTACCATTTTATATTTGTACTTGGGTATTCAAGGAGAAGGAATGCATACTGTCAATGCAGGCTGTCATTTGAGCATAAAGTATTTTCAATACTCCAGGGTGAAATCTTAATGTAGATGGTAGAATGTCTGCTGTGTGCCCTTATGAAGTCACCTGTTCACAAATGTCAGCCTTGATCCTAATGAGCTATGCACTCTGTGGGGCTACTGACCAGTCAGTCAATCTTTTATTGTTCCTTTGCTGCTTTAAGGATTAAAAAAAAAAAAATTGCCTCCACCTCTTATAATTCCACTGATGTGTGAACAGGGTACTGTCCAGCTTCTAGTCAAACTTACTGTCTTTATGAAGAACTTGATCCTTCATGAATGTTGTCAGCAATAAAGTAGCCTAATCTGTGTTCAGATTGAGATCTCAAAAATGTAGAGAAGGCTTTATAATTATCACATGGGTGTCATCCTTGTGACTCAGAAGTACAAAATAGACTAAATTATATTGTATTCGTCATTATTTGTGGATTGGATGCTAAGCATTCTTATTTAATAGGTAATTTGGCAGTTAATTTTTTTTTAATTTTCCATGTTAAAAATACAAATGTCAGTATAGGAATATTTTCCAAGTTTTCCTTTCAGATTAACTGTTATGGTGGCGTTAGTATAAAATAGACATGGTCACTGTGTTGATTAACTTTATCTGAAAAATTCATTTTTGTATTAAGTAATTATTCAAACATTAGATTTGAAAAAGTCATAGTTTACAAAAACAAGAAAGTGACATGTGAGGCTTCTCTCAATCATAAAGATATCCCATCATAAAGATCTTTTGGAATCCCAATGTGCCCTGTACCTCTTGACTTTGCATTTTTAGCTTAACTTCCTTAAATGGCAAAAACCAAAAACATTTAAATTCGTGAATATCAAGAGCACCACCTTCTCCTTTTGCCCATATTGCACTTTTATTTCAAACTATGCACTGTGAAGTGAATTTTTCCCCAGGTAGGAAAAAAAGGGGTTTTTTCTGTACTGGAATTTTATTGGGCTATGGAACTTTCTTCATTTTCACCCTCATAGCCTTTGTATCACTTAAGCCTCAAGTCCAAGCAGTTCCAGACATTGCTGGAAGGAAACTAAGTCTCAAGGACAGCATCAGAAAATGAGATGCGCTGTTAAGAATATTTGTCCTTCACTCTTAAGTATTGGAGGATTAGAGACAGAACTAAGCTTGTAGAAAATTTCTACAGTAAATGTTCTGGCCATCTTAAGCCATTGGAAAAAGAATAGGAAATTGTAGGGAATATCCCACTAAGAAACCTTACTTTTCAACAGATCCAGATGTTTCGTATATTTTTATCCATAAAGCCTTTTTTCTTTAAGTTTGGGAATTGTAGCGTATTGTTGTTAGCCTTCCCTAAGGGGACCATGTGACCCAGTCTAGAATTAACTCATGATGAATTTTCAAACTTTTGAAAGTACAAGGATCTAATTTTAAAGTTGAATATGATATGAAAGTTGTCTTAATCACTAGTTGTAACACCCTTCCACATAGATCTTTTACAAAGTACTAAAAAATCGTATACCTTCAATGAAATTTATTTTTAAGGTAGTGGATACTCCATTTAATGTAGGTTTAAAACATTTTCTTTGCTATCATTTATTTGCTTCTACCCTCTGCCCCCCACCCCACTTAAATGGTCTTTATTGGATATATTTTTGAGAATTATTGAATATTTTTTCAATAGTAAGACTGAAATATAATTGCAATCAAGTGCTTGTTGTAGCCAAAAGATTTCTGGTGGCTTTTAAAGTTTACTAGCATTTGCTGATATGGTACAGTTATTTGTACAGAAAGGAATCTTTGTGCTAAAGTTGCAGAACTTAGTAAGAAGAGTCAGATTGTAATGTCTGTCATTTATAGTTTCTTCTATAATAGATGCTAATTTGCATCAATATTATTAAAGTAATTATTTTTTAAAAAATGTCTTTTAAATCTTGGCCTTGTTTTCAAATCCTGTCTTCCATCTTGTTCTTCTGTACTTCCTAACCACTGTTCACACAGACCTTTGAAGAAACTGGAATAGGCTGTCATTTTATCAAGGTTTACAAATGAAGTGCTTGGTTTTTAGTATATTCTGTCTTGATTTTCAGATTTCCTTAATATTTAAAGATGTGCCTTTTATTGGGTAATATTAATTCACGAATGTAGTAATGTTATTTCACAATTGTAATGTTACATGATCATGGATGTGGTATTCTCTAACACAAATTATGTGTAAGGAAAGTAGTTTTCATAAAACTCACAGCTCTGATTGCACAGTCCCAGTTGCTTCTGATGTTATGTGTCAAAGCAAAGGGTACTTTCTTTTAAGGCTACTTTCAGGACTTAGCTGTGTATTTTTTCTAAACTATAAATGCAAATATGTCTATTTGGAGGCCAGGGTATCACATGTCATGGGCAGCCTTTACATGTGTGCCATGAGAAAGTTCAAAGACAATTAAAAAGAAAGTTTATGGGAACTCAAAAGTTCATTTCAAAAAATAATCCCCAAGATTTTCTCCAAGAAATAAATTATTTTGTATTTTGTAACTTCACAGCAGCTATTAGTACATTTCTGAGATTATAGCAGGAGACCAAAACAATTTTTGGAAAGAGAATAAATATATGAAGAGAGACTGGTCATTTTATTTTCAGTGTGCTGATTAGACTACTATTTATTTTGTGAGTGGTTGTGATAAATATGCAGGTGTGTAGTGTATGGTTAAGAGTGGAATATAGATTTCTTTGGAGTTATTAAATCCATGTCTTTTGCATAATGGACAAATCAAAAGTTTAAATGGAAACCTTTTACATAGCTTAGCTTGTTTTCTGGTGCTGTTGACCTGCAAGAGAATATACTTTTGCACATACAGGTGAATGTTTTACGATTTATGTATACAAGAAATTGTAGGCATTAAAAGTATTTTATTGATATTCTTATTGGTTTGCCTTTATTGGTCAAAACTTTAAGCTGTTATCTCAACTTAAAACGTTTTTTCCTGCTAGACACCTTATAGTAGACGTATCAGACTTCAGAGATCAGGTTTGTCTACTTATACACATGCCTGTGCATTCTCTTACACATCGATGTCTTTTCAGTTCCTACCACTACTATGTCTGCTTCCAATATCAAAGTACCTCTGTGCTCTGAAGATGTCCAAGAGAACTGTAAGGTGGTTAGAGCAGCAGAATCTAGCTTTGTGGCTTGAGTTTTGGAAGTTTAATCAAATTGGAGGGGAAAAATAGACCTGAGTATTTAGTTCTTATGAAATGTACATGTTCCAATCCCAATAGAGCTTCAGATGTTGAGAAAATTAGTCCTAGGATTATATGTGAGCAGGTGGGCACCACCACACAAGAGACTATAGGTACCTGATTCACTGGAATGAGTCTAGGTCATGTAGTATATACAAGAGAGATGCTAATATCCTAGATTCTGAATTTACTCATAGTTGTGTTCATAAATTTTGAATTCATTTTCCTTTCCATAAAAAAAGGAAGCCGTTCAGTGCAGAGAGCACTTATAGTTGAGTACATCTACAAAATGTTCCTGTGAAACCAAAAGATGTGCTATGATGGGCTGGGAATATGGCCTAGTGGTAAAGTGCTCACCTCGTATACATGAAGCCCTGGGTTTGATTCCTCAGCACCACATACACAGAAAAGGCTGGAAGTGGCGCTGTGTCTCAAGTGGTAGAGTGCTAGCCTTGAGCAAAAAGAAGCCAGGGACGGTGCTCAGGCCCAGAGTCCAAGCCCCAGGACTGGCAAAAAAAAAAAAAGATGTGCTAATGAGGGGAAAGGTACATTTTTTGTGAACAATTGTCACCCTCAAGCTCCCACTCACTGTGTGTGTGTGTGTGTGTGTGACAGAGAGGGGATCCTCAAGCTAAAGCCATCTTTAGAGGGCTTATTAAGATCCCAGGGTTTAGAAACCCTATTCATTAATTTCATAGGTTTTTATTTGGGCTCCCAACTCTGGTTTCATACCTCAGTTCATTCATCATAGGCACAATTAGCTTGTTTTTATACATGGTGTGGTTTTTAAAAACAAACAAACAAACACTGGACCTCATCTTTCAGGTAACAGAAACATTTAGGCAGCCTAATTGTGGACATCCCATTTCCTCAAATCTGACTGATTCTTGCCATGGCACATAAAGGCATGCATTGGAGAAAGCCCAGGTTTTAATCTTGACTATGACCCAGGGCTGTATGCTGGCAAGATATTTAAGGCCTCTTGGCCTCAATTTTGCTCCTTTGTAAATGAGACTTCCCAGCTTTAGAAGGTAATTGTAAGAATTAACTTATACTTTACTGTCTGGCCCCAATATTAAAATGAGGACCTTTCCCCACATGGGGAAAGCTCTGGATTCTTAGTAATACCTATGAAAAGGCTACAGGGATAACACCTCCAAAGATCATAGCTATGTAGGAGGCTGAGATGACAGGATTGCAATTCAAGGCCAGTTGGGGCAGGAAAGTCTGTGACATCTCCAGTAATCACCAAAAAGCTGGAAGTGGAGCTGTGTCTTGGGACAGTACCGAAGTCCTGGGTTCATGCTCCTCGACTCTTTACACAGAGTAGCTTTAAATGCCAGCCTTAGAGCCTGCAACAGAAAGAATCTATTTCCCTACAAGGAGCTATGTGTTCATCTTCAAAAGTACAGTGACTATACATGAACTGACAAAGTAATGTGCAATTATTTTATGTGAAACCAACAACAGGAACTGTACAGTTATTCAGGTGAGCTTCAGAGCTGCATGACTTCACCAGGATCATCCTTGCTTATTTCCAGAGGAGTCTGAGGGGAAAAAAGTTTATTAGGTGGATCTAGTGATTGTCCCTCCAACCCTTTAACAAACAAGAATTTACTGAAGAAGAGCTTTAGGTTGGGTTGCTGAAATGAACTGATTCCGAAAATGGCATAAATGGCTAAACATTTAAAAACATCTGGTTAGCACAATGAACTACTTTACTGTAGCCAGAAACCTTTGACCATGGGTTAGAAATATTTCCTTTACATAAAGAACTTCTTAAAAACAGGTATAAGACGTAGGCCATGTGGCTACTGTATATGTTCTTGGTACATTGTGTATTGTATATATGTCTACGTGACCTAGGGAAGGGAAAGAAAAACAGGGTGTAAGATATCACAAGAAATGTACACACTGCCCTACTATGTAACTGTACCCTTTTTGCACAACACCTCAAAAAATTTTGTTTAATTAATAAATTACAAAATAAAGAAAAAATAGGTATAAGAAAACACCTGAATGTAGGAATCTTCCCATTTCTGAGTAAAGAATAGATGTAGATAAACTACAATAACTTTAATACACGAGAGTGTTTTCTAAAGTTACCGGAGGGGAATTTTTATACATTTTAAAGTAGGTATAAAGAAGTTAAAAGTACACTTACCCCTCCTGGGGGATATTTATATCCCTTCCACATTGTTCCTGCAATGAGAAGCATCCATAAGACGACAATCATTGTGGGATTTCTTACTCAGCTGGTGGTGTGTGCAGGAGAAGTGGGTGATTTGGAAAGGTGTGGTGTTCTATCTCTTAAGTCCTGGGAATTGAGCTCTCTTCATTAGAGACCAGATGGTGGGTGGCCCAGCATGACAGTTCCTGAGAAAGGACCCTTGTGGTCTAGTCTGAACTAAAATGGCTCTTCATGGCCATTTTGGGGGCAGGGCTCAGACATCAATTGTGACATTTGCCTATGACACTGGAGCCCCAGGGTGAGCAGTAATGAGATGGTTGACCAGGATGCCAAGAGTGCTGTGGCTAAAATCTTACTAAAGAGAATCTTTCTTGATGACTGGGACCTAGCTAGAATCACATCCTTAATAATGTATTGCAAGCCAAAATGTTTATTGGCTTTAAGTAATGATACATTAAAAAATAGCTATGGGGAAAAATAAGCCCACTCTAGATTTATTGAACTGTCTAGCTAAGACTGTCCGTAGTAGGCTTTATTCTATTTGTGCTGTTAAAGAGGGAACATCTTGCATTTGTAATTTAAAATGACAAAACCTTATGCAGAACAAGACACTCCATAACCTCTCTGGAAAGAGAAGAAAGATGACTGATTTCTGTACTCATTTCACAGGGGAAGAAACAAACTAGTTTAAATGATTTGATCAGGATCTCATAATAGTATTCAGTAAACAACTAAGTACCGTTCTCCTATCCACATCACCACACACCACACACCACACTCACAAAAGTCTGGCTTTAGACCAAAGCTCAAAGAAATCATTGCACAGATGGAAATTTTAAAAGACCAACCATTGTTTCCTACTTTAGTACACCTGGGACTTAGGTTTGATACTTCTACCTTCTTCAGGAGCTTTCCCAAAACACTAATACGCAAGTAATCAGAATGTTGTTAAAACTATTAAGTTTCTTTAACAATGGAACTGCTCTGAAACACAAACACAAGTCTAAATGAAATGAGTGGGATACAAGCAGCTCAATGTTTGCTGAAGGATACTGTGATGTTACCTAGAGGCAGGCTGGTCTAGTGAAATGCATGTGAGAGGATGTGTGTGCATTCCACCTATACCAATGAGCTGGTTGTGTAGTATTAGGTGCTTCAGGTCACTGTCATCAGTTAAATCTTTGTTCAGCTAGCTGTTAAGGCAGTAGTTAACTAAATACTAACTGCCAAGCTTGGCATAAAATACCTTAAATTCCCAAATATAATCTTCACAAAAACAATAAGATAACTCAGCGCTCATTGCATAGATGAAGAATCTAAGGCATAGTTACTGGATCACAGAGCTAGCAAGTAACAAAATAAGGGCTTGAACTCAAGTTCATGTTAACTCATTTCACAATCTGCCAAAAGGGTCATTAAAAAGTCGAAAGAGTGTGCATGCTAGGCACGGATGGTTCACATTTTGTAATCCTAACGATTCAGAAGGCTGAACTCTGAAGAAGCCAACCTGGGCAAAAAAGTCCATGAGACTCTTACCTACAATTAACTACCCCCCCCCCCAAAAAAAAAGCCAGAAGTGGAGCTGTGGCTCAAGTGGTAGAGCACTAGCCTTAAGCAGAAGAGCTCAGGTACAGTGCCCAGGCCCTGAGTTCAAGCCAAGGCTAGGCATAAAAAATAAAGAGAGAGTAGGTATGGTGACATGCCTGTAATCCCAGCTACTCAGGAGTCAAGAGAATTAGATGATAGCAGTTATAGGCCAGGTGAGGCAAAAAATTACCAAAACCCCATCACAGTAAGTTGAACCTGGTGGGCATATCTATAAACCCAGCTACCAGGAAAGCTGTAGATAGGATTGTGGACAAAAACTTGAGACTATCCAAATAAACCTAAAGCAAAGAAAACCCCACATCTAGGAAGAAGGGAACAAAAGGAAGACGGGAAGAGGGACATAAGAGGATAATGGGAGGCGAGTATATGATCAAAGTAGGTTACATGCATGCATGAAAATGTCCCTATGAAATCCATTGTTTTGTACCATTAATATACACTAACAAAATTTTTTTCAAATGTGCTGGTATGTGAAGAGAAAATGGGAAGTCTTCAAAGAGAACAATTACAAGGCAGTGTTAACAGACATTTGAACCTTGGCCTTCTATCCTCAGTTCTCCTCCACTCTTTGCCCTCCATACACTTATCATTTACCCTTTCACCGTTGACTACATTTTCCAAGAGAATAGAATCTCCAGGGTTACTGCAGAGTTCTCTGGAAATTAGGAACCTAGCCCAACAGAGCAGATTACCCACTCACCGGGGCCGCTCTTCTTCCCAAGCCTGGCTCTTCCATCGTGCCTTGCTCTTCTGAACAAGCCACCTCTCTTTCCACTTCAGAGTCGGAGGCTGAATGAAAGAAAATTAAAGGAAGGGGTGTCAACATTTGTTGGCTCTTGATCAGTGCCTCTGTGTGGTGACTGATCAAAGGTGCCCCCAGTCCCAATTCCCCTTCCTAACAGCAACGCCTCAACTTGAAACTCAAAACTCAGGCAGTCTCTAATGGACCCCTTATAAATTCTATACTGCCTTGAAACAAGTTGTGGATCCAAGAGAAGGAGGGGAAGAGAAAGGAGAGGAGTTGAAGATTTAAAAGAAATACGTCTCAACTTTGTGTCTATCATATCCTGACTTCCAATTAGCGCTGAGATCTCAACAATCTTTCCCAGTTGGTAAGAATTCCCATGAGAGGGTGAGGCAGAGCCAGAATGGACCACCAGTGAATCATACATAAGGCCATTACTTACCATCAACTCTGGAAATGTACCCATGTAACATGTAAGTCCAACAAAAAGCATCCATCCAAGCACAATCATAATAAAAAGTAAAATAATATCTAAAGATACAATTGCACAGTGAGACACTATTCACCAAGATCTTGACAAAGGAGTGTGTTCATGAAACTTTCAGTTGATAGAGGTGTCACATGTCAGTTCCATTCCTTGGCTCCGAAACTACCTAATGGAGAAGCTGGCGTCTACTGGGGCATTATGACATCATTGATCATATGGCCCAGATTCACAACACCCTGGAGATACTGGCCCCAGAACAGTAGCTGAATGTAGCAAACTGAGCTCTGTGTATACCTTATCTCATAGAAACACTATGAGGTAAGTACTCTTACTAATCCCATTTCACTGAGAAAACCAGGTGAAGAGATTGTGACTTGCACTAGAGGAAACCACTGATGCTCCAGACCAGGTCAAGACTTTGGTCCCAGTTATCTGTAAGAAGTTGAGGTCTTAAGATCAAAGACAAGGCCAGGGGTACTGGTGACTCATGCCAGTAATCCTAACTACTCAGGAGCCTGAGATCTAGGGATACATGTAGTTCAAAGCCAGCCAGGTTAAGAAAGCTTGTGAGATCCATCTCCAATTAACAACTGCAAAAAAAAAAACACACAAAAACCGGAAACAGAGCTATGGCCCTGAGATCAAGTACTAGCACCAAAAGAAAAAAAATTTGGAAAGTTGTGTTGCTAGGTCTATGACAGCAATGAGGGTACTATCAGTCCTAGGAAAGTGATTACTTCTGTTTGTCCCTACAACCCTTTCCCTCACATCTTGAAGGAATTCTCAACATGATTTGATAACCACATTAAACATCCCTGGTAGGGTGGGGAATATGGCCTAGTGGTAGAGTGCTTGCCTCATATACATGAAGCCCTGGGTTCGATTCCTCGGCACCACATATTTAGAAAAAGCCAGAAATGGCGCTGTGGCTCAAGTTGGAAGAGAGCCTTGAGCAAAAAGAAGCCAGGGACAGTGCTCAGGCCCTGAGTTCAAGCTCCAGGATGGGCAAAAAAAAAAAATAATAATGGGAATTAGTGTTAATTCTTTTCTTCCTTTCTATCCCCTCCCCTTTTGGTCATGGGCCTTGAACTCAGGGCCTGCATGCTGACCCTGAGTTCTTTTTTTTTTTTTTTTTTTTGGCCAGTCCTAGGCCGTGAACTCAGGTGAACTGTGAACTGAGGTCTTGAGCAAAAAAGAAGCCAGGGACAGTGCTCAGGCCCTGAGTTCACGGCCTAGGACTGGCCAAAAAAAAAAAAAAAATGTATGTGGGCTGGAAATGTGGCCTAGTGGCAAGAGTGCTGGCCTTGCATGCATGAAGCCCTGGGTTCAATTCCTCAGTACCACATACACAGAAAAAGCTGGAAGTGGTGCTGTGGCTCAAATGGTAGAGTGCTAGCCTTGAGCAAAAGCAGCTCAGAGACAGTGCCCAGGCCCTAAGTTCAAGCCACAGGACTGGCAATAACAACAACAACAGCAACAACAATAACAATAATATACATACTGAAATGAACTCCAAGATATGGAAACAAGAGACCTTCTTTTATCCTTTTTTTTTAGTTTTTGATGACTCTATCCTCTTTACCTTATGTATGGTGTATTCAAGAGTACATCTTCAGGGGCTAGGAATGTGGCTTAGTGGTAGAGTGCTTGCCTAGCATGCATGAAGCCCTAGGTTTGATTCCTCAGTACCACATACACAGAAAAAGTCAGAAGTGGCACTATGGCTCAAGTGGTGGAGTGCTTTCCTTGAGCAAAAGCAGCTCAGGGACAGTGCCCAGGCCCTGCATTCAAGCCCAGGATTGTCCAATTTAAAAAAAAAAAAAAAGCACATCTTCAGAAGGGTTGGGGGAAGGTACAGAACTTGAGGGAAAAAAGGATAAAAAAGTGCAGCAGTGGAGCTCACTGGACACTGATGAGACTGACTATAAAACTTGTGGGTAGAGACAGGAGGAAGGGACTAGGAGAGAAAGAGAGAATGGAAGACACTGTACAAAAGGGAATGTACAGGCTGGAAATGTGGCCTAGTGGTAGAGTGCTTGCCTAGCATGTATGAAACCCTGGGTTCAATTCCTCAGCACCACACATATAGAAAAGGCTGGAAGTGGGGCTGGGGATATAGCCTAGTGGCAAGAGTGCCTGCCTCGGATACACGAGGCCCTAGGTTCGATTCCCCAGCACCACATATATAGAAAACGGCCAGAAGCGGCGCTGTGGCTCAAGTGGCAGAGTGCTAGCCTTGAGCGGGAAGAAGCCAGGGACAGTGCTCAGGCCCTGAGTCCAAGGCCCAGGACTGGCCAAAAAACAAAAAAACAAAAAAAAAAGAAAAGGCTGGAAGTGGTGCTGTGGCTCAAGAGGTAGAGTGCTAGCCTTGAGCAAAAAGAAGCCAGGGGCAGTGCTCAGGCCCTGAGTTCAAGCCCCAGGACTGGCCAAAAAAAAGGAAATGTACTCATTACCTGATTCATGTAATTGCAATCCCTCTAATAACAATAAAATAAATTTATAAAACATTTTAAAAATTGAAAAAAGAATGTTTGTGGATGGGCGGGATAACCTACAGAATACGCCAATTCATGGTCAACTAAAAAAAAAAAAACTAACAATATGCTACATCCATCTAGGAGGCATAGATCTGTGCCTGGTATTTTCAATAACCATTTTCATCCCTTAGTAGAGCATGTGATATAGGCAAAACCTGAAAGCAACAACTAGTATGCACAGACCAGAAGCAGAATACCAAGAAACAAGCTGTAATTTTAAACAAGTTCCTCTACAGCATTAAACAAAGCTACAGAGTATACACAAAATTTCTTGTTTTGGAAAGCTGAAACACATTTTTCCAGGGAAGGACTGGTAAGGGGAGGGAGCAAAGAATGGAGACAAGGTGGGAAAGTACAGTCACATTCAGTGTACACATGTGAAAATGGAACTATGTAACTTGAGGGCAGGAGTTAGGAGAGACGGGAAAACAATGGAGGGGGTGACATTGAGCTAGATATATTGTACTTATAAACTGATTAGTTGAATTAAAACCTCTCTAAACAACAACTTAATGATAATTTAGAAAAAAATATATATATATATATTTTTGGCCAGTCCTGTGGCTTGGACTCAGGGCCTGAGCACTGTCCCTGGCTTCTTTTTGCTCAAGGCTAGCACTCTGCCATTTGAGCCACAGCGCCCCTTCTGGCCATTTTCTGTATATGTGGTGCTGGGGAATTGAACCCAGGGCCTCATGTATACGAGGCAAGCACTCTTGCCACTAGGCCATATCCCCAGCCCCAGAAAATATTTTTTTTAATTCCTGTTTCTGCCAGGTGCTGGTGGCCTGTAATCCTAGCTAATAAGGAAACTGAGATCTGAGGATCCAGGATCCAAGCCAGCACAAGCAGGAAAGTCGTTAGTATTCTTATTTCCAATTAACCACCAAAAGTGGCTCAAGTAGCAGGGTACTATCCTTGAGCAGAAAATCTCAGAGACAGTGTCCAGGTCCTGAATTCAAGCCCCAGGAATGGTGTGTGTGTGTGCGTGCGCGCGCGCGCGCACGCACACACACACACACACAAAATGGACTATATACATAGGAATATGACCTTTTTTTAAGGCAAGCCTATATCTCCCAAAAGATTTTCTTAAAAGTGTAAAACCCATGGGGCTGGGAATATGGCCTAGTGGCAAGAGCGCTTGCCTCCTACACATGAAGCTCTCGGTTCGATTCCCCAGCACCACATATATGGAAAACAGCCAGAAGGGGCGCTGTGGCTCAGGTGGCAGAGTGCTAGCCTTGAGCAGGAAGAAGCCAGGGATGGTGCTCAGGCCCTGAGTCCAAGGCCCAGGACTGGCCAAAAAAAAAAAAAGTGTAAAACCCAGACAAAGCAAAGAATCAATATACTTTATCTTCTTCCCTCTAAGGCTTTGGTCACCTTATACTTACATTGTTATTCATTCAGCAAATTTTCTATTCACATCCTCTTTGTATCCCATTTTTTAAATATTAACAGAATGAATAAATGCACAGGTTCAAGAACACATGGCATTAGCAACAGAGATGAATGGGATGTTACCCTTATCCTCCAGGACCTCAGGTCTTTGGGAACAGGTGGAAGTAGACAGGTATCCAATACAATTCAGAACAACCAGGCACTGAATTATGAGTTAAGCATGGTGCTTGGGGAAAGAGCGAATGTTTCACCCTGGTTAGTTTACATCTGTTTCGAGAGAAAAAAGTTGCCACACTAGATGTCATGAAAGCATTTGCATTACACACCTTCTTTTGGTTAATAAATACCAATAGACACAGAATTCTGACTTCCTCAATTATTTTCTCACTCTTACGCAGCTTTTTTGTTCATGGTTAGTGCTCTACACTTGAGCCATGCCTCCAGTTCCAGTATTCTGTTGGTTAAATGGAGATAAGAGTCTCTTGGATTTTTCTGACCAGGCTAGCTGTGAATTTCAATGCTTAGATCTCATCCTCCTGAGTAGCTAGTTTTATAGAGGTGAGCCACCTATGTCTAACTTATTCATTCTTTGCAGTCAATGCTAGAGATCAAATCCTAGTACCCTTATCACAGTAAGCAAATATTTTAAATTGCTGTTCACAAAGTTTTATCACAATTTCATACATAGTGAGAGGCAATATAACATATATGCTAGGAAAATGATTTCTGATACTACCTACCTACAATAGTATAAGCTTTCTGAGTCTTTGTTTTTTCAATCTGTAAGATGGAGCCAGTTGTACTACATGGGGTTTGAATTCAGGGCTTCATGCTTGCTGGACAGGTGCTCTACAATTTGAACCACTATGCCAGCCCACACATTCAAGTGTATTTTTAAGCAAGTACACATGTTAAAATAAGTATATATAGTTTTATAGACTTTTCTTTGCCCTGTCATTAATACACCTTGAACAGGATCTCAGAAACATGGAAACAGGTAAATTTAACAGGTAATAATTCTATCAATAAGGTTTCATAAAGGTTAAGATAAAGCTCATAAACTCTTTTTTTTTGGCCAGTCCTGGGCCTTGGACTCAGGGCCTGACCACCTTCCCTGGCTTCTTCCCGCTCAAGGCTAGCACTCTGCCACCTGAGCCACAGCGCTCCTTCTGGCCGTTTTCCATATATGTGGTGCTGGGGAATCGAACCGAGAGCTTCATGTGTAGGAGGTAAGCACTCTTGCCACTAGGCCATATTCCCAGCCCCTCATAAACTCTTAGTGATGTACCTAACACACACACACACACACACACACACACACACACACACACACTTGTGCAAAAAGTTTTTTTGGGTTTTTTTGCAAAACGTATTTATAGGGCTGGGAATATGGCCTACTGGTAGAGTGCTTGCATCACATAAATGAAACCTTGGGTTCGATTCCCCAGCCCCACATACATAGAAAAAGCCAGAAGTGGCACTGTGTCTCAAGTGGCAGAGTGCTAGCCTTGAGCAAAAAGAAGCCAGGGACAGTGCTCAATCCCTGAGTCCCAAACCCCAGGACTGGCAAAAAAAAAAAAAAAAAAAAAAAGTATTTATAATGCTTAGAACTGGTGGTTTGGATGGAAGGCTTATTCTGTGAGTCTCTTTCATAAAAGATAGAACTTATTCTGGTCAAACTGCTAACTTCATACCTTTTCCTTTATTAATAGATTTCTTGCTAACAAAGTAATTTCTGTTAGATCTTGGAACCCCCATATGTTCTCCTGTTTCCAAGGTTTCTCAGATTTGGGTAAGGTATATTTAATAGACATATTATCTTTCAACTTTGCTCCCTAGTCTTCCTCTGACCATGTCCTACCTTTCTCCCAGCTTTTGTTCCTGCCTCACATTAAGCCCTACCATCTCTTTATTACACTGCATTTAGAGTCATTCTTTTTAACACTCAATCACAAGTACTGAGGATGTAGTTCAATGGGAGAATGCTCACCTAACATGCAAAAGGTCCTGGGTTCAGTCTCCATCATCAGAGGACTCACATCACTCTTCCGTTCCAAACCTTCCAGTGGCTTCTCCTTCTTTTCTTCCTATTTTATTAGCATATTTTCTCTATAAAAAGGAAGAATTCATCGTGACATTTTCACAAATGTATTCCAAATCATCTTCACTTACCTCCATCACTTTCCCTTATCCTCTTCTCCTAGATTCTTTTTTTCACAATAATAGCCTGAGAAAGGAAAATAATCAAGTCCTGAGTTCAGGGAGATACCTGACATAGCTTGAGCTCAGTGTTGTTAGATGCAGGTTCTTCTGTTGGACACACACAATCTCACACAACAAGGTTACTCTGACTAAGAAAGTGAGAAACAACTGGGGCACTGTGTAATTCTGTCTAAACAGAGGTAAGATCAAGGTCACTGTACAAGGCATAAAATACCAAATATCTCCCTCTCTCTGCTAATGTGACTGTGGCTTCTTTGATCAATTATACCTTCACTCTTTAGTCTTGTTTTTTGGTTTTTGGGTTGTTTTTTTTGGCCAGTCCTGGGGCTTGGACTCTGGGCCTGAGCACTGTCCCTGGCTTTTTGCTCAAGGCTAGCACTCTGCCACTTGAGCCACAGCGCCACTTCTGGCCATTTTCTATATATGTGGTGCTGGGGAACGGAACCCAGGGCTTCATGTATTGGATGCAAGCACTCTTGCCACTAGACCATATTCCCAGTCCTAGTCTTGTTTTTTTAAACAGAGTCTTACAATGTAGCTGAAGAGTTGGCTGGCCTTATCATTATCCTCTTGCCTTAGCTTCCTTAGTGCTGGAATGAGAACAATGTGCTACATTCCTGGCTCAAAGCTTATATACAGCAACAATATGTATAGCTATTTTAGCCACCAATATGTCCGCTTTGTGACAGCACACAATCCAAAGTGAAGCCCTGTTTCCTTAGAACTCAACTAAGTCCTTTAATAGGATTCTAATACTTAACACTCACTTACTGAGTTGTCCCAATGGTAAGAGTACCAGTTCCCTCACTATAAAGAATAACAATTTGTTAAGTCTAAATGTGTTCATGTAATTTTTTAAATGAGCTTATTATTCCAGTTTGAAGCTGAAGGTTACTCACAACAAAGTCCTTCAAATTATCTACATGGTGTCACACTCAGCTCTGACTTCATTGCCTGTGAATCACCTGAAAGACTGGTTAAGACAGATTAAGAGTGGCTGGGAATGTGGTTTAGTGGCAGAGGGCTTGCCAAGAATGCATGAAGCCCTGAGTTTGTTCCTTAGTACCACATAAACAGAAAAATCCAGGATTGGCACTGTGGCTCAAGTGGTAGAGTGCTAGCCTTGAACAAAAGAAGCTCAGGGACAGTGCCCAGGCCCTGAGTTCAAGCTCCAGCATTGGCAAAAAAAAAAAAAGAAGAAGAAAAAAAATTAACACAGTGTAACACAGTGACTGAGTACTGGCACCCTTATTTCTATCCATCACACAAAAAATAAATGACAAGAACAAACTGCTGGGCCCATCTCCAGAGTTTCTGAAAGAATAAGTCCAGTGTGAGATATTAGGATCTACATTTCTATGTCAATTGGCTCAACTTAGTTATTATACAATGTACATATATCTCAAAACACCAAGCCGCAAGCAATAAACATACAGTTTTGCCAATATTTTTTTTTGTTGTTTTTTTTTGGCCAGTCCTGGGCCTTGGACTCAGGGCCTGAGCACTGTCCCTGGCTTCTTCCCGCTCAAGGCTAGCAATCTGCCACTTGAGCCACAGCGCCGCTTCTGGCCGTTTTCTGTATATGTGGTGCTGGGGAATCGAACTTAGGGCCTTGTGTATCCGAGGCAGGCACTCTTGCCACTAGGCTATATCCCCAGCCCTTGCCAATATTTTTTAATCTGCTTTTTTAAAATAAGTTCTAGGAAATGCTGGGGGTGTAGTTTTGAAAAACACACTGGAAGAATCACTTTTTTAAAATCATTGTTTTCTCTATTGTCAAAGAGAAGTAGAGGGGTTATAGTTTCATACATAAGGTGTGAGCACATTTCTTATCCAACTTGTTACTCTTTCCCTCATTTTCCCTCACCTCCCTGGAAGAAACCTTTTTTAAACTATCCCTTTGTTTCTTTCTCTGCATTTGCTCCTATTTCCACTTCTTTGTTCATTTTCCTCTGGCCTCCTCCTCCTTGTTTGAGCCTCTCCAATCATGGGCCTGTCTCAGAATCTTGCTGTGGTTGCTATTTAATTGGTGCACTTACTCTCTCAGCTCTAAAACCTGCTCTGATCCCCTTAATCTTAAAAAAAAAAAAATCTTCAGAATATATCATGAGCTGTCAGAAACTAGCCAAACATGTCTATGTCTTTCCACAATGTTAGAATTTGTTGAGTGACAAGAAGCTACATCAATTTTGTTGGTAATAATTCTCCAAGTACTACTGATTCCATCTGGTAGCCAAAGTGACTTATAATCACAGGTACTTTAATTCCAAGATCACATATTGCACTCCACATAATATAGCATAGGTTGCAAAAAGTGGGCTAAAGCAGATGTGGGGTTCAAAGAGATCTTACTAAATGCAAGGGCAGATAGCTGATACCAATGCAGTTAACTCAAAGTAATTGTCTAACATAACCTCAAGTAATGGAGTTGTGGTACAGAGGTGTCAAAACACAGAGCAGGTTCCACATTGACTGAGTGGGTTAAGTAGGGAAATCATGCTGAGCTGAAGCCCTGCTGATAGACAGCTCTGGAGGCAAGAGTTGAGAGTTCATAGGGAAGTTCATGACTTTTTCATCCTTGATGCACACGCACAGGAAAAAGCCACCTGAATTCCAATGTTAGATGACCCTTCTTTTACATGATCCAGGTGAGAGGGTTGAAGCATCCCCTGGTCTGCTGTGCTAATTACATTGGCCTCCTTTATCTGCTATGGTTATGATATCCCCATGTGTTCCTAATTTTATTTTGTTAGTTCATAGGTGACACTATTTATTTGCATAAACATTATTTAATTGTTTCATGGTTTGGGATGGACAGATGGCAAGTGTTGACTTGCAAAAACAAGAGGTAAATTCATTTGCATCAGTATTTGCATTCAGAATGGAACAAAGTGTCATTTTATAAAATGGAGTCACTCAGGGCAACACACAGCCTGAAAGCTACTGTTGTTTACTAAACAATATGGAGTAGCTTAGAGCAGAACACAGCTGTATTTCTATAACCTTCCAACAGGCTAAATATTTCACTTACTAAGTTTACTGTTTTGCCCTCCCTCTTCTAAGAGTGACAGTCTAGGATAAGAACAGTTATTTTTGCCTTTTTTGTTCAATACTGTATTCTCAGACCTAGGAAAACAAAGTGGATCATCAACAAGTTTTAGGGAATAAATAAATGTGCCTTCCAGTAGTTTTAGTTTCTTCCAACTGAGTAACGGCATCACTGCCTTTGGCTTTTTTTGGGCCAGTCCTGGGACTTGAACTCAGGGCCTGGGCACTGTCTCTTCTTTTTGCTCAAGGCTAGTGTTTTATCACATGAGCCATGGTGCCACTTGGGCTTTTTCTGTTTATGTGGTACTGAAGAATCAAACCCAGGGATTCATGCATGCTAGGCAAGAACTCTACCAAAAAGCCACATCCCTGGCCCCCTTTGGCTCTTTCTATAAATACAATCACCCTCTTGAAGGACCAACTTAATGGGAGCTCTTACACCTTCTTAACCCCATGGACACGGAGTAAGGTAAATAGCTAGCTCCATAAGTCAAGAGACCAAACAAAATTACCATATGCTTTACCTTTTAATCGCTGCCTTTCTCCAGATGACCTTTTCCACAAAACTAACCCACACATGTTTCATTTGTTAGCCACCAACAGCTGGTGGTAGTGGGGTTTAAACTCAAGGTCCTATGCACTCTAGGCAGACTCTGTACCACTTAAGCCACTCCATCAGCCTTTTTCTTTTTCTTTTTTTTTTTAATTTTTATTGTCCTTTTTTCTTTTTAAGTTACTTTTCAAATAGTAGTCTTTGGTTTTTGTCCTGGCCTACGGGACTGGGGACTGGGATCCTACCTATTGCCTATCTATAGCTGGGATCAGCACTTGAGCGTCTACACCAGGCCCAATCAAACACCAACTGTTACAACTCTCCTTAGAAACAACAAAACCCTACAAGCCCACCACTGGGCATCATCTTTATACAACTGTCTTTTTAGGTGAAAAGGTTCCTCTTGATCCTGTTTCCCATATAGCTTTGCTCCCCAAATACAACCAAAGTTTATGGCTCCCCCCCCCCCCCCCCCCCGCACTATGCTAAAGTTAATACATCTTTCTAGAAATCTGCGTATAGCTTCTACCCCCTTTACTGCTACTACACAGGTCCTTGCCATTCCTCTCTTCAGGATGTCGAGTTTCCTTCCAGTTGGACAGAGGTGGGATTGCCAACGCATTTCGAACGGTGCCTCCAAGTCACCTGTAGCTCGCTGGGGCTGGATGCTAGCGGCCCGCAAGCGTGCGTACGTGGGACGCCGCAGGAATTTCTGGTCCGGGGAAAGGGGCGGGGTTTCGTGCCGCGCCTGCGTTTGGCCCTCGGTGGCTTCCGTCCAGGAGCTGTTCCGGAAGAAAGTTTCTGGTCTGGGGTCTGGGGGTCTGACTCCAGAACTTGCCTAGTGATGGAGTTCGACTGCGAAGGTGTGAGGCGGCTGCTTGGCAAGGTGCGATCTGGAGGCTGGGCTGGGTCCGGGGGCTCTAGGGCCCTGGGGTTGGGAGGTTGGGCTGCCTCCTCCTCACGCTCCTCGGCCTGAAGCGGAGGCCGGCTGAGGGGAGAGGTCCCGCGAAGAGGCCGCGCGGCGGCCAGGCCTCCCCTTCACTGCCCAGGCCCGGCCCAGGCTCTGGTTAGGCCCACAGCCCGGACGTCCCCAGCTTCCGCCCGCCACGGCCTTCACACGGGTCGCTAACAGCTCCCTCCCAGCACCTGCCGTCTCCGTGCCCACGCCTTTTTTTCTTAGAATGGGCCAGGTGTGACCGTCCCAGGTGTGTCCGTGAATCTGTCAATCCTGGGGCTTGGACTCAGGGCCTGGGCACTGGTCCTGAGCTATTTTTTGCTCCAGGCTAGTGCTCTACCACTTAAGTGTCACGGACTTTTTCCGCCCGGATTGGCCTCGAACCACAATCTGCGAACCGCCATCCCAGCCTCCAGAGTAGTCGGTTTTAGTCGGTATTACTGGCGTGAGCCACCGGAGTCTAGCTAGGACCGAGTGTTTTTCTCAGCCTCTCACTGGACTCTGAGACACTCCTTAGAAGACTTGAACCTGCTTTCAGACATATCTGCACGGTCACTTTCGGGAGGTGATCATTTACCAACCTTACTCCTGCTGTGAGCTCTTTTTTTTTTTTTTTTTTTTTTTTGGCCAGTCCTGGGCCTTGGACTCAGGGCCTGAGCACTGTCCCTGGCTTCTTCCCGCTCAAGGCTAGCACTCTGCCACTTGAGCCACAGCGCCACTTCTGGCCGTTTTCTGTATATGTGGTGCTGGGGAATCGAACCTAGGGCCTCGTGTATCCGAGGCAGGCACTCTTGCCACTAGGCTATATCCCCAGCCCCCTGTGAGCTCTTTTTGAAGGTAGTGACTGCTGTTGCTTTTGTATTTAACAGCACTGTGCCTGACCGAGTCGGTACTAAATCACCAACTGAAAGAGCAGAGTAGATTTAGAAATGAATGTAGAGCTTGAAAACACAGGTGATTGCCTCTCCATATTGGTAGGTTAAAGATTGGGGTTGTTGACCCAGATGTCTGACCTACATTTCTGGGATTCAGCTAGCTTGAGTTTCTAAGGAAACGCTACCTGCCTCTTAGTCCAGGCTTTCCCATCACCCCTACCTGCATAGTTCCCACCCCACCAGTGTGTAGTGGGGGAGGGCTTTCCTATCACCCATCCGCACAATTCCCATCCCACCAATGGGTGTGTGTGTGTGTGTGTGTGTGTGTGTGTGTATGTGTGTGTATTGGAGCTTCAATTCAAGGCAAACCAAACCTGGACTTGAACTATGGGCCCTGGGCACATTCTCTTAGCTTTTTTGCTTAAGGATAGCCCTCTACCTCTTGAGCCACAGCTCCACAGCGTGCATGAAGCTCTGGGTTCAGATTCCTTAGTACCACATAAACAGAAGAAGCCAAAAATGGTACTGTGGCTCAAGTGGTGGAGTGCTAGCCTTGGACCAAAGAAGCTCAGGGACAGTGCCCAGGCCCTGAGTTCAAGCCCCAGGACTGCAAAAAAAAAAAAAAAAAAAAAGTTTCACAGACTTTGCTGCCCCATCTGGTTTTGAACTATGATTATAGGTGTGAACCACTGGTGCTCAGCATGTGCATGGTTTTGTTTCCTTTTTTTTTTTTTTTTTTTTTTTTTTTTTTTTTGGCCAGTCCTGGGCCTTGGACTCAGGGCCTGACTGTCCCTGGCTTCTTCCCGCTCAAGGCTAGCACTCTGCCACTTGAGCCACAGCGCCGCTTCTGGCCATTTTCTGTATATGTGGTGCTGGGGAATCGAACCTAGGGCCTCGTGTATCCGAGGCAGGCACTCTTGCCACTTGGCTATATCCCCAGCCCCGTTTTGTTTCCTTTTGAAACCCAAGTTGCGGGGCTGGGAATGTGGCCTAGTGGTAGAGTGCTCAGCTCGTATACATGAAGCCCTGAGTTTGATTCCTCAGCACTACATATATATAGAAAAAGCCGGAAGTGGCGCTGTGGCTCAAGTGGTAGAGTGCTAGCCTTGAGCAAAAAGAAGCCAGGGACAATGCTCAGACCTGAGTTCAAGTACCACGACTGGCAAAAAAAAAAACGAAACCCAAGTTGCAAGACCATGAGTATGGGTTGGTAAAGTCAAGGTTCTTGAGTGAATGAGGTATTCTGAAAAGAGAATTGGATCTTTAGTAGTGGTGAGGGGAGTGATTCATCTTGTCCTGTCTTTTAAGGGTATTTAGAGGCAGTTTATTTTAGCAATGAAAGGCCCAGGTCCTGGGGTTTGAGCTTGAGCTTCATTACTTTACTTGCTCAGCTAATTAGCTAGATTTTCTGTATTTTTTTTCTTCTGTGAAACAGGACAGTTGTAAACCTTACTTTAGGTACTGGTTTAAAGGATTAAATCAAATACTCTTTTTGTTTATAAAGCTCTAGGGCCTAAATATAACTTAGGTATAATTATTTTGTTGTTCATAGTAGATTTTATTCCTTATTTTCTTTTTTCAGTACAAGTTTAGGGATCTAACTGTAGAAGAACTGAAGAATGTAAATACATTTTTCCCACATTTCAGATACTCCATGGACACATATGGTAAGAATGATATGTAGTCTTTTCTTGCATTGTTTGAGTGATTATTATTTGGCTCTGGAAACCTGAAAAATGATTAATTTATTATTCTTTTATGTCTGCTGTTTAACTACCTGTGACTATTTATGGTTTTTGAGGAAATTTAAGTATATTTTAATGTTAGTTTTGTTTATTATTGGAATAAACTATTTCAAATTTTGTGCCTTAAAAATATATAAATTTAGGGGTTGGGAATGTGGCTTAGCAGAAGAGCGTGTTAGCCTAGCATATATGAAATCCTGGGTTCGATTCCTCAGCACCACGTCAATGGAAAAAGCCAGAAGTGGCGCTGTGGCTCAAGTGGTAGAGTGTTAGCCTTGAGCAAAAAGAAGCCAGGGACAGTGCTCAGGCCCTGAGTTCAAGCCCCAGGACTGGCAAAAAATATACATAAAATAAAAAATATACACACACACATACACATATATACTTATTGTCTTACAGTTCTGCAGTCTAGAGTCACATAAGTGTATGACTCAGAAGTTTGGACTAAAATCAAGGTGTCAGCAGGTCTTTCTGTCAGCCTCCTTTCTAGAGACTCTTGGGGCGAATCTTCTCCCTAACTTCTTTACCTACATTCCTTGCTTTCAATCACCTTTGTCTTTTCAAAACCAGCAGTACTTCATGTCTATAACCATTCTTCTGTTTTAAGTTTTCTCTCTCATTATAGATGAGAAAGACTCTTTGTTTAATGCATTTGCATGCTGGTATTGGGGCTTGAACTCACAACCTTATATTTTCTGCTTAAGGCTGAGGTTCTACCACATGAGCCACAGCTCTGCCTCTGACTTTTTTAGTGGTTAATTGGAGATAACAGTCTCTTGGTTTTGTGTATCCAAGCTGACTTAGAACCATAATTCTCCGATCTCAGCCTCCTGAGTAGCTAGGATTACAGGCAAGATTCACCAATGCCTGGCATATTCTCTGCTTTTAAGGACCAGTGTGATTAGATTAGACCTACTCTGAGTACTAGGTAATTTTCCCATGTCAGAGTCATTTAAATCACATCTGCAGAGTCACTTTGCTAAGTAAGGTAACAAATCATAGATCCCAAGGGATAAGACAGGGACATCTTGGAGGTTTCCTTATTGTACTTAAAACCTCTATAGCTGATTCTTGATTTTTTTTTTTTTTTTTTTACTTTTTTGGTGCCAGTCCTGGAGCTTGAACTTGGCCTAGGGTCTATACCTAGCTCAAGGCTAGTACCCTGCCACTTGAGCCACAGTTCCATTTCCAGATTTTTTTTTTTTTTGTACTTTAGTGCAGATAAAAATCTTACAGACTTTCCTGAACCATGATCCTCTGCTCTCAGCCTCCTGAGTAGCTAGGATTACAAGTGTGAGCCTCTGGCATCTAGCCTGATTCTTATGTATTAATAACGAAATCTAGTTGTCTTATTCATTTCATGGAGATAATTTGATGATCTAAGAAAGATTTTATTTTATTTAAAATTTTTTACCCCATTCACTGTTGAAAGTATGTTTCTTATCACAATACTGTATATACATAACTTTCTAGTTATTTCTAGTTCTGGTATTTCTCTTCTATTCCATCCCACTTAAAAACAGATATTGGTTTAGACTCCCTAAGTTGATTTTGAGACCTACAGATAAGTCAGAGTGCAGTTTGAAAAGCATTTTTCCTCTGTAGATATGTTTTAAATTTGAATTTGCTTGAGTTAAGATAATGTATAAAATTCAGATTTATATATTACACATCTGAGGTTTAATGAAATAAGAAGAGCTAATTGTGTTTGCAAAAGAAATTATTAGACTTTGATTAATTTGTGACTGTTCCCACTTTTGTTTTGCTGGAATGCTTTGTTCATGTTAAACATATGTTCGCCAGTGCTGGTGGCTCACGCCTGTAACCCTAAGCTACTCAGGAGGTTGCGATCTGAGGATAGTGATTCAAAGCCAGTCCAGGCAGAAAAGTTCGTGAGACACTCCAGTTAACTACCAGAAGACTGGAAATAGCACTGTGGCTCAATGTGGTAGAGGCACTAGCTTTGAGCAAAAAAGCTCAGAGACAGCTCCCAGGCCCTAAATTCAAGCCCTACAACTGGAAAAAAAAAAAAAATCCACTCCACTTCTCTTTCCATTTTAGTTTTTGCCACAAGGTGATGGCCTTAGAATGTGCAGCCTTTGAGAGGCTCTGTGACAGAGCCCTCATAAATCGGATAAATACCCTTACAAAAGAAGCCAGAGAAAGAAGAGTCTTGTCCCATTGCCTTATGAATCAGGCTGTTTGTAAATTAGGTAGTAACCTTTCCCCAAACACCAAACTGCCAGCACTACCACCTTGGATTTCCCTGCCTCTGGAACTCTGCAAAATAAATTTCTGTTGTTTGGTCAAAACAAAACAAACCTACTTTATGATATTCCATTATAGCAGCCTAAAAAGATAACACAGCCTAGTTTCCTTACCCTACTTTCTACAAGTCATCAAAGTCCTCCCCAAGTGGAGGTGTGGCTCAAGTGGCAGAGCATCAACCTTGAAGAAAAAAGCCATGCAAGAGTGCAAGGTCCTGGGGCTGGGAACATAACCTAGTGGCAAGAGTGCTTGACTCGTATACATGAAGCCCTGGGTTCAATTCCCCAGCATCACATATATAGAAAACAGCCCGAAGTGGCGCTGTGGCTCAAGTGGCAGAGTGCTAGCCTTGAGCAAAAAGAAGCCAGGGGCAGTGCTCAGGCCCTGAGTTCAAGGTCCAGGACTGGCAAAAAAACAAAAAAAATTAAAAAAAGTAATTTCTGATCTTTCTAGAAGTTTGCTTTAAGAAAATCTAACATTTTGTCTTCTGGTTATATGTGACTATAACTGATTAATTACATGGGACAATTCTTTAATGATGTTCCTTGTCTGGCACCAGTGGCTCACACCTATAATCCTACCTACTCAGGAAGCTGGGATCTTAGGATCATGGTTCAAAGCCAGCCTGGGCAGGAAAGTCAGTAAGACTCTTATCTCCAATAATTACCAAAGAGTTGGAAGTGGAAGAGTGACTCAAGTGATAGAGCACCAACCTTGAGCAAAAAAAGCTCAGAGGTGGCCCCCAAGCCCTGAGTTCAAGCCCCAGAACTGGCACAAAAACAAGCAAAACTTCCTTTATTGTATAATACTTATTATTAAGGGCTTTTTTGTCTCATTTGTTCCTATAACAAATTTGTGAAGCAGTTATCTTTATTTTACAAGTGATGAAACTGAAGATGAAATAGATTAAACACAAGTCACATTCCTCTTAAGGGAAGAAGATGGCTTAGAACTTGGTTTCAGTGTCAAAATTCTCCATTCTTTCTGCTAGCATGTTTTCTGAGTAAACATTCTAGTCATTTCCTCTTGCTGACCTTTATATAGATCCTGGTATTTAAAGACCGAGGGGTATATATGTGTGTGTGTGTGAACATGCACTCATGCACTGAATTATAGTTCTATTTAAGATTGACATTTTGGGATTTTTTTTTCTTTCTAGTTTTTAAAGATAGTTCCCAAAAAGACCTGCTGAATTTTACTGGCACTATTCCTGTGATGTATCAAGGTAAGAATGGAAGTTGAGAAAATTGTGGTTATCCTCAAAGAGCAGTTTCTTTAATACAAATCATATTTTTTATGCCATAACATTCTCTTTCCTCCTCTCTGTGTGCCTACTACTACTGTGATAGGTTCTGGGATACAGAATACAAAGAAGAACAAGACATAGACACGCCCTTGGGGAGAGTTATCTCTGCTTTCCATAACAGTATACATTCTGTCCTCCATTATAACTGTATTTCATTCTGCTCTCTCTCTATATGCTCTCAAAGGCATAATGTAAATAAGTTAAAATTGTGTAAAGGTCATGATGATATTTTTCTTCTTATGCCCATTCTTTAGAGATATATGCCATCTTAATAATATATCCATCTAAACATTATGATGACTGAAATTATAATTTTATTATAGAATGACTTTAAATCTGAAAGCTCTTCCAGTAGTTCTGACTCCTTTGGTAATGAATTACTAAAATCGAGACAGGCAGGGTTAGAGGCAGGACATTTGCTGACAGGAAAGAAGGAAGAAGATACTAGGAAAAAATCAGTAGTAAAATCTTAACATTTATGGGAATCCAGGTCATCAGCGACTTGCCAGGAATGGGCTATTAAAGTGTGTAAATGCTGCTAAGAGACATTTATGGAAAATGAAAATTATTTTACTTCTTTAATGAACATTTAAAAATTCTTGTTATTATTATTTTGAGGCAAAGTCTTTTATGTTATTCAAGCTCATGAACTCAAATGATTCTTCTGACTCAGTCCTCTGGTGTGACCAGGATACCTATGTAGTAGGTGTGTGTGTGTGTGTGTGTGTGTGTGTGTGTGTGTGTGTGTGTGTACCTAGGACTTGAACTCGGCCTGGGTGCTGTCCCTGAGCTCTATTTGTTCAAGGCTAGTGTTCTGCCATGTTAACCACAGCTCCAGTTCCAGCTTTATTTTTGGTGGTTAATTGGAGATAAGAATTTCATGGACTTTGCTGCCCCAATAGGCTTTGAACCATGATCCTCAGATACAGCCTCCTGAGTAGCTAGGACTGCAGGCATGAGCACTCAGCTCTCAAAGACATATTGTAAATAAGTTACTCAAAGGAAAAGGAGTCTGGTTCTGACAGAGGCTAAGATAAAATCAGTAGACTTCTATGTATTAGAGACATTTCTATAATATGCTGATTTTTAATGCTTGTTGCACATTCCCATTAAATAGGAAGCTCTTTAAAACTGTTTTCTGGGGGCTGGGAATATAGCCTAGTGGTAGAGTGCTTGCCTCATAGACATGAAGCCCAGGGTTCAATTTCTCAGCACCACATATATAGAAAAAGCCAGAAGGGGAGCTGCGTCTCAAGTGGTAGAATGCTAGCGGTGAGCAAAAAGAAGCCCTGGATAGTGCTCAGGCCCTGAGTTCAAACCCCAGGACTGGCAAAAAAAAAAAAAAAGTAAAAATGTTTTCTGGTATCAGGAGCCCTAGCTACTCAGGAGACTGGGATCTAAGGATTGCTGTTTGAAGCCAGCTCAGCGCAAAAATCTGTGAGACTCTTATGTCCAATAAACTAATCAGAAAAGGCTGGAAGTGGTGCTGTGGCTCAAGAGGCAGAGTGCTGGCCTTAAGCACAAAAAAGGTTCACAGGCAGTGCCCAGGCCCGGAGTTCAAGCCCTAGAATCAGCAAAAAGAAAGTTTTCTAGAACTGACATTGTAGCATTGGGGGTGTGGCCAAAACTTCCTTGAGTATTGTCAGAGTTCCTTAAATGTTTCTAATGTGTAAACATACTGAGCATCATTGTGGTATAAGCTCTATGTGGATGGAAGCAAGATGGAAAAGTAGCTTTCAGAGGAAGGAGGATTTCCAAGGTGAGAAAAATATTTTGGTGAAAATGAACTATTATTTATACCTGGCCTATTTCTAAAATGGATTGGAGGTTAAAAAGTACAATTCATAGCATTGTCATGAAAACAAGGTAGAGAGAAGGTTCTGCATCAGATTCTTAACTCATTATGTGCCCCTCCCAATTGGACTGATCCTTGAATTCCATTTGATGGGAAAATTTTCAAAGCAATTCACAAAGTAAGAGGGAGCAAAGAGGGAAAGACTCGACAAATGGGACTACTACAAATTAAAAAGTTTCTGCACAGCTAAGGACATAGCCACCAAAATAGAAAGACAGCCAATGATATGGGAAAGGATATTTACCAGCACAGCAACAGACAAAGGCCTGATATCTGTCATCTACAGAGAACTCAAAAAACTAAGCCCCTCCAAGCCCAATAAACCTATTAGGAAATGGGCAAAAGAGCTAAAGAGAGATTTCACAAGAGAAGATATAAAAATGGCAAAGAAACACATGAGGAAATGCTCAACATCCCTGGTAGTAAAGGAAATGCAAATAAAAACAACCCTGAGATACCACTTCACCCCAGTTAGAATGGCCTATACTCTGAACTCACGAAACAACAAATGCTGGAGGGGTTGCGGGGAAAGAGGAACCCTTCTCCATTGTTGGTGGGAGTGCAAATTAGTACAACCACTTTGGAGAACAGTATGGAGGTTTCTCAAAAAGCTCAATATAGACCTACCCTATGACCCAGCCATACCACTCCTAGGCATCTATCCTAAACAGCAAAACCTAAGATATCAAAAAGACATTTGTACTTGCATGTTTATCGCGGCACAATTCACAATAGCCAAAATATGGAAACAACCCAGATGCCCCTCCACAGACGAATGGATCCAAAAAATATGGTACTTATACACAATGGAATACTACATAGCGATTAGGAATGGTGAAATGTTGTTATTCGCAGGGAAATGGTCAGAACTCGAACAAATAATGTTGAGCGAGACAAGCCTAGAACACAGAAAACAAAGGGGCATGAGACAGAGAGACAGTAGAGACCAAGTCTGTGAATACTATATATGTTCTTGATACATTGTATATTGTATATATGTCTACCTGACCTAGAGAAGGGATAGAAAAACAGGACGTAAGATATCACAAGAAATGTACACACTGCCCTACTATGTAACTGTACCCTTTTTGCACAACACCTTGTAAAAAAATTTGTGTTCAATTAATAAACAAATTAAAAAAAAAAAAGAGGGAGCAAAGAGGGGCTGGGAATATAGCCTAGTGGCAAGAGTGCTTGCCTCATATACATGAAGCCCTGGGTTCAATTCCCCAGCACCACATATACAGAAAATGGCCAGAAGTGGTGTTGTGGCTCAAGTGGCAGAGTGCTAGCCTTGAGCAAAAAGAAGTCAGGGACAGTGCTCAGGCCATGAGTCCAAGGCCCAGGACTGGCCAAAAAAAAAAAAAAAAGAAGAGGGAGCAAAGACTGTTTTAGTTAATGCATAGATAGTGGGGGAAGAAGTTCATCCAAGAGCTTGGTGTACTTAAGGCCTTTTTATTTTTACAGGAGACAGTCTGGGGTTTGAACTCATACTAGAGTATAATAGGCTGACAATCTACATTTTAGTTATACTTTCAGTTTTTCTGCTGTTTATTTTTGAGATAGGGTCTCTGGAACTTTTCTGCCTGGGCTGCCCTCAAGCCATGATTCTCAGGCCCTCAACCTTCCAAGCACTGAGGATCACAGGCGGGAGACATCGGTGCCTAACTCCCCTTGGGCTCTTTATATTAGCTAAAATGGGTTACGAGAACTGAACTTCAACTTTCCTCAAGATAAGCATGTTCTTAATACTTGGCACTAGTACTATACAAGTCATTTTTCTGATAGAAAGTTTTGACATTATCACCTAAGCAGAAGCATTGCATGTAAGGAGGATATTACTAAAAAGTCTTGGGACATGGGTGCCTGTTTCTTATAACTTTTTGTTGATGTTCTTGGTCTTGGGGCTTGACCTTAGGGCCTGGGTGCTATCCCTGAGCTCTTTTGCTCAAGGCTAGTACTCTACCACTTTGAACCACAGCTCTACTTCCAGTTTTGAGGTTAATTGGAGATAAGAGTCTCACCAGCCTTTCTGTTCAGGCTGGCTTCAGACTGCAACCCTCTGATCTCAGCTTCCTGAGTAGCTAGGATTACAGGCATGAACCACCAGTGCCAGGCTCGTGTAACTTTTATTAGCACTCTTTTGATCAAAACACTTGCTGTGTCAGACATTTTTAAATTCTGTCCACATCCCTCATCTGGGGCAAGGTCAGAGAAATTATTCAGTTTTTCTGGAGGGGTATTGGGGCTTGAACTCATGCTCTTGTGCTCTACCACTTAAGCCAAACTTTCATCCTTTTTTGTTTTGTTAGTCATTCTTCAGATAGAATTCCCGATTTTTGTAGACCATAACCTTTAAATCTGCTTCCTTCATAGCTGGGATTATAGGACACGCTTGATTATAAAAGTCTCTACCGTTCAGGAACTTTGTTGAGTCTTGCTAACATTTTGCAGTTTTGTTTGGACTGGCCTCAAACAGCAAACCTCCCCATCTCCATCTCCAGAATAGCTGGTGTTATAGGCATGAGCCATCATGTCTAGCCCCTCATATATTCTTAATTGGGGAAATGAGACATGCCCAGAGAAGGAATAGTGTTCTCTTTCTTCAATACAGTTGTATGTGCACATGTATGTGTGTGTGTGTGCACGCACATGTGCATGCCTGCACACACCAATCCTGGGGCTTGAACTCAGGACCTGGGCACTACCCTTGAGCTTTTTTGCTCAAGGTTACCACTTTACTACTTCAGTCACAGCTCTACTTTTAGCTTTTTTTTTTTTTTTTTTTTGCCAGTCCTGGGCCTTGGATTCAGGGCCTGAGCACTGTCCCTGGCTTCTTTTTGCTCAAGGCTAGCACTCTGCCACTTGAGCCACAGCACCCCTTCTGACCGTTTTCTATATATGTGGTGCTGGGGAATCGAACCCAGGGCTTCATGTATCCCAGGAGAGCACTCTTGCCACTAGGCCGTATTTCCAGCCCCGAGAATTTCTTTTTTTTTTTTTTCTTTCACTTTTAGCTTTTTGGTGGTTAATTGGAGACCAGAGTTTCATGGACTTTTCTGTGCTGGCTGGCTTTGAACTATAGTTCTCAGATCTTAACCTCTTGAGCAACTATGGATTACAGGCTTGAGTCACTGGTGCCCAGCTTCAATACAGTTTTTAATCCTACAAACTTAGTAATTCTCCTTTACTCATATTGTATGTTTTTGAGGCTAATAATACGTTTTTAGATTCTCAGAGGCTATGTTTCTTTAATTGACATAAATGATACATGCTTGAGAATCTGCCAGGTACTTTCTATAGCAGAGACTTACTAAAGTCAGGAAAAAAATCTGAGAGATACTTATTTTTCTTTAATAAGATCTCCTTTTAGTCCCAGGATGAGTTTTTGAGTTTCACTAGATTTCTTTTTTGAGATATTTACCCAGAATGTGCTCATGATTAAACACATGGTTAGCTACTAAAGTCTGTTGGAAAGTGAGAAACTTCAGTACAGAGCTTTTTCTTAGCTCCTGACTCTTAGTTCACTTTACATTTTTTTCTATGCCCAGGATTTAACTGGTTTTCATTTCCATGCATTCTATCTGTAGATTATCCTACATTAATATTTACCATGTCATGTACCATATATGGCAAGTATTCTATATACATGAACTGATTTCAGGCCAAGAATTCTGTGACATAGGAACTATTATAATCCTTGTTTCACATAGAACTTGCGGAACAGAGAAGTTAAGTAACTGCCTGAAGACATAAAGCTAGTAGTGTGTGGAACTAGACATTCTTGTCCTAAGCAACATATTGTTAAGTGCACTAAAAGATACAGTCTTCAATAATACTAAGAGATATGAATAAAAAGAGATACAGTAGAATATCTCTAGCTTCCTAGTAACCAAAGTAGAAATATTTGCTCTTGGTAGGCATGACCTACATGATTCAAACTGCAATAGCATGTGCTCAAATTCTTTCCTCAAGTAATTAAATCTACCGCGGGGTTGAGATTGAACCCAAGACCTCATGCATGCTAGGCAACCCTCTGTCACTGAATTGCTCTCCCAGATCCAGTCATTTCTTTACCTTGTGTTTATCATTCACAGTGCTTGCTTCCTTTTCTGTAAATAGTACTAGAATATTTCTAAAATGTATTTTTTTAGTGTTTCCAAATGATGCATGGACCATTTGCATCTAATTTCCTAGAGTGTATAATATGGATTTGTATAAGGTTGTGCAGATTTTGGGGTTTTATTCCATATCTACTGAAACTCAATCTCTGAAGATAAGTCCCAGGAAACTGAATGTTTTTAAATTTCATGCATACACTAAAGTATCAGAATTATTGAGCAAGGTGACTGTTAAGGTTGTTTTTATATTTAAAATGTTAAGATTATTATTATTTTTTCTTTTTTTTTACTAGTCCTGGGGCTTGGACTCAGAGCCTGAGCACTGTTCCTGGCTTCTTTTTGCTCAAGGCTAGCACTCTGCCACTTGAGTCACAGCGCCATTTCTGGCCGTTTTCTGTATATGTGGTGCTGGGGAATTGAACCCAGGGCTTCATGTATAAGAGACAAGCACTCTTGCCACTAGGCCATATCCCTAGCCCCTAAGATTATTTTTATCTGTGTGTGTACTATCTTTAAGTTCTCTGTCTGTATATTCTATGTGCCTGATTCTTGAGGGTTATCAGACCCTATTTGGTTAGTTCATTCAGTTTTAATTTATTTGTTCATTATTATTTAAGATTTTTTTTCTCTTCCTTCCTTCCTTCCTTTTTTTTTTTTTTTTTTTTTTTTTTTTTTTGCCAGTTCTGGGGCTTAAACCAGAACCTGAATGCTGTCCCTGAGCTGCTTTTTTTTTTTTTTTTTTTCTCAAGGCTAGTGCTCTATCACATGAGCCACTGCTCCATTTCTGGCTTTTTGGTAGTTAATTAGAAATAATTGTCTCACATACTTTACTGCTTGGCGTAGCTTCAAACCATGATCCACAGATCTCTGCCTCCTGAGTAGCTAGGATTACAGGTGTCAGCCACCAATGCCTAGCCTTTTTGTTGATTTTTGAGACTGGATGTCATGTAGCTTAGACTCTGAATTTATTTTTTTTCATTTTTTAAAATTTAATTTTTACTGTCAAGGTGATGTACAGAGAGGTTACAGTTACATAGGTAAGGTAGTGAGTATATTTCTTGTCTAACTGTTACCTCCTGCCTCATTTTTCTCCCACCTTCCCTCCTCCCAAATCCCCCCCGCCTCGAGTTGTACAGTTAATTTCCAGCACATTGTCTTGTGAGTATTGCTGTTGCATTGGTTCATCTTTTATCCTTTGTCTCTCCATTTTGGTGTTCCCTTTCCTAATTCAGATAAACGTATACACAATACCCAGGGTACCGGGCTGGGAATATGGCCTAGTGGCAAGAGTGCTTGTCTCATAATAGCCAGAGTACCAAAATCAAATACAGTGACAACAGGGGCTAAACCACAGGGAAGATAAACAAAAGAAAAAAATTTCACATAGTACATTAAAAATAACAACAATGATAAACCATTTGTTTCCATATCTTAGAGTTCATTTTGCTTAGCATCATCTTATGTGATCATATATGTACATAGCTTTTGAGCTATTGTGATCATCTGCTAGGACTGCCCTAGACATACTAATTATTACCAATGAGGGAAACCATAGAGTATGTATTTCTTTGTGACCCTGAACTTACTATTCTCCTGCCTCTACCTCCTGAACAGTAGAATTATAGGTAGGAACTACCATACCTAACTAAAATCAAAACAAAAAAATTATAACAGGATCTCATAGACTATATAACAGACTGGCCTTAAATTTACTCAATAGTCCAGCCCATTCTTGATCCTGTAGTCCTGCCTCAGCTTCCCAAGTGCTGAGATTACAGAAAAACTCATAAAGCAATTGGCATCTTAGACACTATACTTGTTACTTGCATTATAGAAATGAGCCAAATTATGGCACAACATGAAAGCAGCCTGAGTGATGTCAATGGCTCACACCTGTAATCCTAGCTACTCAGGAGGCTTAGATCTGAGGATCAAGGTTCAAAGCCAGCACAAAGGCAAGAAAGTTTGTAAAACTCTTTATTTCTAATTAACCACCAAATAACCAGAAGTAGAGCTAAGGCTCAAGTGATACAGAGTGCTAGTCTTGAGCACAAAACCTCAGGGACAGCACCCTGGCCCTGAGTTCGAGCTCCAGGACTGAGGACTGGCACAATAAAGGGAGAGAGGGAGGGAGGGAGGAAAGGACAGAGGGAAGGAGGAAAAGGAAGGAAGCAAGCAAGAAGACAGGCTGGTAAATAAATAATTGTTTTTCTTTTTCTTTTCTTTTCTTTTCTTTTCTTTTCTTTTTTTTTTTTTTTGCCGGTCCTGGGCCTTGGACTCAGGGCCTGAGCACTGTCCCTGGCTTCTTTTTGCTCAAGGGTAGCACTCTGCCACTTGAGCCACAGTGCCCCTTCTGGCATTTTTCTGTATACGTGGTGCTGGGGAATCGAACCTAGGGCTTCATGTATGGGAGGCAAGCTCTCTTGCCACTAGGCCATATCCCCAGCCCAATAAATAATTTCAATATACAATAAATTAAAAAATAGATATATCCACTACTTTTCAAGGGAGATACAATATCTCTGCTTGGTATTAGGAAAGACAATAATGTTATATCCCAAATTCTTGAAATAGATCCTATAAATATTTATTGAATTAGATGAACTGGTTATTGGCTTATCTTAATTCTTCACGTTTTACTGATGCTATATGTGGACAGATTTTCAGTGTGGATGAAGTGAGAGAAGTGGGCTTTGATTTACATTAATCCTTTTCATGTAAACTTAACTATTTGTCCTTCTCCCTCCTCCTCTGACCCTTTTTACTATTAGGGATTGAACCTAGTGACTCACACATAATCAGGTGCTCTGAGTCAGCAACTCATATTTTGAAATGACATCTAAGTGTAACATAAATGTAATGTACATGCTTCATTATTGTTTGAAAATGTATTTATTTTTTCTCAAATAGGTAATACATATAACATACCAATTCGTTTCTGGATTTTGGATTCTCACCCTTTTGCTCCCCCCATTTGTTTCTTGAAGCCAACTGCAAATATGGGAATCTCAGTTGGAAAACATGTGGATGCTCAAGGCAGAATATACTTGCCCTACCTCCAAAACTGGAACCATGTAAGACCAACTTGGATTTTCTTCAAAAAGTTCTTTATTTTTCTGAGTATTATTTGCCTATGATTCTGATAGTACAGATAAGTATAGTGCTCTATGATCTTACATAAGATCTTTGAATTTGAAATTGAGCTCTCTAAGGTACTTCAGGTCCAGAACCCTGATGACAACAGCCTGTGTGAAGCCAGTTTCCTGGTCTGGGAGCCAGCTAGTCTTTTTATAGCTATTTGCCACTTGAGAAAGTACATGAAAAGCTGGTAACAAGACATTAGGGAATTAATACCTACATTCTTTTGTTGAGATGGAGTTTTTTTTTTTTTTTTTTTTTTTTTTTTTTTTTGGCCAGTCCTGGGCCTTGGACTCAGGGCCTGAGCACTGTCCCTGGCTTCTTCTCGCTCAAGGCTAGCACTCTGCCACTTGAGCCACAGCGCCGCTTCTGGCCGTTTTCTGTATATGTGGTGCTGGGGAATCGAACCTAGGGCCTCATGTATCCGAGGCAGGCACTCTTGCCACTAGGCTATATCCCCAGCCCTGAGATGGAGTTTTGACAGCTTCTTTCCCAGACTGACCTTGAAACCATGTTCCTCTTGTTCTGTTCCTCTCAAGTAGCTGAGTACTGTCATGAGCTACCATACCTAGTTTCTTGGATTTTTGTTTTGTAGTTCTGGGGATTGAACCTTTCAGCCCACTGAGTTATACTCCTTGCCAGAGAAGTTTAAATTTTTATCTTCATTTATGTATGTAATTGTAACTTGTTTATTTTACAATTCATCATATGGTTTTGTATTCTTAATTTCCACCTATTATTATGTTGAGCATTTTTTTCATGTTAAAATGTTTTCAAAGTACATAGTTTTTAATGTTTCCCTCATGATCCAGAATAAAGATATTAAAAATCATCCCTCTAAATCTCCGTATTATAACTTAATGGTGGATATCATTATGTACAAAGGTATATAATCTTATGTTATCATTAATATTTCTTGGGGCTAGGAATGTAGCTCAGTGGTAGAGAGCTTGCCTAGTATGTACATGGTTCTGGAATTATGGAATCAAGGAATTGTACATATTTTTAAGGTTTTTTTTTTTATATATTACCAAGGCTTCCAAAAATGTAAGTAAAACACGTTTCTGACATCAACAGTAGTCAGTGTAGGAGGGCACCTATTTTATAGTACTTGTGTACTAAAAGTGTGAGAACAATAGGGCTTGTAAAATTTCACTGTCTTAGAGTTTACTCTTAGCTTCTGTAACTCCATTTTTGTGACTCCATGTTAGATGTCTGCACCCCCAACCATGAGACTAGTTCCTTATAGTTTTTTTTTTGTTTTTTTTTTTTTTTGGCCAGTCCTGGGCCTTGGGCTCAGGGCCTGAGCACTGTCCCTGGCTTCTTCCCGCTCAAGGCTAGCACTCTGCCACTTGAGCCACAGCGCCACTTCTGGACGTTTTCTGTATATGTGGTGCTGGGGAATCGAACCTAGGGCCTCGTGTATCCGAGGCAGGCACTCTTGCCACTAGGCTATATCCCCAGCCCCTTATAGTTTTACATTTAAAGATACATGTAGCCTTTGTTCCTCTCTGTATCTAGGTAGCAACCATAGTAATGGATTGTGAAAATGATCGTAGTAACAAATTATAGAAATAATCATAGTAGTAGTTATAGAAATGCCATGGTAACTGTCAGGTTACCACTGTCAGGTTGCTCCACTTATGATTGCTTACTGGATTGTTTTAGCCTGCTCATGCTTGCTTAGTTGATATTAGGGGAACATAGTAACAATTGTTAAAAATGAAGTTAATATTAGGTCAGCCTGCGTGTGAAATTCTGCTTCTTATAAATGGCTTGCTTAACCTGTTTTTGACTTGCATTGACCCCCTGTGTGTGATACGTGACAACCTGCTGTGGAATGCGTAGCTTTTACCTTTAAAAATCCAGCCCTATCCAGCTCAGGGCTGTTCTTCACCATCCTGACAATGGAGACCAGACTCTGTGCACAGCTAAATAAAGACTCCTAGCCTGATTGACTCATTGCTGGCGACTTTATTGTCATGGGTTCAAGTCCTGGGTGACCAGGATACTACAAAAGGAGGTTTTGTCATTAAAACAAAAATATTGACTGGGTACAGGTGGCTCACACTTATAATTCTAGCTACTCAGGAGGCTGAGTTCTGAGGATCACATTTCAAAGCCAGCCCAGGCAGGAAAATCTGTGAGACTCATCTCCAGTTAACCACCAGAAAACCAGCACTGGTGCTGTGGCTCAAAGTGATAGGCCTTGAGCAAAAGAGCTCAGGGACAGCACCCAGGCCCTGAGTTCAAGCCCCATGACCGACCAAAAAACAACAACAACAAAAAACTTGACTGAGGTAGCCATACATAATATGTTCTCATTTTTTATAAGTTGTTTTGTTTTGTTTTGTTTTTTGTCAGTCCTAGGGCTTGGACTCGGGGCCTGAGCACTATCCCTGCCTTCTTTTTGCTCAAGGCTAGCACTCTACCACTTGAGCCACAGCCCCACTTCCAGCTTTTTCTGAGTATGTGGTACTGAGGAATCAAACCCAGACTTGGTGCATGCAAGGCAAGCACTCTACTGTTAAGCCATATTCCCAGCCCTCATGTTTTATAAGTAATGAAAAATCTTATAAAAGAACAATTTACAATATACTTATAAGTACTTATAACATTGTAGAACTGGAGGGCAGGGCTATTGGAATCAGGTGAAGTTGGAATAAAAAGTGGCCTTTAGAGATATAAGAAGATATTAGTGTTATAAAAAGATGTACAAGTTTTACTTTGTTTTCATTGTTTTCTGTAATTTTAATATACAAAACCTTAAAGGAAAGGGAAAAAGAAAGATGCTCGTGGCTCAGGCCTGTAATCCTAGCTACTCAGGAGTCTGAGACCAAACGGATCAGGGTTTGAAGCCAGTTTGAGCAGATAGGAGAATCATAGTTGGAAGGGAGCCAGGGCAAAAGTTAGCAAGATTCTATCTCAAAAACAAGCAAGCCTGGAGACCAGTGGAACAGAATAGAAGATCCAGAAATAAACTCACAGACCTACAGCCATCTAATATTTGACAAGTGAGCCAAAAATACAGTTTGGAAAAAGGCCTCTTCCACAAATGGTGTGGAGAAAGCTGTATATCCTTATACAGAAAGCTGAAAATGGATCCCTCTCTGTCTCCTTGTACTAATATCAATTCAAATGGATCAAAGACCTCAGTGTAAGACCTGAAACCTTGAAGCTACTACAAGAAGGAACAGGAGAAACACTAAAACTTCTTGGCACATGTAGGTACTTTTTCAGTAGAGTTTCAGGTGCTCAGCAAATCATGAAGAATTTTTAGCTTGACTTAAAGCTAAAAAGTTTCTGCATAGCAAAGGAAGGACATAGTTAATAAGCTAAAAAGACAGCCTATAGAATGGGAGAAGATCTTTGCCTACTACATCTGACTGGCCTAATATCAAGAACATACAAAAAGTTCAAGAAACTAACACTCAGAGACTCGGGTTTTCAGCTGTGCACAGGTTGAGGTCTCCAACCCTTTTATTGTTCAACAGTAAATTGTCAATGATGTATAGGTTAGAAAGTCGCATTCTTTAGCAGAATTTTTGTGTAACTTGTCCCTTGGTGTATATTCTGCAGCCCAAATCTGTCATTGTTGGATTAATTAAAGAAATGATCACCAAGTTTCAAGAAGAACTGCCCCTGTATTCTGTATCATCATCTGATGAAGCACGGCAGGTGGACTTGCTAGCCTACATTGCAAAAATCACGGAAGGTTTGTATTTTTGTCAGATTGCCTTCAGACCTAAGACTTTAGATAACTTCTCATTAAAGTTCTCTACCCTCTGCTTCTTAATTTCTAGATAAATAAATATGCACATGTATACATACATTTCTATTTAATAAAAATTCCTGTACATCTTTCATAAGGTATTATCATACAGTTTCAATAGTTTCTTAAAATAAAAACAATCACTCTTAGATAAAATAGTTGTGTTAACCAAAACCACATGGTATATATTAATGGTCCCCAGTCTTTTTCACTATATGTTTATGTAGCTTTCTAACTTACTTAGTGCACTGGACAAGATGTATAATTCTCAGTGTTTCTTATTGAAAATCAAGCCAAATAAATATTCATACTTAGAATATGTTAGTAGAGTATTAAACTTTTTTTGTCCTGTAGAACAAAGCTGCAAGAATCACAATTTTTTTCAGGATTTCAGAAATTTTACATATTTTTAGTTTTTTTTTAATGTTTGGGAAAATATTTTTAAAAACAGTATTTTAGGATTCTTTTTTTTTTTTTTTTTTTTTTTTTTTTGCCAGTCCTGGGGCTTGGACTCAGGGCCTGAGCACTGTCCCTGGCCTCTTTTTGCTCAAGGCTAACACTCTGCCACTGGAGCCACAGCGCCACTTCTGGCTATTTTCTATATATGTGGTGCTGAGGAATCGAACCCAGGGCTTCATGTATACAAGGCAAGCACTCTTGCCACTAGGCCATATTCCCAGCCCTAGAATTCTTAATATAAGGCTTTGTATATTCAACAGATATCTATTGGTTGGTGTGTGGTTTTTCTTTTTTTAAGATGCTAGAACAACATCTTTGGAATTTTTAAATGAGGATTATCTTTTTCTGTATAGGTGTCTCAGACATAAATTCAAAGAGTTGGACAAATGAAAAGACAGTCAATAAGATTACTGTGGTTGGAGGTGGAGAGTTGGGTATTGCCTGCACATTAGCTATCTCAGCAAAGGTATGTAAGCATCAAGGTTGTCAATACAGTTACACTTCCAAGTACTTTATTGAACAGCAAAACCCAATGGCTACATTTTTTCATGGAGGCATACCTCATTGTACTGTAGAATATATTTAGTAACTTGATAAAAAAAGAACAGTCATGGAGTAGGTTTTGTAGAAGTAATTTGAACAATGGCCTCATTCTAATCCAAAAGAAGCCTCAATTTGACATTCATCGGACTTAGTTACAAATTCTTCTGTGATTTCTGAGTCATCATGGTTTAATTAACTTATTTAATAGAATTCATTATTTTAGCTTTCTAAAATTAGCATTTTAGAAAATGGATTGTCTCTTCTTACATAATTACTTTCTTAGTTTCTGACTCAATATTTTACATTAGTTTATGATTTTTTGGTCTGTCCTTTTTGTTTTTTTGTTTTTTTGTTTTTTTTTGCCAGTTCTGGGGCTTGAACTCAGGGCCTGAGCACTGTCTCTTGCTTCTTTTTTGCTCAAGGCTACCACTTTACCACTTAAGCCACAGTGCCACTTCTGGCTTTTTCTGTTTACATGGTGTTGAGGAATCAAACCCAGGGCTTCATGCATGCTAGGCAAGCACTCTACCACTACCTGTCCTTTTTTTCTAAGTCGTTTCTGTATGAGTTGTTTATACCAAAACTTAAATCCCCTTCTAGCCCTGCCCTCTCCCTCTCAGGCCCAGAATCATAGTAATAGCATGTTTTAGGTCATTTCAGAGGGTGCCTAGACTGGAACAGCTGTTGCTAGGTATATTTGTTGGCTGTCACTGGTTTTTCTTTTTCCTTTAAAATTCAATTGTTATCTAAATTTTTCCCTTTCCATTTAAGAATCAGGTACATCTTAGAATTAAGTTCTGCCTCAGCAAATAATTAGATTATATCCTAGGAGCCAGAAATAAATTAACTCAGACAGTCTATGCTTATTTGGGGGCACATATTAGGTTTATTTTTCCTCACCTATAATCTGAATGTACTACCTCTTAATTAGAGTTTGAGTTTTCTTGTTATTTTATTTTTTTGCCAATCCTGGGGCTTGAACTCAGGGCCTTAGCACTGTCCCTGGCTTCTTTTTGCTCAAGGCTAGCACTCTGTCACTTGAGTCACAGTGCCACTTCTGGCCGTTTTCTACAATATGGTGCTGGGGAATTGAACCCAGGGTTTCATGTATATGAGGCAAGCACTCTTGCCACTAACCACATTCCCAGCCCTTCTTGTTATTTTAATACTAAATAAAATTCTACAAGTAATAACTCTATGCAATTTTTTTCTCTTTTGTATTTTCTTCTTTTAAAGACAATAAGAACAAAGTACTCATCAGGGTATCAGTACTGTGAGTACTTTTGAGTACTAGTACTCAAAAATGTACTCAAAAAATAGTACCAGTGAGTCAGAGCACATGAATTGGATTTTTTGGTGGGTTTTTTTTTTTTTTTTGGCCAGTCCTGGGCCTTCAACTCAGGGCCTGAGTACTGCCCCTGGCTTCTTTTAGTTTTGTTCAAGGATAGCACTCTGCCACTTGAGCCACAGTGCCACTTTTGGCCGTTTTCTATATATGTGGTGCTAGGGAATCAAACCCATGGCATCGTGTATACGAAGCAAGCACTCTTGCCACTAGGCCATATTCCCAGCCCACATGAATTGTTTTATAGCTCATTATATATTTTGAGATTGCTCTTCAGAAAGGCAGGACTTACAATTTATAATGGAGTTATACTCTTAACCATTACACTTCTATCTTATGGTCTGGTAGACAGATCCAAGGGTAATTAATACCTTCTACAAACTGTTAGGAATTTCCTTGCTGTCATTTACAAGCAAATCACCCACCACTCAGGTTGCTAGCCAATCACAGACAGTAGAATTTTTTCCATGAAACCTTTGGTGAAGTTTCTGCATGATAATAAAATTTGACTTTAGCCTTCTGGCTATTACTTACTTCATTTTTTTTATTTTTTTTACCAGTCCTGGGGCTTGGACTCAGGGCCTGAGCACTGTCACTGGCTTCTTTATGCTCAAGGCTAGTACTCTTACCTCTTGAACCACAGCACCACTTCTGGTTTTTTCTGTTTTGTGATGCTGAGGAATTGAACCCAGGGCTTCATGCATGCAAGGCAAGCACTCTACGACTAGGCCACATTCCCAGCCTCTTATTATTTTTTTTTTAAAGAAAAACCTGGCATTAATTTGTTCTGACTTTCAGGCTAGAAATGAGGAGTTTAAATAAACCCCCTTTAAATCATTAGAATGGACATAATGGCATGAACATGAAAACATAAACTTAGGAACAGTTGCAAACTTACTGAGTACACAAACTCATCTTTGTTACCATCCAAAGAAACCTGCAGTTTGTGGCTACTGAGTTAAGGCCTGTGATCCTGGTTTTCAATAGTCAAGGATCGCATTACTCAAGTTCCTAATAATTTCTTGCTTGTATTTCATTTTTTAAGTACTTTATTCATTTGTTTATTATGTTTTTAGACTTTTTATCTTATCCCCCACTTTTATTTGTTTGTCTTTCTTTTTTGGTACTGGGGATCGAACCCAGGACGTTGCACTTGCTAGGCAAGCACTTTGCCACTGAGCTACATCCCAGCATCCCTCACTTTTAAAAACTAATTTTTATGTTCTGTCTTTGTACATACATATTAAGTGCTTTGACCGTGTTTACCTTCTCATCTGCTTTGCACTACCTCAATCCTACTGGTTCCTCCCCCGGAGAATCTCCCTTTTACGTTGATATCATTTTATTACTTTAATTTTTTTAATGTTTAAGTTTAAATTCTTATTAGGGAGTGGTACAAAGGGTTTACAATTACGTAAGTCAGGTAATGAATAGTACAATGCTTCTTGGACAGTGTTACCCCTTCCTTCATTTTTCCCCAATTTCCTCCACCCATCTCTAACCACAAGTTACATAGCTTTTTTTTTTTTTCAGTGTATATGTTTCTTGCACTGCTTTTCTCTTACTTTTCCTTCTTTAGATGGCCTATCAGGCCTTGTTTAGCTCTCACTTCCTACTGAATTTAGATTGAATAACTGATCATGTCCAGTGTAATTCTATTCTTTTTCCAATTGTTCTTTGCAGGGCATTACAGACAGACTGGTCCTCTTAGACCTTTCTGAAGGAACTAAAGGTGGGACGATGGATCTTGACATCTTCAACCTGCCCCATGTGGAGATCAGCAAAGGTTTGTATATTCTGCTTAAAGATGTTTACCTTGCCTGCTCTTAAAGTTGAGTCCTAGGTTTTTTTAATTTATATTTTTATTCTTGGTGCTAAGAATTAAATCATAGAATTTTAATGCTAAAAACCACCTTTGTGTCATGTGTGTTCAAAAGTTGGGTGCCACGGGTTAATAAACCTTTGGTTTGTTTTACTTCTTTGAGAAGAGTATTGTAGTTGCTTTAATAATCTCTTTATAGGTTTCACTTAGACGATCCCTTGGGAGCTATTCTCTTGGGCTTGTCATTTGTAGGTACTAAAGTTCTTAAGGGATCATTTAATGCTTCTATATAACTTTAGAAAATTCTTTAGTACATTGACCGTAGAGGTGAGGCCATTTAGAACCTGAGTAAATTCTTTTTCTTTTTCTACTTTTGTATGTGTTACTATCCATTAAAAACTTGAGGGCTGTGGCAAGAGTGCCTGCCTCGGATACACGAGGCCCTAGGTTCGATTCCCCAGCACCACATATACAGAAAACGGCCAGAAGCGGCGCTGTGGCTCAAGTGGCAGAGTGCTAGCCTTGAGCGGGAAGAAGCCAGGGACAGTGCTCAGGCCCTGAGTCCAAGGCCCAGGACTGGCCAAAAAAAAAAAAAACTTGAAATTATTGCATAACTGAAAGACAGAACTCTTGGACTAAATGGCTAGCATATGGCACACAGTAACTATTGAATATTGAATGAATGTATATGATCTTGAAGCATATATCATGTTTTTATTAGTTTGGGTTGTAAATTTCTGATGACTACTACTATAAATAATTTAAAATGTATCAGTAGCTATCATCTCATAGAGATGTACATTAACAATTTAGGGAATTAAGCTTCTTTGGAAGCTTTAGTAACCTCATTATGATATGGCAAATTGCTTACAACTGACTGATCATCCTAGAGTTGCATTTTGCTCTATTTAGATTTTTTTAAAATAGGGATTTACGGGCTGGGGATATGGCCTAGTGGCAAGAGTGCTTGCCTTGTATACATAAGGCCTTGGGTTCAATTCCCCAGCACCACATATACAGAAAACAGCCAGAAGTGGCGCTGTGGCTCAAGTGGCAGAGTGCTAACCTTCAGCAGAAAGAAGCCAGGGGCAGTGCTCAGGCCCTGAGTTCAAGGTCCAGGACTGGCAAAAATAAAAATAAAATAAAATAGGGATTTACATATGATCATGCAGATATACAGACATATAAAACATGCAAACAGTTAAGCTGATTGTGCACTTATTGAACCTGGGAAAATACTAAAAAAATACATTCCTTCTATTCATTAAGCAAAGTAAAATACCTAAAGCTACTGGGAATTTTTGTACCCTACCAATACAATTTTTAATAGTTATCATCTTAACAATTTTCTAGATTAAGGGTCATTACAAGTATAAGAAAACATACATTTCAAATATTTTGGGTTGTGTTAAAAAGAATTTGAAGCTAGGCACCATTGGTTCATGCCTCAGTTCCTTGCTACTTAGGAAGATGAGATCTGGAGTATTGTGGTTCAAGACCAGGCTGGACCAAAATGTCTGTAAGACACCTCATCTACAGAGTACCCAGCAAAAGTCCAGGCTAGAAGTACAGCTCATGTGGTAGTAATGAGAGAGCAAGCCTAGCAAGCAGACTACATAAACATGAAATTCTGAGTTTAAAAATATTTGTGTGTGTGTGTGTGTGTGTGTGTGTTTGCCAGTCCTGGGGCTTGGACTCAGGGCCTGAACATTGTCCCTGGTTTCTTTTTGCTCAAGGCTAGCACTCTATCTCTTGAGCCATAGTGCCACTTCAGGCTTTTTCTGTTTATGTGGTGCTGAGGAATCAAACAGTGTGCATGCTAGGCAAGCACTCTACTGCTGCTAATCCACATTCCCAAACCCTCTTCATAGTTGTGAATAAATGAGAAATCTTTTAAAGTCAAGTCATATTTCATTTATCACCACATAATCCTCATAATCTGAGTATGAAATAGTCTTTATTGAGCATTTCAGTATACTTAATACTGTTTTGAGAATTCCTTATATAATTGTGATGCTTGCTAGCACAGGGCCTATTCCTTGGTAACCAGTGGCCTAGCAAGAAAGTAGTAGTGTTTTCTAGGCATACTGGAGAGAAGGGAGTTTTGTGTTCTGGTAATACAGATGTCTATTGGGCCTATGGCTCAAGAGGAAGATCAGCACTGTCTTTATAATAAATGCCCAAACTAGCATGTAAGAATTGCTTCAAATGAAAGACTGACTGTGATCAGAAGTAGCTAAAAACACAGATGTGAAAGCTGAGTGCTGGTGGCTCATGCCTGTAATGCTAACTCCTCAGGAAGCTGATATCTGAGGATCACAATTTGAAGCCAACCCAGGCAGGAAAGTTCCTAAGACATTTCATCTCCAATTAACTACCAGAAATGCCAGAAGTGGAGCTGTGTCTCAAGTGGTAGAGCACTAGCTTTGAACAAAACAGTTCAGAGACAACACCTGAATTTAAGCCCAAGGACATTCTCTCTGTCTCTCTCTCTGTCTGTCTGTCTCTCTGTCTCTCTCTCTCTGTGTGTCTCTCTCTCTCTCTCTCACACACACACACACACACACACACACACACACGCCACAAATTGATGTAAAGACAAAGGAAGATATAAACAGTAATTTGCAGTGAGAGTAAAATAATTGTGGAGAGGATTGTTCAGTCAGTGAGGACCCTTGCATTGAATGCAAAGAGAATTACTTTAAGCTGAGTAAGATTGAGATAAGTGCCAAGTCTTGCAGGATTTCGGAGGCTTGTACTAGCAGAGAGGTGAGAGAAGTGTACCAAATACTAAGGGACTATTTCGTATACATAGAAAGTTAAGTCAGACAACTCCTGCTCTCTGAGAGCTCATAGTATGTCTGATATAGTAGCTAGTGGGTATTTATCAAACATGTGATAAGTATATGGGAAACATTGCATATGGAAAGAATTTGGGAACATCAGGGAAAACCAACATCAGGAAAATGAGAAATATTTTGGGGAGTGAATATAAAGCAGATCAGCTTGAGCCAAGGATTTATGCAATAAAGTATCAAGCAATACTGGCTTCTAAGCCTAAAGAGATTAAAAAGGTTTGGGAGCTCAATGGAGTAGGTAGCTTTTCTTGTATTTTTGAAATTATATTAGACATTACTTTGCTTACTCTTAATATCATTCAAAGTAGAACATACAGGAGGCAAAGAAAATTGATCTGGCAAGATTGTTGAGGCCAAATTGTAGAGTGGTAAATTGAGCTGTTCCCTGATTTTTTTTTTCACCAGTCCTGAGGCTTGAACTCAGGTCCTAAGCACTGACCCTGGCTTCTTTTTGCTCAAGGCTAACACTCTACCACTTGAGCCACAGCAGCACTTTTTCTGTTTCTGTGGTGCTGAGGAATCGAACCCAGGGCTTCATGCATGCAAGGCAAGCACTCTACCGCTAAGCCATATTGCCAGCTCTGTTCCCTGATTTTTAATATGGCAAGTCACATTACTGCCCCAGAATTCCTCATCTCCATGAGTCTGTAGAAGAAATAAGATTCTAAAAACAAAGAGTGTTAATAGCATCTGAAACCAAATGCCAAAGGATTGACTTATAAATCTATTAACCAGCTCTAAGACTTTGAGCAATTTATTCAATTTCTCTTTGCTTCTCAGATTCCTTATCTGTAAAATGAGGGCCTGTTCTGTGTTATGGATTAAATTATATGAATAACTATTAACAGTATCTCTTTCAGCTCTTGAAGTTTTTTACTCTAAGCCCTGAAACACAGGAATTACTGAAGATCTACTATCATCATAACTGTCAGAATTTGAACTAAAATTGAATTATTTTATTTCTCAGTAGTTATACAAGTGTGTCATTCTGAACTAGTTTATAAAGATCTTAGTTTATATAGGTCTTAGAGACTTAATTCTAAATATAAACCTTGAATCAGGCTCCAGTGGCTCAGACCTTTTATTCTAATTACTCAGGAGGTTGAGATCTAAGGATTGTAGTTTGAAGCCAGCCCAGGCAGGAAAAACTAAGAATTCTGTACAACTGGTATCTCCAATTAACTACAAAAAAGAAGTGGAGCTGTGGGTCAAGTGGTAGAGTGTTAGCCTTGAGTGAAAAAGCTCAGGACAGTGCCTAGGGCCTTTAGTTCAACCTCCAGGACTGGTGCACACACACAAACACACAAATAATAATAAGCCTTGTATCTGGTTATTAATGACCCACACTGTAATCTCAGCTATTTTGGAAGGAGGATCAGAGGTCAAAGCTAGTCTAGGCAGAAAAGTTCACAAGACTAATAACTGTGTGGAAATGCATGCCTGTCATCCTAGCTATGACCAGAAATCTAAAATGGGCTGATTGCGCTCCTAATAGTAACCAGAGTAGGAAGTGAGCCCCTATCTAAAAAATAACCAGTACATAAAAAGAGATAAACAGCATATGTTTTCTCTTATATGTGGAAGCTAGATCTAAAATACAACTAAAACATGGTAACTTTTATAGGGCTTTATGTATTTACAAACAAACTAACTAAAGGAGGTTGTAAGAAGCGGAGGAATCCAAATGCATAATTCCTCTGAACATCTAAAGTACAGCATATCAAAACAAATTCTGAGAAATAGAAACATGGTTTTTTTTTTCTATATTGTTGTTTTTGTTTTGTTTCTCTTTCGGAGGAGGTGTGGACAAAAGGGGACACAGGAATGGGGAAAGAAGGGTGAGCACTTGCAGCCACTGTATTCAATATACACTATGCTAAAAATGAACTATAACTTGTGGTTAAGCATAGGGGGCAAGGAAATGGGGGAAAGTGAAGGAAGAAGTGACAGTGCCCATGAAATTGTCTGAAATTGTAACTACTTTGTACAACTCCTTAAAAACAACAAAAAATAATAAGAACCAGCCCAGAAAATGGCTAGAGGTGCTTGCCTATAGGCAGACAAATATAATCTACAAACTTTGCAATCTACTTACTGTCTAATGGTATGCTAATATTCAATTATAAATGTTGAGTAGACTCATATTATCCTAGCTACTTTATTTCTGTTTCAGGTCCTGATAACATTATATCTGGCCACAGTTTTGACATTTACTTACATGTAATTACTGTAAAATACATGATAAGGTAGAGAATTAGGTAGTCTGAAAATATTTCTGCTTGAGGTCAGAGACCAGTCATTACAGTAGCTTACCTGGGGGTTCTGTTGAACAAAATTATTACCCAAGTTTCTTATACCCAGTGTAAGAAAAAGTCAGTTAAAAATGAGCCAAAAGGGCTAGGAGTTTGGCCTAGTGGTAGAGTACTTGCCTAGCATGTAGCAAGCCCTGGGTTCAGTGCCACATACACAGAAAAAATCTGGAGTGGCACTGTGGCTCAAATGGTAGAGTGCTAGCCTTGAGCAAAAAGAGCTCAAGGATAGTGCCCAAGAACTGAGTTCAAGCCCTAGGACTGGCAAAAGAAAAAAAAAATGAATTTGAGACTAGTCCGGGCTACATAGCAGGACCCTGTGTAAAACACACACACACACACACACACACACACACACACACACACACACACACACATCCTGTCAAGAAACTTCATTTTAATTTAGAGACTTTCAAAGTCTATCTGTGTCTCTTTTTTCCCTTCCCTCACTTCTTCCCGCCATTCCTTCTCCCCCTCTTCTCCTCTTTCCTGTCTCTCCCTTTGGAATTTTAGGACCAATAAAATCACACTGGTGATATAATTGATTGTAGGTTCATTTTGCTCATGCCTATTATTTTTCCTAAAAAATTTGAGTATTATGTGGGAAATAGAACTTGTATTTACATTCTAGAGTCTGTAATTTATTTTTATTTAACTTTATTGCTGTCTTATTCCTCTTGGGATAAACTTTTTTGTTGTTTTGTTTTTAGATTTTGTTTATTTTTCCAGTCCTGGGACTTGAACTTAGAGATTTGGCGCTGTCCCTGAGCTTGTTTTGCTCAAGGCTAGCACTTTTTATCACTTGAGCCACAGTGCCATTCTGGCTTTTTCTGTTTATGTGGTACTGAGGAATCGAACCCAGGGTTTCGTGCATGCTAGGCAAGCACTCTGCCACTAAGCCACATTCCCAACTGTTTTGTTTTTGAGACTGTCTTGCTGTATAGTTCAGACTAGTTCTGAGTAGAATCTACTTTTCCTCTTAACTTTAGCAGTTTGTATAATTGATCTAGGTTTAAGTATGTCTAAAAACTGTAGAAAAGGAAAAATAAACTTGTCCTCATAAACTAGAACTGAATTAAAGCTTACATTTTGAGCTCCAACTATTTCTTTTTATTCATTAGATTTGTCTGCCTCTGCTCATTCCAAGGTGGTAATCTTCACTGTCAACTCTCTGGGTAGTTCTGAGACCTACCTTGATGTGGTACAGAACAATGTGGATATGTTCAGATCCCTGGTCCCAGCTCTGGGACATTATAGTCAGAATAGTGTCCTGCTTGTTGCCTCTCAACCAGGTAAAAGGCTTTATTTTACATTAATATGATGGTTTAGACTACTATCAGTAATAGAATTGTTATTACCTACAACAAAAAAAAGCATAAAACTTTAGATTATAAAAGGCTGATAGGCAGAGTGCTGGTGGCTCACTGTAATTCTAGCTTCTCAGAGGCTGTGATTGAGGATCTCAGTTTGAAGCCAGCCCAGGAAGGAAAGTCTATGAGAATCTTGCCTCCAATTAATCTCCAAAAAAGCTGGAAGTAGAACTATGGCTCCACTGATCAAGTGCTAGCATTGAGCACAAAAGCTCAAGGACAGTGCCCAGGCCCTAAGTTCAAGCCCCAGGATTGACACTAAAAAAAAAAGGATGGATATCCCGTAAAAGCACTTTTGCCATATGCTGTCAGACAGTTACTTCTAGGACCATCATTAACCATACTGCAACTTAGAATTTCTTATGAAATGTGGTATTATATTGCAATGGTTAGCTATATCTTCCTCAGTGAGAAAATGGTTGAAAGACCAATAGAAAAAATGCAGTGACTTATATGAGAGCCTTTTATTAAATCTGAAGCATTATAAATATTGAGGAATGTGCCAGGGTGCATTAACATTTTACAGAGTTTATGAGGATTATGATTTGAGGCCAGCCTGGGGATGTATAAGTATGTGAGTACGTGTATGTAATGCTTCAATGCACTTAGTATCTAAGAAGAATGTAAATAAGCTGTGATATACTTATTATAGTAACAAATATTTATGAGCTAGACTGGAAGTACAATTTTGTAAACCTTTATGTTTTCACCTTGCCTATAACATTTAGTGGAAATCATGACCTATGTGACATGGAAACTGAGTGCATTTCCTGCAAATCAAGTGATTGGAACTGGATGCAATCTGGATTCACAAAGATTACAATATGTTATTACAAATGTTTTAAAGGCACAGTCTTCAGGCAAGGATGTATGGGTTATTGGAGAGCAGGGAGAAGACAAAGGTAAGAAGTATATTTCTGTTAGTTACTGATAAGTCACCAGTAGTTAAGGCTTTCAGGCCCATCTGGGGACTTTAGAATTGTGGAGCTTAGTTGGCTTTTGTGTCATGTTTTGAGTACCTTCTGTGCAAAGGACCCTCTGTAGACCCTTTGTATGTCTCATTCTCATTTTTCCTTAAGCTTAAGATGAGGTAAAATCCATAAGTCAGGTTTTCAATTTTTGTCCTTAATTTGAGAGTCCAGAATTAACTTAAAGTTTAATTCTTCATGTAAACATTTACATATATATTTATATATGGTTACAAAATTCTTTCCATTCTTGTCCCACTGTCCAACTTGCTTATTACTTTTGCTAAGTTCAGTCTTTTTCCTAAATACCTTTTCTAAAAGAATTTTTACCATTTGTTCATCCTTACAGTCTTTTTTTTTTTTTTTGCCGGTCCTGGGGCTTGAACTCAGGGGCTGAGCACTGTCCCTGGCTTCTCTTTGCTCAAGGCTAGCACTCTACCACTTGAGCCACAGCGCCATGTGTGGCCTTTTCTGTTTCTGTGGTACTGAGGAATCAAGCCCAGGGCTTCATTTATGCAAGGTAAGTACTCTACCACCATGCCATAGACCTGGCCCCTACAGTCTTTTTTTTTAAACCAGTCTCTTGTTCTATCCCTACACCATAAGCATTGTTTCAGTTCTTTGAATAGAAAGGACCCCTTTTCTTATCTTAAAAGAAAGCCTTCCCTATTTAATTTGAGGTTCTCTTCCTTAATTATTCCACATTACAAAGCCAGGGTGGTCAGATGGTAACAATACCCCTTTATGTATACATTTCTATTCTTCTAAATAAGCATTTGTCTACTTACTACTGTACTGTATACTAGGGTTACATAAAAGATGTATAGAACAAAGTCTATACCTTATTTGTGCTTTATCTTAGATAGAAAATATATAGTAAAAATATTAAATCTTTTAGTTAACAAGTATAGGATATGATTTGTCGAAATGAGTATTACCAATTTATCATACGTAGATACTTATAAGTAAGCATTGGACATAGGCTCAACATTGCTAGAAAAATTTCCTATAAAAGCCATCACCGAACTGGATTTTGAAAGAATAACTAATATTTGAATAGATAACAAAGATGGGATAGATATTCCAGGAGTGGGAAATAAGAAACAGAAAAGGCACATAGTTAGGAATGACAGGTTTATGAGATTAAAATTTAAAAAAAAAGAAAAAGAAACCTGTGAATTCTTCAAACAGGAACAATTTTAAACCTACCAAAAAAAAACCAGTTCATGTTTGATTAAAGAATCTTTTTCCCTCCAAATGTAGGAATTTATTTTCAGAAACTTTTACTGAGCCTTGCTGTCTGTTGGTGGAACTACTAGATAGACATGGATACACCTGACTCTGCCTTTAAGAAGCTTGCAGTCTAAGTCAGGAAATGACTAGGGGGAAATATTGACTTAGTGTGAACAAGGATAAAAGCACAGAGAATGCATATGGGAATTGTGTTGAGCTCTAAACTGGGAGCAAAAATGGAAATGGGTGCTTGTAAATTGAAATTACTTAATGTTGTAAAATATTTAACACATAAAACCTGCACGTAAGTTGTAAAACATAAGAGAGAAAATATCCAAATTAACACTATTACCAATACCACTGAAGCTTCCTATGTACTTCTCCCAAGTCTGTGTTCCAGCTTGCCATCTAGGGGTATCATCAGATCACTTTTTTGTTTTTGTTTTAGCAGTGCTAAGGATCAGGCCCCGCTCAAGCTTACTGGGCAAACGCTCCACCACTGTTATACTCCTTGCTACGCTTGATTCAGAAATAGCTGACAGTTACATCTATTGATAGGTACATTTACCTTGACCCTCAAGCCAGAAATAGGTTAGAGGCTCTGCTGGTTTTATGTACAGACATCGTGTGTGTGTGTGTGTGTGTGTGTGTGTGTGTGTGTGTGTGTTTGCCAGTCCTGGGGCTTGGACTCAGGGCCTGAGCACTGTCCCTGGCTTCTTTTTGCTTAAGGCTAGCACTCTACCACTTGAGCCACTGCACCACTTCTGGCCTTTTCTATACATGTGGTGCTGGGGAATCGAACCTGGGGCTTCATGTATACAAGGCAAGCACTCTTGCCACTAGGCCATATTCCCAGCCCCCAACTGGTATATTTTTGTATAAGTGACATCACCACAGTAATGATTTGAGGTAATTAATATTATCATTAGTTTTTATTAAGTGCCTACTATGTATAGTAAACTCTCTGGGTACATCTCCTTGGTATCTCGTTTAAACTTTACAAATACATTCTGAAAGAGGAGATGTTTTCTAAATTTATAGATGAAGAAACTGAAGGCCCAATAAGGAAAAGTAATTTTCTCAAAGTCATATAGCTAGTAACGGAATTGAAACTGTGTGTGTGTGTGTGTGTGTGTACTCCTGTAGTGGCGCTTGAACTCAGGGCCTAGGTCCTATCCTTTAGCTTTTTCACTTAAGGCTGGCACTCTACCACTTGAGCCACAGCTCCACTCCTGGATTTTCAGTGGTTAATTGGAGATAAATCTCATGACATTTCCTGCCCAGGCTGGCTTTGAGTTGCAGAGTAGCTAGGATGGCAGGTATGAGCAAGCCACAGGTGCCTGACAAGTGCACTTTCTTGCTGTCACTTAGATAATTTTATCTAAAGCATTTATGAAAGTCTGGCACATAGTAAGCACTCTGCAAATGGTAGTTGTTATGATAGGATTGGCCAGAGAATGATGGATTTAAAAATGGCAAAAGAACATCAGTGCTTTGAAATAAGCAATGTTAGGATTTGGGAACAGATATCAGAACACAAGTTGTAGAGTTAGAGGTGTGATTCAAGTTATAGAATGCTGTCAGCCAAGAACAAGGCCTTAAGTTCATACCCCAGTACTGCCCAAAGAAATAAGAGAAGGAAGAAAGAAAGACTACAAGTTGCAGAGACAAAATTATTCTTTAAAATTTTTCAATTACAAACAATAGCTACAGCTTCAGGAAGGACCATGTGGCATATAAAATCATTAGGATCAGTTTCCTGCTTCCCTCAATTTCATCTTCTGTCATTGTGCCAAGCATTTCTCTGCCAGTTAGATGGTTAGTTTACAGTCTTCATAATGGTTCTACATTCCTTGCTTCCTCACCTTTGCACCTGCTGCGTCTTCTCCCTGAACATTCATTCACTTGGCTAATTTCTGCTTACTCTTAGGACTGGGAGTGGGTACCAACACTCCTAGGAAGTACTCAAGGTTAAATACATTCATGCATGTGTTATGACCATTATTGGGTTGTGATTGTGTCTGTTTCATTATTATGCTGTGTTTTAATTACTTGCCAACTTACCCAACTAGGCTTATGTCCTTGAGCTTGGAATGGCTTCCATATGTTGTAGAACTAATGAGTGATCTTGGCACTACCTTGATGTAACAAAAAAACCCATTCATTTATTTCAGGACAACTAGATAGTTTGATGCTGATATTTTCAGCTAGTACTGAAATCCTATATAAATTTTAGATAACTGCAGTGGTATCTTAGAAATCTAAGGGCTAGACCTCTGGACAGAAAAGACCCAACTGCTTGTGGTAAGGGAAAAGTGTTTATATAATGAAAAAAGCTATCTCACAGGTATTTTTCATTAAAATTCTTAGCACCTTCTCTTGAGGAATTCGTCAGAAGATAAGGAATGATTAGATACAATATTTGAAATGGCTACTTTAGGATGAATATACATTTATAAAATTTGAAAAGATGAGCATAAAAGAAATAATAACTATTTTCATCGAAACACTTGAGAGTTCTGATGTCACCGGGAAGTCTGAACATGGTGAACCTTTCTCCCTCTCTAACATTTTTTTTTCTTGTGGCTCTTAAAAGTCAGATCTCATATAGAAGAAAGATAAAGAATGTGAGATTGCTGGCTACCATCTATATTCATCTGATAAGATAGATCTATCTGTATGATGACAGCAGTCCTTAGAATTTTAGACTTTCATATCCATGTCTTGTGCCTACTATGCTACATTATTCATCTTTTTTTAATTTTAACTTTTATTGTTATTATAAAGTTGTATACAGAGAAGTCACAGTTACATGTCAGATAATAAGTAATTTCTTTTTAGGCAATGTCACCCCTTCCCTCTCTCCTAATTTTTCTTTGTTTCTTTGTTTCTTTTTTTTTTTTTTTTTTGCCAGTCCTGGGCCTTGGACTCAGGGCCTGAGCACTGTCCCTGGCTTCTTTTTGCTCAAGGCTAGCACTCTACCACTTGAGCCACAACGCCACTTCTGGCCATTTTCTATATATGTGGTGCTGGGGAATTGAACCCAGGGCTTCATGTATAGGAGGCAAGCACTCTTGCCACTAGACCATATCCCCAGCCCTGTTTCTTTCTTTCTTTAGTTTTCTTTCTTTCTTTGTCTCTCTCCCTCCCTCCCTCCCTCCCTCCCTCCCTCCCCCCTCCCTCCCTCCCTCCCTTCCTTCCTTCCTTTATTGCCTATCAGTCCTGGGCTTGAACTCAGGGCCTGAGCACTGTCCCTGTCTTCTTTTTGCTCAAGGCTAGCTCTCTACCTCCTAACCCACAGCTCCCACTTCTGGCTTTTTCCATTTATGTGGTACTGAGGAATCAATCCCAAGGCAAGCACTCTACTGCTAAGCCACATTCCCAGGCACAAAATGTAACTATTTCCACTTAATATTTAACATACAGACTCTCTAACATAGACGCTCTAACAATGTGAAATTTCTATCCTGACATTGAAGGCTGCTAAATTATTTTTCCCCTAGTGGAAGAAATTAGCCCAGTGCAATTCCCAACAGGACAAATGCCAAGTGCTTGCAGCATTTGGTGGCCTGTTATATGTAGCCTGCTGAGGAAACAACTGTTCCTAGTTGAACAGTGAAATGGCTGTTATGGAACTATTCTTGACAAGAGAGAACAGATAAGAAGGTTACAAGTAGATTTGGAATGGTGTTTTGGGGGAAGTAGTAGTTTAAAATTTTTCTCAGCAAATACAGTACCATAAATGGGAAACAACTTGCTCAAAGGAGTCAAACTTTAAGAAATTAATTCAGGTACCTTTATCACATCTTAATCCCAAGAGAATCATTGACAAAATATAATTAATTTTTCATTTAATTTTTAGTGCCCACATGGGGCGGCCAAGAGGAAGGAATGAGTGATAGCTCTCAGGCACAGCTGTCTAACAGGTAACCATGCAGATTTGCACAAATCCAACTAAAAATCACAGCATGTTCTTATGAGGCTTCTGTTAACAAAAACTACCTAGTGTGGAAAAATTCCAAAGTGTAAGGGAATGGTGTTGTATAGTCTTTGATTTCTTACCTCAGGGTAGATCTATGATTACCTTGTAAACTCTTCCAACTGACATTTAAAGAGAACATTTTCCTTGTTTGAGACAGAGACTCTTCTTATATTCTGTCATCTGAGGGTATTAGCAGTTTTCTTAATGTAGAAGAAAATTTTTCCATACCACTTAGGAATTATATTAATTATGCATTTCAAATCAGCCTAATGTGAATAAATATGTTGTCTTATATGTCAAGAGGACAAGTGTATAATTCACAGATTCTTGCTGTTTGCCTTTATTCTGAGGTCTTCCAGGATCTGAGCTCCCCAGGTTGGATTTATACACACATACTTTCACATCATTTGTTGTTTCACTGCCACATAATAACAAAGTTAACTCAAATCTTAGGTGGTGGTGAAATTTAACTTTTTTTTTGGCCAGTCCTGGGCTGTGAACTCAGGGCCTGAGCACTGTCCCTGGCTTCTTTTTGCTCAAGGCTAGCACTCTGCCACTTGAGCCACAGCGCCACTTCTGGCCATTTTCTGTATATGTGGTGCTGAGGAATCGAACCCAGGGCCTCATGTAGAGGAGGCAAGCACTCTTGCCACTAGGCCATATTCCCAGCCCCATGATATTTAACTTTTAAACCTTGACTTGTGGTTTTTATTTATTTTTTATTTTTTGGCCAGTCCTAGAGCTTGGACTCAGGGCCTGAGCACTGTCCCTGGCTTCTTTTTGCTCAAGGCTAGCACTCTGCCACTTGAGCCAGAGCGCCACTTCTGGCCGTTTTCTATATATGTGGTACTGGGGAATCGATCCCAGGGCTTCATGTATACAAGGCAAGTACTCTTGCCACTAGGCCATATTCCCAGCCCCGACTTGGGGTTTTTATATGATAATAAGTGGAAAGAGTGCTTTCTTACTGAGAAAAATGGTGCATAATTTTCTTGCATTTGTAAACTTATTTGCTCTGTTTTGGTGGTACTGGGGATTAAACCCAAGGCCTGAAACATGGTAAACATTTATTTACTACTGAGCTCTACTGCCTATAGTTTTTTTTTTAAGAAACAAATGTAAATGATTGTTTCATTTTTATTTTTATAAGAAGAATATATGGCCAGGTGTTGGTGGCTCATGCTTTTAATCCTAGCTACTTAGGAAGCTGAGATTTTAGGACTGCTGTTCAAAACCAGCCTGGACAGGAAAACCCATGACTCTCGCCTCCATTAAACTTCTAAAAAGTCAGAAGTGGAGCCTGTGGCTCTACTAGCCTTTATCTTTGAGCTACAAAGCTCAGAGACAGCACCTAGGTTCAACAAAAAAAGCTATATGCTGATAACACTTCAAATACTGCAAGATCATAAAGTAGATAGTAACAAGCTGGGATAATTCTATATTCTAGAGAGAACCCCTGTTGAATTTATTGTTCATATCTCACCTGGTTTGTTTTCAATACTTCTATAAATATAGCTATTTCTTATAATAGATTCATACTATCTTGCAACATCCTTCCTTAATGATAAGTCTGGGTATCTTTCCATATTATACATGTAATTCTGTCTCATTTTTTCTTAATAGTTATATGGTATAGCTTTTGGTACTGATTTATGGAACCAGTCTGCTTTGATGATTGTTTCCAAATACCTGAATTTGCACATGTTACTGTAGGATCTTGCCAAATCTTCCTAAAAGGTTAGATTACTTTATACCCTCAGCATTAGTTGTAGGAATACCTATCTGTAGCTTCTTAGCTTTCAGTCATTTTAATTTTTTGCCAGTGTTAATAGGCTAAACTGTTATTTGATGTTTTAATTTCTATTAGTTAAATACTCACAAGGGTTCATTAGCTATAGGCATATGATCATATAAAATGATATTTATCAAAATGAACTCCAGGAAATGGAAACAAGAAGTTTTATGTTATTTTTTCTTTTTTTGTTTGTTTTTTTCTCTCTCTCTTCTTTGTCACTGTTTTTGATTTCCACACCTTTTTGCCTTGTGTAAGTTTATCTATTTGGAGGAGAGCACAGAAATGGTGGGATAAAGGGTGAACAAATGTAGCAGTGGTGCTCACCAGACGCTATGTTGAAAATGAACTTTACACCTGTAGGAGAGGGGCTCTGGAGGGAAAAACTGGGAGACAGTGAGGGAAGAGATGACCCTGTTCAAAAAGAAATGTACTTATTACCTGACTTAGGTTAACTGTAACCCCTCTACATCACCTTTACAGTAACAATAAAGAGTATTGAATGACAAGAAGTGGCAGGGAACATTTGTGTTTTCTCTCTGAAGTATGCATCTAATATAAGCTTATTTTTTTAACTTTGTTAATTATCTGTATGCCACCCTAATAATTGATGTATAACTTTTATTTTCATATTATAAAATGTATAATTCCTTAATATAAACTAAATAGTGTATGTTTTGGATATTTACTGAGATTTTGTCTCCTTGTAATCTAGAGCCATGGAAATACTAAGAGTAAAAGGTCAAAGATCCTGGTCTGTTGGCCTGTCAGTGGCTGACCTGGTTGACAGCATTGTGAACAATAAAAAGAAAGTACATTCGGTGTCAGTTTTAGCAAAGGTAATAGCTATTCTTACTCTTGTATTTTGACCTGACAGATTAATAACGTAAAACCATAAAAAGTGCTATTCAAACTGTAATTCGGGTATGTTTAGCATCATTATCCTGTTGGCTATGGAAAGTCTAGACTTCTGCCCAGTTTTTCTCTCTTTATAATTTTTGAGATTCATCAACAAGTATTATAGTTGACTTTTTTTTTTGCCAGTCCTGGGCCTTGGACTCAGGGCCTGAGCACTGTCCTTGGCTTCTTTTTGCTCAAGGCTAGCACTCTGCCACTTGAGCCACAGCGCCACTTCTGGCCATTTTCTATATATGTGGTGCTGGGGAATTGAACCCAGGGCTTCATGTATATGAGGCAAGCACTTTTGCCACTAGACCATATTCCCAGCCCTCATCAACGAGTATTATATATGCCATGAACTTCTGGTTGTCTTTTGTCACTTCAGTCGGCCACCTCACCCTGGATTGATGTGCTAGCTGGTCTAAGCTGGTTATTGCTCTGCTTGTCCAGTTTATTTTTGCCACTTTATTCAGGATATAAATTTTGTAAAGTACATCTAAAATCAGGTACAAGGGGCTGGGAATATGGCCTAGTGGTAGAGTGCTTGTCTTGTATACATGAGGCTCTGAGTTCAGTTCCTCAGCACCATATATATATATATATATATATATATATATATATATTTTTTTTTAAGCCTAAAGTGGGGCTGGGAATATGGCCTAGTGGCAAGAGTGCTTGCCTCGCCTCCTACACATGAAGCTCTCGGTTCGATTCCCCAGCACCACATATATGGAAAACGGCCAGAAGGGGCGCTGTGGCTCAGGTGGCAGAGTGCTGGCCTTGAGCGGGAAGAAGCCAGGGAGGGTGCTCAGGCCCTGAGTCCAAGGCCCAGGACTGGCCAAAAAAAAAAAGCCCGAAGTGGCACTGTGGCCCAAGTGGTAGAGTGCTAGCTAGCTTTGAGCAAAAACAAGTCAAGGACAGTGCTTAGGCCCTGAGTTCAGGCCCCAGAACTGGCAAAAAAAAAAAAAAAATGAGGTACAAATGTTTAGTCAAATATTTTTTTTTTTTTTTTGGCCAGTCCTGGGCCTTGGACTCAGGGCCTGAGCACTGTCCCTGGCTTCTTCCCGCTCAAGGCTAGCACTCTGCCACTTGAGCCACAGCACCGCTTCTGGCCGTTTTCTGTATATGTGGTGCTGGGGAATCGAACCTAGGGCCTCGTGTATCCGAGGCAGGCACTCTTGCCACTAGGCTATATCCCCAGCCCCCATAGTCAAATATTTTTTAAAAATTAGAATTTTCCAGCAGGGAAATAAAATGTGGAAAGAAAACTTACTGTATTTGTCAGGTGTTGGTGGCTCATACCTGTAATCCTAGCTTTATCTTAGGAGGCTGAGATCTGAGGATTGATGTTCAAAGTCAGCCTTGGCAGGAAAGTTCACGAGACTCTTAACTCCAGTTAACTGTCAAAAAACCAGAAGTGGAGTTGTGGCTCAAGTGGTAGAGCATTGGCTTCCAGCAAAAAGACCAAGGGACAGCTCCCAGTGTCTGTGATCAAGCCCCAGGACCGGCACAAAAGCAAAAAAGTTACTGTATTTGACTGTCCAGAACACCTACTCTGCCCACTCCCCAAGGAACTCACTGTCCATTTTTCTTAGCTTCCAATCTGCTTCTAACCCACATTTCAGGCAGCTCAATTACCTACCTACAAGGGGAATATCTTTGACCAAGTTTTCCCATGTCTCAAAATTTTTCTGAAGTAATTACTTGAGTTTTGAAAAAAAACAGGTAAATAGCTGGGCACCAATTCATGCCTGTAATCCTGGTTACTCATAACACTGAGATCTGAGGGTCTGAGGATCTGGGTCAGAAAGCCTGAGAGACTCATCTCCAGTTAACTTCCAGAAAACCAGAGTGGCACTGCGGTTCAAAGTGGTAGATCAAAAAAGCTCAAGGACTCCAACCCCTGAATTCAACCCCATGACCAACTAAAAAAAAAAAATAGGTAAATAAAGCCAGGCATGGTACTACACAACTATACTTCTTGAGATGAAAATCTAAGGCAAGAGAATCTCATGTTCAGTGCCAGCATCAGCTACATAATGAGTTTAAGGCCAGCCTGGACTACGTAACAAGACTCTATTCAAATGTATGAATGAATGATGAAAATTATGATATTGTCTTACCCTTTAGAATGATTAAATCTATTATAATCCATATTATTTTCATTCCAGGGATATTATGATATACCTAATGAAGTGTTTTTAAGTCTGCCTTGCATCCTTGGAGCAACTGGGGTATCTGAAGTGATCAGAAACACAGTGAAAGAAGACACAGTGGCTAAGAAACTGCAGAGCAGTGCACACACAATCCATGGTCTCCAACAACAGTTAAAACTTGGATTCTCAAGTATAGTTACCTAAAAGGGAAGAAAGGTCACTTAATTTTTCCAGCACAGATAAGTTTGAGAAGTTCTGTATCTTATCCTTGCTTGGTTAAGGTAGATAGTTTCTTGGTAGCTTTCTAATTTGAGTCTTTAAGAAGTTAAAGTGATAAATCTGATTTTGGGGGGGGATTCTTGACATTATTATTCTGTTCTTTAAACCTACAACAAGGATAAATATTACTCTTCAGTGTATATAACTTTGAATTGTATATCCTAAACTCAAAGCACATTTAGCACTTTGGAAATGTCCTGTAAGAAATACATTTTAAACAATTTCTCTTTGACATTTATAATAAACATGATGAATAGAAAGGCTAGAATGGGCCTTACTTATAAAATCAGTATTGAGTACACATTCCAAAGATTTCATAGCTCAAGGTATTAATATTTCTTTTGCAAAATCCAGTTGGCAAAGTATTTTATTTTCATTCTTCAAATTCATTAGCTACCAAAAGCTAGAAAAGAGGAACTAGTAGAATGGCTCAAGTGGTAGAGCACTTGCTTAGCAAGCATAAAGCTCCAAGGTTAACCCCCAGCATGTCTAAAAACAAACACCAAAAATTTGTCAAAAATAATTTTTATATATGTATATGTGTGTGTATATATATATCCCCCACTGGTCCCCACTTGTGGGGCTTGAACTCTAGGCCCGAGCACTGTCCCTGAGCTCTTCATCTCAAGGCTAGAGCTCTACCACTTGAACCACAGTGCCACTTCCCAGTTTTCTGGTGGTTAATTGGAGATAAGAGTCTCTCAAACTTTCCTGCCTGGGCTGGCTTTGAACTGCGATCCTCATATCTCAGCCCCCTGAGTAATAGTAGGCACCCAGCTATTATTTTTTATACTGGAGCTTGAACCTCAGGGCTTTGACCTCTCTCTTGGCGTTTTGTGTTCACAGCTGATACTTTACCACTCCAGCTTTTTTCTGCCAGGCTGGCTTCGAATAGCAATCTCATTTCTCAGCCTCCAGAGTAGCTGTGATCTAGACATGAGCCTCTGGGTGCTTAGAAAAGAATTTTATATTTATTATCAAATAAAGGCTCTGTATGCCTGTTTAATAGTAAAATAATAAACAATTTTTAGAAATTAAAATAGTAAACATTTCAATATATAAAGAAAACATGTAATTTAATTTTTAGTGGAATTTCTTTTCTGAAATATTATATTACGTCTTCCTGGGATGTTTAGGATTCCTATGTCACAAACTTACTGTGATATTAGGAAAAGCATAGAGAAATATGTATTATAATGGACAGAAATAACAAAGCCATGTATTAGGTCAAAATATGGGCTTTCATGAAAAGCCTTTGGTATTAAGAGAAAAGAGGTTAAATGGACAGGTTTTACTGAGAAAACCCTTTAATCATTGCAGAAGAAATCACATAGCAATACATATGTTTTACTGGTAGGGCAGTAATATTTTTATATGTGAACAATATCATGTTAGTACTATTGTGACACACAACTATTTTAACATAACTATTTTAACATCAGTGCTTTTTTGTGCCAGGCATTGTGCTTAGTGCTTTATTTAGTCTATCCTCAAAATAATCCACTTAAATAATCCAGCATTACTTTGCTAAGGAGAAAATTAAGGTGTAGTTCATAAGCTCTTGTGGCCTTTAAAGGGACATTACCTATCCATACAACCTCAACTTTATAGATACCAAAAAGGGAAAAAGACTTCTAACAGCCAATGATTGTCACAAGACCCCAAAGTTGGGGTTTTGAGTATTATGAAAGTTTTATTGTCTGTAGTGACTTACTTTTTTTTCTTTTTCTTTTTTCTTTTGCCAGTCCTGGGACTTGAACTCAGGGCCAGGGCACTGTCCAAGGCTAGTACTCTACCACGTGAGCCACAGAGCCACTGCCAGCTTTTTTGAGTAATTTATTGGAGATAAGAGTCTCATGGTCTTTCCTGCCAGGGCTGACTTTGAACTGCAGTCCTCGGATCTCAGCCTTCTGAGTAGCCAGGATTATAGGCCACAAGCACTGACATATAAGTGGCTTGCTTTAAAAAAAAATGGTTTGGAAAGATTATCTGGTATTATGAGATATATCCTCAGCTAATAGCAAATGGGACAGATACTGACACAAATGTTTGTTTATTTATAATCATTCAGCTAGTAGTTAATAGGAATTTATTATACATCAAGTACAAATGATGAACTTGTCTGAATGAGGTACAAACTCTCTGGTGCTTATGATCTAATATAAGAAAAGAAAAATCAACTGTTAGAAACACAGTAATCAAATCTCACAAACAAATGTATGGTGGCAAATATAGTAATTACTGTGAAGAAGTCCAACCTGCGTTAGAGGCATATTAACAAACAAATCCAAATCTAGCTAAGGAAATAGGAGCCAAATGGTTTGTCAATGATACATGCATCCTAGGTAGAAAGGAAATAATCTAATGTTCACTTAGTATAATAGTAGATAGTTATAATGCTGATCAGCAGATGAAATTCTATATAACATGTTTAAGAAAGCTGAAAATTAATATGCTTGGAAAGGTTCCCAGATTTAACTGGACAAAACACCTTTGACATTTGTGCCCAACATATATAAGTAAGGGTAGAGCACTTGCCTAACATGCCCAAAGCCCTGGATTGTTCCCAGCACTGAAAAAAAAAAAGACAACAAAACCTTGTATATTTGAAAAGACATTCATTTCTAATAAATGATCATTAGCAATTGGATAAATCCTAAAATCTGATTTCCAGTATTCTTTAACGATTATAATTGCCAAAAGCTGACTATATTAATTACAAAAGGAACGTTTCAATACAGTAGCTATTTCTTGAGCACTACTATTTCTACAAGTATTATGTGAGAAGATGACTCTTTGAAGATGAGTGGTAGTCCTCACCTTCTGGAAGGCCAAGAGATAGAAGCAATTCTCTGTATCAGATATATACTGTATATTCTGTACATTAGCAATTATGTTCCAAGTTCTCCATGATAAGGTACCATTGCCACTACCTTATTATGATTTGGTGAGAATTTTAACCATCACAGTGCTTCTGTTAACTCTTTTTCCAAAAATCATGCAGTGCCTCTTATGATTTTTAGTGGGACTTGGGTTAAAATGGTTTTCTGATACTATAGAAGATAGAGTTTTGATTTTGCAATTTTCATTGTTTTCCTTAAATGTCAAGAATAAACTTGATTCTAAAATGGCCTAATGATGCCTGATTTATTTAAAGAGTATTTACATATAATTCATACAGCACCCAGGACATCTAATTATTTCATTGCAGCCCATGTACAAAATGAAAAGATCAGCTTTTATCACTTGTTTCTCTCTCTCTCTCTCTCTCTCTTTTTTTTTTTTCTTTTGCCAGTCCTGGGGTTTGGACTCAGGGCCAGAGCACTGTCTCTGGCTTCTTTTTGCTCAAGGCTAGCACTCTACCACTTGAGCCACAGCGCCACTTCTGGCCTTTTCCATATATGTGATGCTGAGGAATCAATCCCAGGGCTTCATGTATATGAGGCAAGCACTCCTGCCACTAGGCCATATTCCCAGCCCTATCACTTGTTTCTGTCCGTGAATTTATGATCCTTTTTCTTTAGCCTCTCCTGTTAATAGGATTACAAACATACACTACCATGCCTGGCTAAGAAAACTTTATAAGAAATGTTTTACCTAGCAGTCCTCCATTTCACAGAAGCAGAACTGCTCTAATTGAATGTACTTCTAAGTATGCTATGACTCTAAGAACATTTTTTAAATCATGGCTTTTGTTGTTGTTGCCAGTCCTGGGGCTTGAACTCAGGGCTTGGGCACTGTTCCTGAGCTTCTTTTGCTCAAGGGTAGCACTCTACCACTTGAGCCACAGCACCACTTGCAGCTTTTTCTGCTTATGTGGCACTGAGGATGCGAACCCAGGCTTCATGCATGCTAGGCAAGCACTCTACCACTAAGTCATATTCCCAGCCTGAAACCATGTTTTTAAGCAGGCATAAAACTGCAGGGGCAGTAGACTAACCTTTTGGTTTAACTAGTAGAAGATGACTAGAAATAACTTATCTAAGAATGATACCTGTTGGGTTAGCCTGTGTGTTTATGTTGATTCTTCCATATGTTTTTAGTTAGGGCCCTTCATATATGCGGACTTCCTCTTAGATTGTAACTTTATAAGAGAATCAGTGCCATAGCCTTGTTCTCTAGTGATATGCTAAAACGGAAATCTAGCAATGCTTCACATAATCAAACCTAAGCTTTACAATACCTTGATTGGCATTGTGCTTATAAAGTTGGTGAGAAGAAATATTGATGAGTAATCACCATAGTGAGCCTTTATTTAAACTAGAAATTCAAATAAGATGGAATACCTGCCCTTGTACCGTACAAAGCTTTGGTCTTTATAGACCCGAAAACAAGCTTGCCTTCAAGGACTTGTCTTGAAAGGCGAGACTAGTAAACAGATAGAAGGCAATGTAGGATGCAGCCTGCTTGTGTTTGTATCGGGGCACGCATGTTTTGAGAGGAAAAGGTACCCTGGGGAAGACATTGGGTTTGGCATCCTGAGAGAAGAGCTTCGAACCCTTTGCCCTTGTGAACGTAGGATGTGAAGACTTTCAAACTTGAAAAATCTCATAATCAGGGAAACCGTGCGCATCATCTAATGCAAACCTTATTAGTACTAGACACTCAAGTCGGCGCTGAAAGTGTACTTGTCCATACCATTCTCACTAGGGCAAGTCTGTGAGAGAGCCCTGCCTGCCCACCAGCTTCCAATGAATTAAGGCTCACCAGAAAGCCCCGCCTACCTCTTCCCCTCCCCGCACCTGCTTCTAAGGGCGACCAAGAACCACCGGCCACTCTTACCCGGCCCAGCATTTCAATGCTCCTTAGAACAAGCCTGCCCTAATCTTTGAGATCCGCTCTGATTTGCCAAGTACCCTTACGACAGAAGTGGACCGGGACTGAACACCCATCAAGCCCCGGCTCTCATGTCTTTGGGTGGCCTCCCATCGCCGCCGGACCGTGGTCCCGGAAGTGACGTAAAGGAAGCGGAAGTGCAGCGATGGTGCTGACTTCCTGTTGTGAGAGGTGGGGGGGTGGGGGGCAGGCCGCTCGGCTGGCGATTGTCTGGGGCGGCCTGGGACGGCCCCGCAGCGGCTGACCCTCTGCCTGCGGGGACGGAAGTCGTGAGGAGGCCGTCATGGCGGTGTCGGAGAGCCAGCTGAAGAAAATGGTGTCCAAGGTGAGGCCGCAGCGTGCTCGTGGCCCCGCGCGTCCCCACCGCTCCCTTCCGCCCCCGATCCGAGACCTGTCCAGCCCTACCGGCCTCCCCGGCGGGCCGGAAACCCCGGTGCGGTCCTCACGGCCGGGCCCGCGCCGTTCCGCGCCCGCAGCTCCCCGCAGATGGCGCGGCGCGGGGCTGTGGGGGGCGGCAACCATCCACAAAGACGCGGAGCTGAGGCCGCCTGCCACCTGCCGCCCGCCCTCTGCTCTCCGGGAGAGTTAGGGCTACCCGTGGGGCAGGACAGTTTCCGTCTTACATTTTATAAACAGAAAGAGGGGGCGGTACTTAGTTCTTGATCTCAAGCAGTTCTCCATTCCCGTCCCAGTCGAGGGATCCGTCTGCGCCCTTCCCTCGCTAGCCCCCAAAGACCAAGAGTGGCTCTCTCAGATTTGTATTCCCCACGCGGCTCAGCGTCGGCCCGCGGGAGACCAGAAACTTGAATTGACTCGATTAAGTAAAATCGTCCTGAGAATCCGCAGTGCTAGTCCCTCCCTACCCTACATGATATTAATGGAGTTCCACTACCATATCAGAGATTTACCCAGAGTAACTATTGTATGCTGCTTATAACTCATATTTTGAGGGTTCAGTTAATACAGCTGGAGGGGGTGTGTGTGTATGTGTGTTTAAGAAGCGAAAAGGTATTTGGTATTTTGTATTTTAAAGCGATTTCATTTGATAATAACTTCACATGTGACACCAGATAGCAGGAAGGTCTTAATCTTTTTGTATAAAGCTATTTGTAATAATATATATGTGAAATTGTTGAGAGTTGACTTCTCCAGTTTGAGTTAGCTTTGGATACTTTTTCTCTGTTTGGGTGCTGGTCCTGCCTGGGCTTGAACTCAAGACTTGAGCATTGCCCCTGAGTTTTTGTGCCCAATAGCCCCTCTTCCAGATTTCTGGTGGAAAACTGAAGATAAGGATCTCACGGACTTTCCTTTTCTCAGCTGGCTTCAAACCGCAATCCTCAGATCTCAGCCTCCTGAGTCACTAGAATTACAGGCATGAGCCACCAGCACGCACTATCTCTGAATGCTTTTATAAAAGCAATAATGATGGAAACCATTGCTTCAAAGATTAGAATGCATGATGGTATATAAAACTTTCTATTGAAGTGTTGTTTTCCTGTAAAAGCATCTCTGGAGGGGCTTGAAAAGATGGAAGGGCGTGTGTGTGTGGGAAGGTTAATTTGGGGAGGGAGGTAAGGAGTCCAGTTTTGCTCATACTTAATTTGACATTTATTAGGTATACAAAGAGATATCAAACTTGTAATTGTATATACAGTACCCCTCATTCATCCATAGAAATGTATTTCAAAATCCACATAGAGGGCTGGGGATATAGCCTAGTGGCAAGAGTGCCTGCCTCGGATACACGAGGCCCTAGGTTCGATTCCCCAGCACCACATATACAGAAAACGGCCAGAAGCGGTGCTGTGGCTCAAGTGGCAGAGTGCTAGCCTTGAGCTGGAAGAAGCCAGGGACAGTGCTCAGGCCCTGAGTCCAAGGCCCAGGACTGGCCAAAAAAAAAAAAAAAATCCACATAGAATTCCTGAAACTGGATGGTACTGATCCCTGTATATACTAGGGTTTTTTTTTTCTTGTACATACATACTATGATAGTTTAATTTATGAATTAAATACAGTAAGGGGATTAACAATGATGATAAAAATAGAACTGTTTTAATTATAATTAGGTTGCTAACATCAGTTTTTTTATGCTTTGAGATCATTTGTATAATAAGAGTTCTTGAACACAAAGACTGGAATTGTTGATCTTATGCCTCTGGGTCACTAACAGGCAGAGTAACACACACTGTATGGATATTTTGGGTAAAGTGATGATTCACTTCCTGGGTGAGACAACATGAGATTAGCATAGTGTTGCATTACTCAGAACTGCATGCAAACTAAAACTTACCAGTTGTTTACTTCAGGAATTTTCCAGGTAATATTTTCAAACTGAGGTTCATCATGAGTAAGTGAAAATAGAAAATGAAAGACTGCTATACTGGAGTTTAGGAAAGAGGCTCAGACTAGAAAGCTTGTTTTTCTACCACTGCTGGGGCTTGAACTCTGAGCCTTACTGTCAGATTTTTTTTTGTTCAAGGCTGGTTCCCTACCACTTCAGGCTTTTTGGTGATTAATTGGAGATAAGAGTCTTTTAGGCTTTCCCCTGCCTGGGGCTGACTTTGAACAGTGTTCTTCAGATCTCAGCCTCCTGGGTAGGTAAGATTACAGGGGTAAGCCACCATCCCCTAACTTCACACTATGAAGTTTTAATATAACAGTTTTCAAATATAAAGGAAACCACCAAAAAGATGAATTTAGATAGACAGGAGTACCAAAAAGTGAGCTTTGGAGTTCAGTAACATTAAGTGATTAGGAAAAAGGGAAGAATCATTGAAAAGAATGAGAAGGAATAGTCACAGAGAAGAGGAAGACAAGCATAGGTGCTCTGGAAATCATATCAATAATGTGCCTTAATAGGAAAGAATCAACACAGTCAAATACTGCTGATAGGTTTAAGAAACATGAAGGCAAGAATTAGCCATTGCATACCCTCTAACAGATATTGAGGACCTTGATGAAGTGACAGGATCTAGTGAGGGCTGTCTCAAATTTAAAAAAATTTTAATTGATTTGGTGGTGTCTTTTAAATTGCATAGAAAAGAGAAGATAAAGGTTAGTAGTTTTGAAGGGTTCATTTGGGTTACAGAAATGAAATTAAAGCTTGAGGTCCTTCCAGACTTTAAATATGTTAATTATTAGTGAGAACAATTATACTTTTAAGAAGAATGCCATGAGATTATAAGAAAAATAATCTAACAGTAAAATACCAAGCATTTGTTTTAAACTAAATTATTTTTTGATTTTTGTTTTTCAGTACAAATACAGAGACCTAACTGTACGAGAAACTGTCAATGTTATTACTCTATACAAAGATCTCAAACCTGTATTGGATTCATATGGTGAGTTCATGCAGTAAAAATATCTGTTACTATACTTTGAGTGTGATCTTTGTTTATGACTGTACTTTTCTCATTTTCTAAAATTGTTGTTTTCGATTGTAGAATTAAGCCTCCAACTAATAAAAGTGTTAGGGAATGGGAAATTATAAAATCTTACAATATCTTGTATTTATTTAGCTCTTTTTTTTAAATGGCTTTCACACAGCTCTGCAAGTTTAAAATCTATGAAGGTTTTTTTTTTTTTCCTGTTTTGTGGCATTGATGGTAAAACCCAGGGACTAGCGTGTATTATACATTTGCAGGAGGAAATTTTAGAAATCTTTTAGCCTCTTGTTTTTCAAAATTTTATCCTTATAGATCTAGTGAAAAATGTAGACGAGGGCATTCTGGTAAAGGCAGAATTCTGCAGTTGAGTTTGAGAAGTTATATAAAAAATTGTTTAATTAAAACAAAATTAAGATGAGTGCTGGTGGCTAACACCTGTAATTCTACATAGGAGGCTGAGATGAGGAGATCATAATTTGAAGCCAGCCTAGGCAAAAAAGTCCATGAGACTGTTCCCATTAACCATCAAAATGATGGACTAGAGGCATGGCTCAAGAAACAGAACACCAGCTGTACCTAACAAGTAGAGTAAGAGCACAATTCTTGAACAAAATTTTAAAAGATCAAAATACTTTTAGAGCAAATAAAACCCTAAATTTGTATATAAGGTATCTTTATTTTTAATTACATAAAGTCAATAGAGGTTGATTTTACTACTTACTACTCAGGAGGCTGAAATCTGAGGATCACAGTTCAAAGACTGTCCAAGCAGGAAGATAGTCCAGGGCAGGAAAGTCCATGAGACTCTTATCTCCATTTAACCACCAGAAAATGAGAAGTAGTTCTGTGCACAAAGTGGTAGAATGCTAGCTTTGAACAAAAGAAGCTCAGAGATAGCACCCAGGCCTAGAGTTCAAGCCCCAGGACTGACCAAAAAAAAGTTTACAGTTGCCAACAGTAAGTAAAAGAACTAGTAATAGTGGAGAAAGCTGCTTGGTGGTAATAGGGTTTGAACTCAAGACCTTGTACTTGATAAGCAGGCAAGTTTTAGTTATTTTTCTAATACAGTCTCCCACTTATATCAGCCTGACCTGGACTGTGGTTCTCCTATTTATGCTTCTACATAGTTAAGGTGACTAGAGCACCCAGAGTTTTATTGACTGAAATGGGTTCTCTTGAACTTTAGCCTAGAACTGTGATGCTCTCAATCTCTGCTCCCCCTACACTTGGAGTGGCAGGCATGAGTCCCTGTTCCTGTCTTAACTAGTTTTTTGTGAATTCACTGTGTATTAACTCTCTTAGTTAGCTTTCCATTGCTGTAACAGATAATCTGAGAAAATCAACCTGAATGAGGAAACGTTTATCTTGGCTCACAGTTTCAGAGTTTTCATGCTCTTTTGGACTACATTGTCTGTGGGCCAGTGGTGAGGCAGAACATCATGACAGAAGTGCTTAGCAGAGGAAAGTTGCTTACTTCCTGGTAGCCAGGAAGCAGAGTGAGAAAAGGAGCTAGGACATGATATACCCTTTTGGTGATCACTTTCTTTTCGCTCACTTTCATCTAGGACCTACTTCTTAGCTTATACTACGTCTCAATAATAATGTCAAATTATCTTGTTGCGGTACTAGGGATCAAACTTAGGGTCTTGGATGCGAGGCAAGTATTCTATCCTTCAGTTATACCCTCTGCATTAACAGTGATTTTTAAGTAGTTTTAGAATTATGTTAGTTGGAGTTCAAAAGCTGATATTTAGTGGAACAGGAACTATAGCATTCATCTCCATTTTTATACATTATCCAGAATATTCTTTTTTTTTAACATGTTGAGGTGATCCCTTGATAGAATCAACAGAGAATTCTTTGTTATTATACAGAGAGGGTGGTACATTAACAAGTTAGTCCTTTTCAAGGATACTAATACATTTAACCAGTGTTTGTGAAAAGAACAACAAAAAAAGCTTAAAATGTTTCTTCAAAAACACTTGTAGTTAAATCTTTGTTTTTTGCTTTCAGTTTTTAATGATGGCAGTTCCAGAGAACTAATGAACCTCACTGGAACAATTCCTGTGCCTTACAGAGGTAAACCACTTATTTATGTTCCAATATAGATATATTTGATGATATATATTGTTGAACAGTTATAAGTAAAATCAGCCTGCCTTCCCATGGTTTAAATTATAACACACAGATTTAAGTTCTGTCCTAATTCATCTTCATTTGGCAGCAAAGTATCACATTTTCATTTGCTTTAAAACTTCCTGATTAGTGATGTTCAATTGGTAGAACACTTACCTAGCATGCACAAACCCTGGGTTCAATCCTCAGCACAAAAGAAAAAAGGAAAAAAAAAAAACTTTACCAAGGCATATTGACAAATAAGTAAAAAGTCAGAGATCTTAGATACCTACTAGTTCAACCTCCCATATCATTCAGGTTTTTCCAACCATGGGAAGCTATGTGGTATAGTGATTAGGACATACTTTATGTATTTGAATAATAGTACCTAACTAATAATAGTACCCAACTCAGGATAACTGAGAATTCGTCAATAGTACATGTAATCTACCTACTCAAGAGACTGAGATCACAGTTTTCAGAGCCATCTGAGGCAGCCAGCCTATGAGAACACTCTTATCTCCAATTAACCCCAGAGAACTAGAAGTGAAGCTGTGGCCCTGAATTCAAGACCCATGACCAACAAGAAAATAATAATACAAAAATTAAGTAATAGATGGAAAGAACTTGAAGCAGAACATGGTGTATAATAAACAGACAATAAAAAGTAGCTATTATTTATGATTATGATGTTGATGGTAATGCTGATGACAATTTGTCTCTGATAGTCCACCAACTTCTGCTGGGAAGCTTACAGTGATAAAAAACATATTCTTGGGCTGGGGATATGGCCTAGTGGCAAGAGTGCCTGCCTCATATACATGAGGCCCTGGGTTCGATTCCCCAGCACCACATATACAGAAAATGGCCAGAAGTGGTGCTGTGGCTCAAGTGGCAGAGTGCTAGCCTTGAGCAAAAAAAAAGAAGCCAGGGACAGTGCTCAGGCCCAGAGTCTGGCCCAGGACTGGCCAAAAAAAAAAAAATAAATAAACATATTCTTCTTCATAAAGAAACTGTTTAGCTTCATTTAGACTAGGCAGTTCTGTATGTTATTTATTTATTTATTTTGTTTTTGTTTTGGCCAGTCATGAGGGCTTGGAACTCAGGGCCTGAGTGCTGACCCTGGCTTCTTTTTGCTCAAGGCTAGCACTCTACCACTTGAGCCACTGCACCACTTCTGGTTTTTTCTGTTTATGTGGTGCTGAAGAATAGAACCCAAGCCTTCATGCATGCTAGGCAAGCACTGTACTGCTAAGCCACATTCCCAGCCCATTACTTATTTATTATAACTAGCAACCTATGACGTGTGACTTACCAGCTGATTTCACATAGTACCTGCAGTGCATGAAGTAATAGCAATAGAGACCATGGATACAAAGATAAATGTTATAATTTTTCTGAAACAATTTACAGTAATAGGGGGAAAAAGGGAATAAATAGGTATTTATGCCTCTATAATGCTATGATGTAAAAATGTAAAGGTATTATGATATTACAGAAGAAAACAAGGTCACATGGGTAGATCACAGAGTTGGCTGTTAAAAGATGAGCAAGCCACCAAGTGCTAGTGGCTCACGCCTGTAATCCTAGCTACTCAGAAGGCTTAGATCTGAGGATCATGTTTCAAAGCCAAGGCCAGCCGGGGCAGAAAAGCCCCCATGAGACTTTGGAAGTGGAGCTGCGGCTGAAAGTGGTAGAGCAAAAGAGGAGCTAAACCCAGGCCCTGAGTTCAAGCTCCACAACCAACAACAACAACAAAAAAAAGGTTGAGTGAGTCATTTATAACATGATAATTATTCCAGGCAGAGAAACTAGAAACCCCCTTAGGTATCAGCATTGTACAAAAGGAATATGGTGAGCTTAGAGTGGACTGAGTGAAATTTAAGATTACTGACTTTGCCACTACCCTTGAGGAAGTAACTTCTGCTAAGGAAAACAGGTTATTGGGGTACATACATATATTCATTTTACCTGAACGGTCTGTCTCCTTAACCATTCTTCATGTGGCATAGTGTATAAACCCAGGTTATTCTTCATAATTCTTTATTTTCATAAGAGAAAATTCCAGGGGCTGGGGATATGGCCTAGGGGCAAGAGTGCTTGCCTCGTGTACATGAGGCCCTGGGTTCAATTCCCCAGCACCACATATACAGAAAACGGCCAGAAGTGGCGCTGTGGCTCAAGTGGCAGAGTGCTAGCCTTGAGCAAAAAGAAGCCAGGGACAGTGCTCAAGCCCTGAGTCCAAGCCCCAGGACTGGCCCAAAAAAAAAAAAAAAAAAAGAGAGAGAGAGAGAGAGAGAGAATTCCAGTGGTGAAAATTAACTGTGATTCGTGTATCCGCATGTAAACTCTTGGAGACTTTTTAGTTGTACACCAATTTGGGGCTTAAAAAAACAAATCCAGGCTGGGGATATGGCCTAGTGGCAAGAGTGCTTGCCTCATATACATGAGTCCCTGGGTTCAATTCCCCAGCACCACATATACAGAAAATGACCAGAAGTGGCGCTGTGGCTCAAGTGGCAAAGTGCTAACCTTGAGCCAAAAGAGGCCAGGGACAGTGCTCAGGCCCTGAGTCCAAGCCCCAGGACTGGCCAAAAAAAAAAAAAAAACCAGAGTTCCACTGGTAGTTAATTTCTCTAGGTGAAATTTATGTGCACATTTTTACATATAGTGAAACTGTTTCTAAGAAGGATGATACATATAAATTAAGTGATTCAAATTGTAGGTTTGTTTGTTGGACTTAGAGCATAGAAAGAAAAAACAATTCATGTTTAATACAGTAAACTTCATTGGATCCTCTGAGACTTAGCAGTTTATGTATATATAGTCAGATTTCTGATCCAAGCTTTGTTTTGTCTCCTAAAGCAAAACGAAAGGGATGGAATCACTGCTGAATAATTACCACTGAAAATGTCATGTGCATTGTTGGCCAGATTGTGGACACAATTTAGTATCTGATTGTTGGACTGGATTTTATATTTCAAAAAGGGAATATCAGGTTTTTATCTCTGATAATAGTACTTTAATCTACAATTTTTCCTCCTATTTCCACCCCCCCCCCCCAAGCAAACCTTAACTGATGATACAAGTAACAAAAAATTGATTTGGTCAAAAGAATTCATGGGCTGGTAGAATGGCTCAAGTGGGAGTCATCGACTTCAAACCCTACCAACACTTAATATTAAAACAGTAAGTAAGGGCTGGGAATATGGCCTAGTGGCAAGAGTGCTTGCCTCCTACACATGAAGCGTTCAGTTCGATTCCCCAGCACCACTTATATGGAAAACGGCCAGAAGGGGCGCTGTGGCTCAGGTGGCAGAGTGCTAGCCTTGAGCGGGAAGAAGCCAGGGATGGTGCTCAGGCCCTGAGTCCAAGGCCCAGGACTGGCCAAAAAAAGAAAAAATAAATAAGTAAATAAATAGTAAAAAAAAAAATAGAGTTTAAACAAAAAGAATAATTTGTAAGGCATGTTTTACAGCTGCAGGCAGATACTGGGAAAGTAGTAATCAGTTTAGAGCCTTCATCCTATTGATGTATTTTGCAAATTGAGAATTTGATAAACTAATCTTAAACTGCTTTGGACAAAAGTTTTGTTGCTGTGTTGTATGTGTGTGTATGTGTATTATTGTCTCTTCCTTACCTATTGAGCTACTGAAAAATAACAAAAATAGAGTAACTGAAGTTTCTCTTTCTCTCTCAGGTAATATATATAATATCCCAATATGCCTATGGCTGCTGGACACATACCCATATAATCCCCCTATCTGTTTCGTTAAGCCTACTAGTTCAATGACTATTAAAACAGGAAAGCATGTTGATGCAAATGGGAAAATATATCTTCCTTATCTACATGAGTGGAAACATGTGAGTATTAATAGAGTTAGTTGCACTTTTTATATTTTGCTCATGAGCCATGTGCTTTCTTCTGTTAGTCCTTAAGGAAGATTACAAGAATGATAAATAAATTCAGATAATAATTGAGATGAAATAATTAGAAAAGTCTGAAAGAATAACTTACACTTATTTAAAACTTGATAGTTTATAAAATATTCCACATAATAATACCCAGAATATATAAACAACTTGTGAATTATTAAGAAGAAAAAAATTTGATGAAAAAATTAAAAATGTGTGTCCAGTAAACAGGAAAAATATTCACCTTGCCTAGTAGTTGGAGAACTGTAAATTAACATTGCAATAAATTTGTACCCATCTAATTAGTGCCAGCAGTTGACAATGCCATGGGTAAGTAAGGACATGAACCAAAGGGAATTTGTACACACTATTGATGGCAGTAAATTTGGTACGACTCGTCTGAAAACTAGTTTGACATTACTTAGTGAAGTAAGTGTATACACCTTCCAATTCCATTGCTTGGTGCATGTGTACATAGATATATATACATACATGCAGTAGAATGTAGTTTCTCAACCTCAGCATTACTAATGCTGTAGGTTAGTAATTCTTTGCTATGGGAAGGTTGTCCTATTCAGTGTAGGATCTGTGGCCATTGTCCACAAAATGCTGCCAGCGTATAACACTTAAAATGTAAAATCTGAATTTTGTATTGCTTTTCAGAAACATAAACAAGTAAAAACAAAAAAGAATTTTGTTTTTTAAAGAAGACTGGAATTTTTAATGAGGAATTTTATGATTGTTAATTTAAGTTGATCTTCGGGTGTTTTATTCTTTTTTTTTTTTTTTGGCCAGTCCTGGGCCTTGAACTCAGGGCCTGAGCACTGTCCCTGGCTTCTTCTTGCTCAAGGCTAGCACTCTGCCACTTGAGCCACAGCGCCACTTCTGGCCGTTTTCTGTATATGTGGTGCTGGGGAATCGAACCCAGGGCCTCATGTATACAAGGCAAGCACTCTTGCCACTAGGCCATATCCCCAGCCCTATTTTTTTCATATTCTATATCAATTTAGCAGCTCACCCAAAATTAGTTTGAATTCATGGCCTGTTGATTTGTAACAAGCCTACAAGTTGATATTAAAAAGTAGCTTTATTTTCCTTTTAAATAATTTAGTGTGAAGAGAATGGAATGATAAAGAATTAAAATTTATCTTGACAAAGCTGTAATAATGTGTGAATGGAGAACTTGATTCATGCTACATACTACAATTTGGATGATAATTGAAAATATGCTGTAAGAAGTCATGATTCCATTTTTATGAACCTCCTGAAGAGGCAAATTCATAGACAGAAAATAGACTGGTGATTGCCAAAGACTGCAGGAGGAAAATGAGAAGGGTCTAATGGATGCAGGGTTTATTTTTGGGGTGATGAAAATATTCTGTACTTGGGTGGTGGTGATGGTTGCACGACTTCTAAGTGAACTAAAAGGTACAGAACTCTATGCTATGAAAAGGTAACTTTTGTGTGAATTACATCCCAAATTTTCTAAAAAGCTTCTATGAGTCTATAATTTAGATTGAGAGTTCTGTTGGTCTAAAAAGAGAAAAACCAGCCAAGTACTGGTGGCTCACACCTGTAATCCTAGCTACTCAGCCTGGGATCTAAGTTTCATGGTTTGAAGCCATCCCAGGCAGGAAAGTCTTCGAGACTCTTATCTCAATTAAACTAACAAAAAAGCCAGAAGTGGAGTTACACTCAAATGATAGAGTGCTAGCCTTGAATAGAAGGAGCTTGGGCAGCACCCAGTCCCTGAGTTCAAGTCCCAGGCAATACCGCACACACACAAAAAAGTATGATCTCAGTTGACCATACCCTCTACCAGCTTACATCCCAACCATACCTTGAGTCATGCACATAAACCACCTATTTGTCCATAGTCTCAGTGTATACATTCACAGACAGACACTGAAAAGTACTAAAATAGTAGGAATCAGCAAGTTTTCACAGGAAACTTGTTTTCAATAAGGAGTCAAAATTAAATGAGAGTTTGGTTCTTTGGGAAAAAGGTGTAAACTGCTATTAACCCTTCTATTAGACATAAAAATTATGAAGATGACTAGCTGATTAAGATGACTTCTGCTTTAGAGACTGGTGAGCTCGTAGAAGAACTATGTGAGATTAGGAATACACATACACACACACACAATATATATATATATATACATATAAGAATAAGGCCATCCAATAAGCCAGTTTGAATAACATAATTTATCTTAAATTATATTAGTGGTCAGTAAATATTTGAGGAAAAAATAACACTATCTTTGTACCTGTTAATGGAAGGAAACATTCTTTGATGATTTCCCTCTTTTGTTCTACATTCCAACAGTTTAAGCTAGAATCTACCTGTAATTCAGAGTTCTTACTACTACAGTAAATAAAAATACATTTTAAGAGTGTTTTAGCTGAGCGTGGTGACTAATGCTTGTAGTCTGAGCATTTGGGAGGCTGAGGTAGAGAATTACAAGTTCAAATCCTTCTTGGCTACATAGGGACACCTGTCTCAAACAACAGAAACGATGACTTCTTTGTGTTTTCAAAGTAATAAGATTGCTTTTTTATTTGGTTTTGTTTTTTTGCCAGTCCTGGGGCTTGGACTCAGGGCCTGAGCACTGTCCCTGGCTTCTTTTTGCTCAAGGCTAGCACTCTGCCACTTGAGCCACAGCAACACTTCCAGCTTTTACCATATATGTGGTCCTAAGAAATCGAACCCAAGGCTTCATGTATAAGAGACAAGCACTTTACCACTAGGCCATATACCCAGCTCCATAAGATTGCTTTTTTAAAACCTTAAATAATGTTCTGACGGCTGTTTATTTTCATCTTTGAATTTGTTCCAGTGTACTTAAATTGTCCATTGTCAGTTAAAAGTTTTAGCTTCTAGGGGCTGGGAATATGGCCTAGTGGCAAGAGTGCTTGCCTTGTATACATGAAGCCCTAGGTTCGATTCCTCAGCACCACATATATAGAAAAGGCCGGAAGTGGCACTGTGGCTCAAGTTGGAAGAGTGCTAGCCTTGAGCAAAACGAAGCCAGGGACAGTGCTCAGGCCCTGAGTCCAAGCCCCAGGACTGGCAAAAAAAAAAAAAAGTTTTAGCTCTGTAGAGTCAGAGTTAGATGAAGAATAATACTGTTTAGCATACTGTTTTGGCTACTGTTTTGTGTTATGTTTTGTTTTGTTTCTGCCAGTCCTGGAGCTTGAACTAAGGGCCTGGGCTCTGTTCCTGAGCCTCTCTGTGCTCAAGGCACATTCCCAGCCCTAGTGTTGCTTTTATATACATGAAACAAGCCCTCCCACAAATATGTAAATGATGATTAAAAAGCACCTGCATTTATTAAAATAATTAAATGAAATTTTTATGACTGAGATCTTACAAATAAAACTGTCAAATTGAGTTAAAAACTGATGAGAAATGGCCAAAATTTTCTTTTTTTACTGCGAAATAGCTGGACCTGACCTTTACATGTTTTCCTTTTTTAGCCACAGTCAGATTTGTTGGGGCTTATTCAGGTCATGATTGTGGTATTTGGAGATGAACCTCCAGTCTTCTCTCGTCCTACTATTTCAGCATCGTATCCACCATACCAGGCTACAGGGCCACCAAATAGTAAGTAAAATTGAGATGAGATTTTAAAACTCACAGCCTTATTAAAATAACAGCCTTATAAAAATATTTTTAATAACTGCACTTTGCTTTTTAGCTTGTCAAGTTAGTGGAGTTTGGGGAAGTATACTGAAGCCCCACATCTGCATGTACAGATTCCTACCAAAGACTGCCATTTGGGCTTCTGTTTGTGGGTAGAAATCTATGTGTGGATTTGCTGAATTCCAAAGTTGAGGAGAAAATGCTGTAATAGAGCTAGAATTTTTTAATTATGCATGCCAAAGAATAGCCTTACTTGACTATCTTGGAAGCAATATAACTTGAAAAGTAGCCAGACTTTTCTTTTTGTCCTTCCACAAACAATACTGTACATAAGAATTAGTTATACGGTTAACTAAATCATTCATTCAGCTATTCTGGGTATACACAATTGATCTTCTAGCTCTCAGCTGTCTTCTCTTTAGTATGGTCAATTCATGATTTTACCTTATTGTGGTAGATGAGGACATTGAGATTGTGCCAATTCTCTGATTGTTACTTATTTTCCCTACAGTCTATTTATGCAAACAATTCTTAACTGATACTTCAAAATTACTCTGAACAATTGGGAATTGGTTGTACTTAACTGTTTTGACTTTACTAAATTTGTATTTCTTTGTGTTTTGACCTGTCGTTTGGTTTTGTTTGTTTTGATGAATGTTAGTTTTTAGTATAATTAGCTAAAAGTTGTTGTTGCTTTGTTTTTTGCTATTGTAGCCCATGCTGGCTTTGAACTCACCATGTAGCTGAGCCTGGCTTCAAAACTTGTAATCCTCCAGCCTCTGCTTCTGTGTATTGGTATTAGAGGCATTATTTAAGTTTTAAGATAAATTATGTGAGCTTTCATTTTCTTCTGAAAAATATCCTATTCCTTTCTTTTTTTTTTTTTTTTTTTTGTGGCCAGTCCTGGTGCTTGGACTCAGGGCCTGAGCACTGTCCCTGGCTTCTCTTTGCTCAAGGCTAGCACTCTGCCACTCTAGCCACAGCACCACTTCTGGCCATTATTCTGTATACGTGGTGCTGGGAATTGAACCCAGTGCCTCATGTATTCGAGAAGAGCACTCTTGCCACTAGGCCATATCCCCAGCCCCCTATTCCTTTCTTGAAGAACATCTTGATATAAACAGAATTGGGAATCTATCACAACACTTTATACCGATTTCTCTCCCTTTTTTCCCAAAATAAGCATCCCACCTGTTAATAGTGGTCATTTTGGATCAGACATTTGCTCTCATCTTATTAAATACTGTGGACTATAGTGCCCAAGAGTAGGCAGTATCGCTTATTTGATCTTGAAGTACCAAGTAGTTCCTAATCTTACCATTGTTTGCTCATGTAACATAATGAGTTACCCTTTTCAGACATTCAGGTGGTCTAAAGCAATGCTTTTGTTCCCTTTGAATTCGTAGACCCTTGACATTGGAATTTCAGTATTTAGAAAGATTCTACACTATGTTCACTATTGCAGTTTTTCTTTTGTTTTTTGGTTCAAGTACTAGGGCTTGAACTCAGGGCCTGGGCTCTATGCCTTACCTTAAGATTGCTCTCTACTACTTGACCCACAACTCTACTTGCAGCTTTTTGGTGGTTAATTAGAGATAAGAGTCTCACAGATTCTTGCCTAGGCTGGCTTCGAATCAAGATCCTCAGACCTCAGCCTTTTAAGTAGCTAGGATTACAAATGAGACCCACCAGCACCCTGCAGTTAAGTTTTTTACTCACTATAAGCAGTTAAACACTAGAGCTAATGTAAGTAAAATTACTAGAGGCCTATTTTTTAGTTCATTTCAGTTTTAATACATTTTATACACTTAGGTAGTATAAATCATCCATCATCATTTTTTTTTTCTTCTTTTTGGTTCCAGTACCAGAGCTTGAACTTTGAGCTTCAGGCTCATCTTTCTTGCTCACAGCTGTCATTCTTCCACTTGAGCCACATCTCCATCTCAGCATTTTTACTAATTAGCGGTAGAATTTGATTTGTTGATTTTGAACCATAATCCTCATAATCCTAATCCATAATTTCAGCTTTCAAAGTAGCCACTGGCTCTTAGCTAGCATTGTTATTATTTATGACTATAAAGAAATAAACATCTAAATTCTATCCTCCCCTCACACATACCAAAAAATAGCCAAGGAATTTGGATACATATTCAAGTAAATATTGTGTTATATACTTATTTTATTATCATCATTGCTCAGAATATTCTTTAATTTCTTATAGGATGGCTTTTGATTTGCTATGAGTCTCATTAAGACCAGGGTTACGCTGGGTGCTGGTGGCACACGCCTGTAATCCTAGCTACTCAGGAGGCTGAGATCTGAGGATCATAGTTTAAAGCCAGCCAGGGCAGGAAAGTCTGTGAGACTCTTATCTCCAGTTAACTATCAAAAAACTGGAATTAGAACTGTGACTCGGTTGGTAGAGTACTACTTTTTTTTTTTTTTTTCCAGTCCTGGGGCGTGGACTCAGGGCCTGAGCATTGTTGTCCCTGGCTTCTTTTTGTTCAAGGCTAGCACTCTGCCACTTGGGCCACAGCGCCACTTCTCGCCATTTTCTGTATATGTGGTCCTGGGGAATTGAATCCAGGGCTTCATGAGGAGGCAAGCACTCTTGCCACTAGGCCAAATCCCCAGCCCTAGAGTACTACTCTTAAGCAAAAAAAAAAAAATAATCAAAGACAGCACAGCACGTAGGTACTGAGTTCAAGCCCCATGACTAGCACAAAGTAAAAAATTTTTAAATTGAAAAATCCAACAGGTTATAGCCAAGCATGGTGTGTGTGCTTGTAGTCTCTGCTGCTCAGTATGCTGAGGCAGGAAGATCAAAGAAGTTCAAAGCCAGCCTGAGCAACATAGTCAGACCATGAGGAAGGGGGAGATATTAGCATTGTAGTATAGTCAAACTTCATTTTTTGACAACAGTAATGATCATGCATTTGTTAAATGGTAGTGAGGGTAAATCATAATCTTCACAGTTACCCCTATATTGTGTATATTGGTATCCCATTTTATTATGGCTCTAAAATTAACCTGGTATCTACTTCTTGCTGTATGGGATTTAAATGATACTTGTTTCTAGAAGTGGAATCTAGAAGGCTTTGGTAAAATTATTAGCTTTTTAGAACTTTAGAAAAAGAAAATTGCTTGTAATTATGATAAAATTGCTAACCACTATGATATGGTAGTTTGTCTTATAAGAGTGAGTGGTTGGCTATGTCTGTTGTTAACACTAGTGTCGTTATCTTTCAAAAAAAGTATTTGTGGAAGTGGAGGTGTGGTTCAAGTGGTAGAGCCCCAGCCTTGAGCAAAACAGTCAAGCAAAAGTCCAAGGTCCTGAGTTCAAGCCCCAGTGCTGATGCATGCACACCTGCACACACACACACACACACACACACACACACACACACACACACACAAAATGGTCAGCTATGCTTTATGACAGAAAAGATAAAAACTAATGGAATCTAACAGTTGTGACATTTTCAAAAGCTTTTTTAATTTTTTTCTGAAATATTTAACATCATCCTTTCTCTAGTTTGACTTAAAAAAATCTACATAGAGTCATCCTAACAAGATTGTGAACACTGATACTTAGAGATGTATGTATAGTCTGCAACTCTGGAAAAGAATTATAAGACCCTTCTAGGGAGGAACCCAGCATTCTTCTCAAAAGTGTTCTAAAAAGTGCCCTAAAAGTTGGTTCTTTGAAATCCTCGTGTTTCTCACCTCAAACTTCCTACATCACTCCTAGTACTCGAACACTTTTATTTGCCCTACCTCATAAGTTTACATAAGAGCCTTTCCCTGGATGGTCCCAAATACAGCACTTCTCCTGTCATCACACTTAACATAGCTGTAGAACATAATATGATCATTCTTTGTGTTTTTGTCACTTCAACTGAATCCAAGCAACTTGAGGCCAGGAGTTTATTTTGTTTATTTATTGTTTTTTGGTTGGTCATGGGTCTTGAACTTGGGCCTGGGCGCTGTCCCTAGGCTCCTTTCTGCTCAAGGCTAGCACTCTACCTTGTAAGCCACGGCACCACTTCTGGTTTTCTGGTGGTTAAATCTGGCTTTGAACTGTGAGCCTCAGTTATCAGCCTCCTGAGTAGTTAGAATTACAGGTATGAGCCATCAGCACTTGGCAGGAGTTTATTATTCTCTTTTCTCTCCCTCACTGCATAATATTTCTCATTTCTGTCACATAGAAGGCACTAGAGTGCTCACTTCGGCAGCTTGTATACTTAAAAAAAGGGGAGGGGGGCACTAGAATATTTATTTATTGCCTCAAGGGCTAATTTAGTATTGTATTCGATGAGAAAAGTTTTTCTTAGGAAAAATCAATTTTGAGAACAAATCAATTTTAGTTAAGGCCAATTCCCTTTTCTTCTTCTGTGTTAATTAGCCTCTTCACATCACTGATGACCTTAGTTCTAGGCCACTAATATTCTCTTGAAAAAAATGTATAAATTATTTGATTGTCAGATTTACCTTTCTTTCTATAGCTTTCCAAGATTTTGTTTTATTTATAATCAGTCTAGATAAGTATGGATGTAAATTGTGTTTTACTTCTCATGATAATTTGAATTCTTTTATAGTTCTCAAGCCAACAAAAACAGCTGTGCTAACTGGTCAACATACTCTTAAAAGAAGTATCAAAAGATTTCTTAAGGCTAGGCACTGGTGGCTCATGCCTATAATCCTAGCTACTCAGGAGGCTGAAATCTGAGGATCATGGTTCAAAGCTAGCCAAGGTTGGAAACTATGAGATTCTTATCTCCCGATTAACCATCAGGAAAGCTGTGACTCATGGTAGAGTGCTAGCCTTGAGGAAAACAGCTCAGAGACAGCACCCAAGTCCTGAGTTCAAGCCCAGAACCAGCACATACACACAAAATTCTTTAGTGAAGAGATCACTTCCTAAGAAGCTGATCTTAAACCAAATGAGGCCAAAATTACCTTTTTGTCTCAATTTATAGACTTCTTGATAGCTTGTAAAGATAAGCAGTTTAGCCTGTTTGCTAGTTATTTGTTTTTGGGATTATCATGAGTATTTTAACTTATATTTAATTATTTGAGAGTTGTGATTTCAAAATATTTATTCCATGAAATAAAAAACTAATATTGGCCAGGTGCTTGTTTTGAGAGTAAGATTTCGACCTCACCCTCAAATTTTGCTGTGAAAATTTGCTGTGGTTTAACATGATACATATTTTATTCAGTAGCCTTCATCATTGCCTGTATATATTATTTTAAAATCTTAAAAATTGTTTTTAGCCTCCTACATGCCAAGCATGCCAAGTGGAATCTCTGCTTACCCCTCCGGATACCCTCCTAATCCCAGGTAAAGAAGATTTCTCTTTTTAGTAATTATATTATCAATTTTGTGTTTGATTTGGAATCAAAATAATGATCACTAATGAGGGCATTAAAATAAGTTTAGGAGGTGCAGATGTAGCTTAAATGGTAGACTACCTGCTCAGCAAGTTTGAGGCCCTAAGTTCAATGCCCAGTATCTCATTGCTACCCTTGAACAAAAGAGCTCAGGGACAGCAGCCAAGCCTGAGTTCAAGCTCCACAAACAAACAGATTATTACAACACTGTTATAGAATATAGGATTGTATAGGATTATATAGAATATAGGAAAATTGAAGAGAATAAGTGTTTAGCTTTTGTAGGCATTTAAGATCTCCCCACCTCTACATCACTTTGACAGTAAATAAAAAAAAAAAAAGAGATCTCCCCATACCTTACTCAACCTAAACCCTTCTATTTAGTACTGCTTTTCTGGGCTGGGAATATGGCCTAGTGCCAAGAGTGCTTGCCTCGTATACATGAAGCCCTGGGTTCGATTCCCCAGCACCACATATATAGAAAATGGCCAGAAGTGGTGCTGTGGCTCAAGTGGCAGAGTGCTAGCCTTGAGTAAAAAGCCAGGGACAGTGCTCAGGCCCCTAGTCCAAGGCCCAGAACTGGCAAAAAAAAAAAAAAAGTTAACAGGACTGCTTTTCTTCTATCCTATCTACTATACTTTTTTTTTTTTTAACATGCTCAGGACTCTAGCACTCTCTCACTCAAGCCACAACTTCACTTGGAGCTTTGTTGGTTAATTGGACACTAAAGTGTCATATATTTTGAGATAAGAGTGCCTGACTCATCTGCTGAACTTTTTTATTGGGCATTTTATTTCCTTTCTTCTTTTATCAGTATTGTTTACAGTGGTCTTGTCCTAGTATGATTATTAGCATCTTGAAAAAGAGTTGGATTTGTATCTCAATGCCTTAAATGTAATGAAAAGTAAATTTTTGAAGGGGTAAAGAGAAAGGAATGTTTGGGGGGAGGGTTAATTTAAGTCATAAAGAGCCTGTAATCCTAGCTACTTAGGAGGCTGAGATCTGGGGGTCTCAGTTTGAAGCCAGTCCAGGCAGAAAAGTCCTGTTGAGACTCATCTCCAATTAACGACTCAAAAACCAGAAAGTGGAGCTGTGGCTCAAAGTGGTAGAACACTAGCCTTGTGCAAAAAAAGAGCTCAGATACAGTGCCTGGGCCCTGAATTGAAGATCTACAACTGGAAAAAAAAAGGAAACGTTTTTGCTTCATTGGACAAATTGCCTAACAAACTACAAAGATAGAAATAGCACTTTTTCCCCTCACTCAAAAAATACACTAATTCTGAACATAAAGAACAACCAACAAAGAGACTGAGAGTTCTCTAAGATGTTTGCATCACCTCTATAATAACAATAAAGTAATTAATAAAATTTTAAACAGTGTTTTCATGTTATATCATCTTAACATTGAATGTTTTTGTTCTTTAGTGGTTACCCAGGCTGTCCTTACCCACCTGGTGGCCCATACCCTGCCACAACAAGCTCTCAATACCCTTCCCAGCCTCCTGTGACCACTGTTGGTAAGTGCTTCTGAACCACACCTACTTCCACATTTCAGAAAAGTCCAAATCTCCCATTGTGAAAAGTAAATTTGACTGTTCCATACAAAAGGTTAGGATATTCTTTATTCTTCAGGAAAAGTCGTTAATGGTCAGTGTCCTAAAACTTAAAGAATGATTCATACACTGAAGTGTGTTTTTTTGGCACTTTTGTCAAGATTCAGGTGGCTTTAGATACTTGGATTTAATTCTAGGTCCTCTACTCAGTTCACTGGTTTATGTGTGTTTGTATGAAAACACCATGTTGTTTTGCTGATATGGCTCTATAATATAATTTGAAACCAGGCCTGTGGTACCTTGAGCTAGCAGAGTTTTATTGCCCCACTGAGGATTATTTTGGCTGTGGACATCTTCTGTATTTCCAGATGAATTTTACAATTATCTTTTCTACTTCTGTGAAGACTTCCATTAATGTATTTTATAAAAGAAACTATGAAGCCGTGTGCCGGTGGTTCATGCCCGTAATCCTAGCTACTCAGGAGGATAGATTTGAGGATTCCAGTTTAAAGCCAGCTAGGGCAGAAGAAAACTATATGAGATTCCTGTCTCCAATTAATCACAAAAAGCCTAAAGTGGAGCTGTGGCTCAACTTGTAGAGTGCCAGCCTTGAGCACAAAAACTGAAGGACAGCACCTAGGCCCTGAGTTCAAGCCCCAGGACCAGAACACGAAAAATAAACTGAAAATTCTAGCATGAAATATGTTTTAGTAAGGATTTAGCATCAGTATAAGTTGATACATTTAGTTTATTGGCATATTTGTCTTTGGAAAACCTAGACTTGGTTATCTTCCACACAGATAAATGGATTACTTTTATTTATTTTATTTTATTTTTTTTGCCAGTCCTGGGGCTTGGACTCAGGGCCTGAACACTGTCCCTGGCTTCTTTTGCTCAAGGCTAGCACTCTGTCACTTGAGCCACAGCGCCACTTCTGGCCGTTTCCTGTATATGTGGTGCTGGGGAATTGAACCCAGGGCTTCATGTATAGGAGGCAAGCACTGTTGCCACTAGGCCATATCCCCAGCCCCTTACTTTTACTATTGTATCATTTGATTGTTGTATCATTTGATCATTTGGGTACCGAATTGCTTAGAGGAGGATTTTTCACATGTTGTAAGAACAATAATAAAATTTCATGTAGATTGTAATGACTTTTTTGTTTTTATTTGGTCAGTGGTGGGGCTTGAGCTCAGGGCCTCTGGGTGGGTACTGTCCCTGGGCTTTTTCACTCAAGACTAGCGCTTTACTACTTTAAGCCACAGTGCCATGTCCAGTTTTCTGGCAGTTAATGAAACATAAGAGTCTCAGGGACTTTCCTGCCTGGGCTAGCTTTGAACCACGATCTTCAGCCTCCTAAGTAGCTACTAGCGATTACAGGCATGAGCCACCAGCACCCCACATAAAATGAGTTCTTTTAAACATAAGTTTAAATTCCTATTCCTAATGCATCCTTCTCAAAGTGAGGATTAATGAGATATCATCGTCATTAGTCTCTTTTGTCGTATTTTGGGAAGGTCTAAAATTCTGAACTAAACTCTTGTAGAAATTATCCCTTTAAGGATTTCATAAATTACTACTATGTAAGAAACAGAGATTACGATTTGATCTAACTCCTGCTCACATGACTGAATAGTTAATTCTCTAAGTCAGATTAATAAGTCTGTGAAAGGTTCTCATGAAATTTTTTTATATATTTTAATATGTATGTTTAGTAAGTGAAGAAATGTTTCCCACATTATTTGAAGTAGTTGACATCAGATGACGTATTCTTTACATAGTCATGAATGATACTTTCATTGGGTTGGTTTTTTTTGTTGTTGTTGTTTGTTTGTTTTTGAGACAAGGTCACCATTTCTGCATTTGGGGGTTCCCCCTCAATGGAGAATAGGTTGGAAACTTCAGTTTGTATATCAGAAGTGAAGATAGTTATAGAAAGTGGCTTAGAATCAAGCACAAATGTAGAAATCCTCAGAAGTAACTAATACATTCAGGTTTTTCAAGTGATGAAGTATCCTTACTTAAGCTTAAAATAGATTTGAACTAATTGTAAGATAAAATTCATATAGAACATGGGAACAAAGGGAAGGTTGCTACAGAAAAGACTTAATAAGCCGGGCACCAGTGGCTCACACCTGTAATCCTAGCTACTCAGGAGACTGAGATCTAGGATCGGGGTTCAAAGCCAGCCTAGGCAGAAAAGTCTGTGAGACTCTTATCTCCATTTAACCACTAGAAAACCAGAAGTGACACTGTGGCTCAAAGTGGTAGAGCACTAGCTAGCCATGAGCAAAATTTCTCAAGAACAGCTCCCTAGGCCCCAAGTTCAAGCTCCATGACCAACCAGAAAAAAACCCAAACAAACATTTAATGTGTACTTTATAGCTTGCATTTTTTTTGGACCTTCTAAATTTGGTTGAAGAAACAAATCATTGACCAATTTTCACCTCCCTGGAAAAATGGCAAATCAAGCAAGTTTTGCTGAATTTTCATAATATTCCCTGATGGTCATGTAAATATCGTCTTAGGGACAAGAATGTTGTGTTCAGGTTTAGCACTGAATTGTGTGTGGATGAAATTATTTAAATAATGTTAACAGTGATTCTGTTGAAATCAGTAATGGTAAATACATTCACTTATGAACACCCCTTCCACTCAAAGCCCCTCAAAGGAAGGTTAAAAGGTCATTCTGCTGATCATCAGATTATATCTTTCATTCCTACCTTGTCATTTAGAATTTTTATGTTTATAAACAATTTCAGTAATTCTATGTTCCAACAGAAGGGAAGGGAAGATCATACAAACACATCCTGAGAACTTAGAGCAATCTGAGGTGCTGAGATGGCTTTTGTGCTAGACTCCTACACCTGACTCATTTTGTTTTAGGAAGTAATTCAGCAGCATCTTGCTATTTACAAGTTTAGCATTTAAACTACATAATACAAAATATTATAATAAAAGTATTAATATAACTCAAAGTATTATGTCTTTTTTTTTTTTTTTGCCAGTCCCTGGGCCTTGGACTCAGGACCTGAGCACTGTCCCTGGCTTCTTTTTGCTCAAGGCTAGCACTCTGCCACTTGAACCATAGTGCCACTTCTGGCCATTTTCTATATATGTGGTGCTGGGGAATCGAACCCAGGGCTCCATGTATATAAGGCAGGTGCTCTTGCCACTAGGCCATATTCCCAGCCCCAAAGTATTATGTCTTGCTAATTTTTTTCCTGGGCTAGCTTTGTTTTTGCCAGTCCTAGGGCTTGGACTCAGGGCCTAGGCACTGTCCTAGAGCTTCTTTTGCTCAAGGCTAGCGCTTTACCACTTGAGTCACAGAGCCACTTCCAGCTTTTTTTTTTTTTTTTCTATATGTGGTACTGAGGAATTGAATCCAGGGCTTCATGCATGCAAGGCAAGCACTCTACCACTAAGCCAGATTCCCAGCCCCCTGGGCTAGTAATTCTTCTATCTTCACCTTCCTGGAAGCTAGGATTATAGGTATAAGCCACCATGCCTAGCCCCAGGAAATGTTTCTAAACTAATAAATGTAGTAAGAATTGTTAAAGTAGATTCTAGTTGTACTGCTGCTTGAAAAGTTATAATTAGGGGCTGGGAATATGGCCTAGTGGCAAGAGTGCTTGCCTTGTATACATGAAGCCCTAGGTTCGATTCCCCAGCACCACATATATAGAAAACGGCCAGAAGTGGCGCTATGGCTCAAATGGCAAAGTGCTACCTTGAGCAAAAAGAAGCCAGGGACAGTGCTCAGGCCCTGAGTCCAAGGCCCAGGACTGACCCCCCCCCCCCAAAAAAAAAATAGAAAAGTTATAATTAATGGAGGAAAGATTATTGGTGGAAATTAGTTTTACTTGTGATTTTACAGTAGAGAGATGGAATTCAAGAGTATTAACGTTCTCTTGTTGGTTTAGAATGGCGTAAGAGTTTGTTGCTGCGATTATGGACAAGAACAGGATAATCTTTCAGATAGTATAAACAAGGCAAGGTTGTGCAAGGCCTTCAACATAGTTACTTTCCACGGGTTATGATTAGCATAATTTAAATATAGCAAATTTAGATTTTAAGTTTAAGAAAGAGATTGGAATAAGGGAATCAAGACCAACAAATGAATTTATAGTAGCAAAATATCTTGCTGGAAAACAAAATGATAGAATGATTTTAGCAGTTTATTAATCTTTTTTCACGATATCCTCCTAGCCTTTTTAGATACTTTCCTGAATTGGCTAACAACAAGATGTTAATATCCCAACTTTACACTGTATGATTGTATGTATAGTTCTACTTTATACATAAAAATAATGTTCACCTCCTAAGTACCTCACCTCCTTAAGTACCACTTAACCCTTCTATGGTAGTTTCTGGAGACAGTATTACTGCCCCTGAGAATGTATGTGGGTTAGACTGGAGATGCATAAGAACTGGACTTGAACTCAGGAGGTCAGAACTAGAATGAATAAACTTCATATCCATGGTTTGAAACTGGGAAGAGAAATTAACAAATGAACCTTTTACTGACGATGAAGCATAGCCAGAAAACAGAGTTAAAAAAAAAAAGAGTCATTGTGCTTTGATAAATAAGAATCAAGAAGAAGATAAATGGAATCTTAAAAGCATCTGGTACTTCAAAGAGACCTGGGTTGTCCTGCTAAAGAAAGATAGTTCTTTTGAACCTTGAGGAGTTAGGGACATAAGTGAAAGAGTTCTTGTTCCAAGGCAAAGAGGAAGAAGGAAAAAACATAATACTAGAAGACTCCCACTGATGATCTCAATCTTCTTTGAAGATGTTCTGAAGATTATTGCCTATGTGGAAAGATAGGAAAGTCTACTTTGGGGCTTTACGAAGGAATCCAAGGGATTGAAGATTTTGGTTAGAATATAGCAGATGAGCCTTTGAGTTAAGAATCCAAGTAAACTGGCACATTGTGAATGAAGCCACTTTGGCAAACATTAATAAATGAGCAGAGAGGCAGAGCCAAGGGGCAAGGCTCACTGAGAGTAGGAGTGGCAGAAAGACGCAAGAAATGTCAGAGTGAATGAGTGATAATACAAGGCAAGAGTTGAAGAAGGTTGCTTCATTGTACGTAGGGAGGGAGTGAATCAAGGGGTGGGAAAAGAGATTATGTGTTGAAGAAAACAGTAAGAAACTGGAATAGCTTAGAGGTGATGGCACTGGTTGAAAAATGGGCAAGAACACTCAGGAAAGTTTGGTCAAGAGCGACCGACAGTGTTAAAAGTAAAATTCTCATGCCTGTAATCCTAGTTACTCAGGAGGTTGAGATCCGAGGTTCAGAGCCAACGCAGGCAGGAAAGTCCATGAGACTCTTGTCTCCAACTAACCACCATAAAACTGAAAGAGCTGCTGTGGATCAAAATAATAGAGTACTAGCCTTGAGTAGATAAGCTCAGGGACAGCGTTCAGGACATTCAAGCCCCACAACTGATCCAAAAATAAACAAATTAAATAATATATCAATTCCATTTTTACAGGAAAAAATGTGGTAGACCACCTCTGTCTTTACAACTCTGAATTTCAAAGAGCAGGCTCTCTGAAAGAGTTAATACATTTTTCAGAAATATGAAATTAATCTGAAACATGTTTGTAAAACTAGAAATTCAGGAAAGTACTGCTTAAATGGATTTGTAATCAATAGGAAGTATTCACTGCCTCTTGTGAATCCTCTAGGACAGATACTGTTTTTAGCTACACTGGGAGCTACTGGACTTCTCTTGCTGAGTATAAAGCAGGTCCACTGGACGTTCCTCAGGAAGACATGGCCTGTAGAGACCCTGTCCACATTCCTTTTCACCTGCTACAAAAAGAAAATCCAAGTTGTTTCTTCTGTAGTAGATATAAGATAGTGGAAGGGAGGAAAAAAGAACTCTAGACTTCCTTGAAAACCTGTGGTGCCTGAGAACTTGAGAGCCTCCTGTGTTAAATGAAATAAGGACCAGTTTCTGTAAGAGGAAAGCTTTCATAGTCAAACACTAAAAAGGGCAACCACTAGAGCAGCTTCTGCAATGGCAAGAGTTGTGATCACTGAGCATGGGTGGAACACTTGAGCATGTGTGGCACTATGTACAGTGTGTTTCAGATAGTGTGTTTTCTGTGTAGACTGTATCTAGGCACCAGGGAAGGGTTTGTACCGGTTAGGGACTTGAATGGTGAAGAGTTTAGGCAGTTTTGCAGACAAAAAAGTGTTGTTTTTCCAGGAGTAGAATTCAGTGTCAAAACAACAAACTTCAGCTCAAGAGTAGAAGTGTACTTTATGTTAGTCTGTAACCATTCATTCCTGGTAATTAAGGTTAAACACTTCTTTTTAGCCTGGGCCTGGCCTGGGTTTCAGGCCTGTGCCATTAGACTTTTTTGCTGTTATTGATATAGAGCTCTTGCCAATGTTTTGACCAAGCTGACCTCAAAGTTCAATCTTATCTCCATTTAGTAGCTGAGATTACAGGTGTAAGCTGCTGCTAATTCCCTGTGGTATTATATAATCAAATATATTATGAAAGCTAAAATGCTACTTATACATTGCTGATTTCCAACCATGACTAAAGAACATTGGTAATTATAAAGAGTATCCATGGTTTTATTAAAGAACGGATGCTTTTTTTGTTTTTTGTTTTTACCAGGCAGGCATAGTTTATACTTGTAATCCTAGCAACTCAGGAGACTGGGATCTGAGGATCCAGGTTCAGAATCAGCCTGGGCAGACAAAGCCGAAAGATTCTTTTATTTATTTTTTTAGGTTTTTTGTTTTTGCTTTTGTTTTTTGCCAGTCCTGGGGCTTGAACTCAGGGCCTGAGCACTGTCCCTGGTTTCTTTTTGCTCAAGGCTAACACTCTTACCACTTGAGCCCACAGCGCCACTTCCTGCTTCTTCTATATATGTTGTACTGAGGAATCGAACCCAGGGCTTCATATATAGGAGGCAAGCACTGTACCACTAGGCCATAGTCCCAGCCCATGCTGAGAGATTCTTATCTTCAGTTAACCAGCAAAATGCGAGAAGTGGAGGTATGACTCAAGTGGCAGGTTGTGACCCCTGAATGAAAAAAATGACAGTACCAGACCCTTAGTTCAAACCTCAGTAGTAACACAAAAGAAAGGAGAGAAAATATCTGAAAAATTAGTTCATTTAGTCTGAAATATGCAAGGAAATTATATATAACATTAGGGAGGGACATGTAAAAGAGCATAATAAAGAATCTGAGAATAAATGTCAGTTTATGTGGTGTTGAATTTTTGGGAAGTCACACTCTTTTGCTCACTTGTTCAGCCCTCTTGTTAGTCAATGTCTTAACAGGCTAGCTTTGTTACTATGTTACTTTGAGAAAACTCTGCCCTTTTTTTTCCTTTCACTAACCTCTAACATCACAGTGACCTTCAGCTTAAGCCTGAAAATGGACTGGACTTGAATCAAATGTTTGTGTTTGGCATGAATTTATTGCCCCATTTGTTTAAGATAAAGGAATAATTGCAATCTATAGGAACAAGCCTAAGAAAATCACTACTTGCTTGTTCTGTAAATAAGGAAAGAAGATAAAGGTGAATTAATCTCTTGAAGAGAATTAGCTTTTATGATAAACATTATACCATTTAACATAGTTTTTTCTTTCCTCCTACTTTTGAAAGTATTGATTTATTATTATTATGTAGCTGTACAAAAATTACAGTTCTTAAGTCAGGTTATAAATACAATGCTTCTTGGTCAATGTCACCCCTTCTTTCATTCACCCCATTTTCCCCCTACTGTCCCTACCCTAGGACTTTGTCCCTTTCCTTAAAGTTCTTATGAGAAGAATACAAAGGCTTGGGGGGCTGGGGATATGGCCTAGTGGCAAGAGTGCTTGCCTCCTATACATGAGGCCCTGGGTTCAATTCTCCAGCACCATGTATATAGAAAATGGCCAGAAGTGGCGTTGTGGCTCAAGCGGCAGAGTGCTAGCCTTGAGCAAAAAGAAGCCAGGGACAGTGCTCAGACCCTGAGTCCAAGCCCCCCAGGACTGGCCGAAAAAAAAACAAATTTTTTGCCTTTATCCCCTGCAGGTCCTAGCAGAGATGGCACAATCAGCGAGGACACCATCCGAGCCTCTCTCATCTCAGCCGTCAGTGACAAACTGAGATGGCGAATGAAGGAGGAAATGGACCGTGCCCAGGCAGAGCTCAATGCCTTGAAGCGAACAAAGGAAGATCTCAAAAAAGGTCACCAAAAACTGGAAGAAATGGTCAACCGTTTAGATCAAGAAGTGGTAAGCAATTCATTGAAGTCATGCAATATTTACATTTAATTGTAACCATGTCAAAATGTCCCTTATGTGCCTTAAGTATATGTATTAAAGAGTTGAGAGCCAGGTGCTAGTGACTCACACCCATTATAATCCTAGCTACTCAGGAGGCTGAGATCTGAGGACCACAGTTCAAAGGTAGCCTGGGCAGCAAAGTCTGAGACTTTGAATCTCCAGTTAAACTCCATAAAACTGGAAGTGGCACTGTGGCTCAAGTGGTAGAGTGCTAGCCTTGCGCTGACGAGCTCAGGGACAGCCCCTAAGCCCCAGAGGTCAAGGCTCAGGACTTGCAAGAGTTGAGAGAATTATAGGTGCTTCAGACCTTTGAATCTAGCTTTTTAAAGCCACACAAGATCATTAATAATCCCAACACTTCAGAGGAGGAGGCAGGAAGATCCTAAATTTGAGGCCAGCAGGACCCTGTCTTTAAGAATAAATGTTTGGATTTTTTTTAAATATTGCTTTATTTAAAATGAATACCATTGGATGTTTAGTGTTTGGTCTTTATGAGGTAAATGATACTTAGGGCATTTTTCTTGCACCTTTGCCTTAGGAGATGATGTTTGAACCAAAACTTGGTATCATCAGACTATGTAGATGATACGAATTTTACAGTTCTAAGCCAAGATAAAGATCTGCAAACTCTGAATTGCAGACTTAAGGAATAGTTCTGTTTCCAAATATTTTTCATTTTTAAAATTGTATTCAGTCAACTTTTCTGATTTAATAATTCAGAGAAATTGGATGCTGTCTTAGGAACTTGATATAAATAGCCTTAGCTTTTCAGACATTTGTAGCAGATTGCTGTGCTATCAAGAGTCAATATATGAATTAGGATTGTGACTCTGTGTAGTGATAATAAAATAAAGCCAGATATTTGTAGCAGATTGCTATGCTATGAAGAGTCAATATATGAATTAGGATTGTGACTCTGTAGTGATAATAAAATAAAAGCATCAAGAATAGTTTTTTGGGTTTTTTTTGCCAGTCTTGGGACTTGGTCTCAGGGCCTGAGCACTGTCCCTGGCTTCTTTTTGCTCAAGACTAGCACTCTGCCACTTGAGTCACAGCGCCACTTCTGGCCATTTTCTATATATGTGGTGCTGGGGAATTGAACCCAGGGCCTCATGTATACGGGGCATGCACTCTTGCCACTAGGCCATATCCCCAGCCCCATCAAGAATAGTTTTTAAGGACCACTTCACTCTCCACTTTTCATACCCATGAGGGAGAATTTTTTTTAATTTTTATTGTATTGTCAAATTGATGTACAGGAAGGAGAATTTATTCTGACAAATGTGTGGTTTTTTTGTGTGTACCAGTCCTGGACATGAACTCAAGGCCTGGGCACTATCCCTGAGGTTTTTTGCTCAAAGCTAATGCTCTGCCACTTGAGCCACAGTTCTGTTTCTGGATTTTTTGATATAGAGTTTCATGGTCTTTGTTGCCTAGTCTGACTTCAAACACAATCCTCAGATCTCAGCCTCCTGAGTAGCTAGTATTACAGGCATGTGCCACCAATGTTTGGCTATAAATATGCATTTTTTTGATAAAAGAATACTTACTGAAGACTCTGGGGAAAGTGATTTATACACATTCACCTGGAAAATTATTGTAGTAAGTGTAGAAAGTGAGTGTCACATTAATCAGCTACTTCCAGGAGTTCAGTTTTATGTGCTGTAAAAGCTCCTGGCCTACTTTGCAGTATCAGTTTTTACTATTAAATGAGAAGCTTGTCACTGTCAAAGACAGTGCTCAATTTTGTATTTCCATAGTTATCCTGTTATCACTCAGCATAGGTCACACCTTTTCTTGAATCTCTGACCAGTGTGTTACTGAGAACAATCTCATCCTGGTTATTTAGATGCTGCTTTATTTAGCCAGGCTCTAAGAAGTTAAGTTGTGGACAAGGAGATAATTATATGCAAATTAGGACAGTGTCATCATTCATGGACTATTCTGTTTTCAGGCTGAAGTTGATAAAAACATAGAACTTTTGAAAAAGAAGGATGAAGAACTAAGTTCTGCTCTGGAGAAAATGGAAAATCAATCAGAAAACAATGACATTGATGAAGTTATCATTCCCACGGCCCCACTATATAAACAGATCCTAAATCTGTATGCAGAGGAAAATGCTATTGAAGACACTATCTTTTATCTGGGAGAAGCTTTGAGGCGGGGAGTAATAGACCTGGATGTCTTCCTGAAGGTATGTTTTTCTCATTCTGCTCTCTAGGATACTGGAAGTTGAGTTGTATAGTCACTGACCTTGAGAATCTCAAACCAAGAGGGTTTCTGTCTAAGGAGGATTAAGATTATCCTCCCAAAAAACATCAAGTGAGATAGATGTATGAGGATTGGCTTGAATAAGTATAGAAAAGTAGGATAGTGACTACAGTTTTCCTAGATCAAATAGCCCTTTGAGGAAGTGGGCTGGCTGCTTTTTTTTTTTTTCTTTTTCTGTGTGTGTGTGTGATACCACAAGTTGAACCCAGAGCCTCACACATTCTAGACAAGCATTCCACCACTTGCTCTTTAGAATGAAAGTTGTCTCAGGCTTAATGCTATCTTATAGACAGGAAAACCTACTAAGCCAAGTTTGGTTACTGCTCTTTGTTAGGTCACAGAGATTATAGCTTTAGGAATAATAGCCAAGTCTTTGGATGTTAGATCTAACTACTGCTGCTATGTCAGTGTGTATGTGAGGTGGTGAGGTCACTTGTTGATCTTGCTTGTCTCACTATAGATGGGTGATCAAACCCTGTGCCTCAGATCTAATACAAATCTAATACATGAATGGCTAGTTATAAAGGGAGACCAAAAGAGGTCTCCCTTTCTATACACTGCTTTCTACTAGGGTGGCATAATTTATGGACAGCAAAAGAAGTATTCTGTTTGCTAGGCATTGGTCTAAAACTGGCCCTGTGTGGCATATCCCTAACTTTCTCTTTCTTAGCCAAGCAGCGACAATTTAGTAACTTTTACTAGAATCGTAATATAAGTTTCCCTAGCATCTTGAGTGCCATGAGCTATAGTCAGGACTGGTAATGTAGTTCACTGGTACAGTGCTTACCTAACATGCACAAGTCACTGGGTTCAATCCCCAGCACTGCAAAATAAAAAAAGGCCCAGTTCAAAGTCCTTAGCCAAGTCCTGCAATGTGCGTTTCCTGTAAACCTTATGGGGTCTAAGAAGGCTACCTGCTGTAAAATCAGTGTGGTGGAGTTTTTTTTAAAAGGTCATGTAGTGAAGTAGTGGTTCCAAACAGAGGTTGATAATAGAGAATGTGTTTAGGATTCGTACATCCCATCTACCTTATGAGCTGTCTGATATTTAATGTACAGGTCTGTGTCAAACCCATTCTAAACTATTGAAACTTTTCCCCCTTCCCAGCATGTACGTCTTCTGTCCCGAAAACAGTTCCAGCTGAGGGCACTAATGCAAAAAGCAAGAAAGACTGCCGGTCTTAGTGACCTCTACTGACTTCTGATAGCAGCTGGAGAGTGACCTCTTCTTAAAGGATTCTTTTCTTTTTTCTTTCTTTCTCTTATCAGTAGGTGCCCAGATAAGTTATTGCAGTTTATCATTCAAGTGTAAAATATTTTGAATCAATAATATATTTTCTGTTTCTTTGGGTAAAGACTGGCTTTTATTAATGCACTTTCTATCCTCTGTAAACCTTTTGTGCTGAATGTTGGGACTGACTATGCTAAATAAAATTTGTTGCATAATTTTTCACTTCTTTATTGGACTTGCTGAGAAGATCCATGAAACCTTAATAAGAAGGCCAGCTTTTCCTTTAGCAAACAAAGCATAATACACCTATCTGAAGCTGCAGCTTTAGTATTGTTCTGGAAAAAAAATAAAGAAAATTCTATTTAGTATAGGAATTGTCATAGAAATGTTTTGAAATATTTTAAATTGGGGAAATTTTTTTTCTTTCTGTGAGAAATCCAGGTTGGTACCCTTCTACTTGTGCCTGCTGGATATTTACTTTGTAAACCTAAATGAGACAAAACTCTCAGCCCCCCATGTGTCTTGAGTGTGCTTGGATTGCTTGCTTGGCTGGCCCTCTGCCATTTGAGCCACATCTCCCAACAGAAGGTGTTAACTGGGAAAGATATAATGTAAATATAATTAAAGAGGAAAGTGCAGATCCTTTAGTAGCTCATAAGAATGATTTAGGAGAGTCTTGTTTTTCTTTTGTTTTTGGCAGTGCTCAGGGCTTGCACAATTGCTCTACTACTTTGAGCCATGTCTCTAGGACTGCTTTTTGCTATTTTCAGATGTGGTATCTTGAGACTTTTGTGCTTGGACTGGCCTTGTACCACAGTCCTTCGGGCCTTAGCCTCTTGAGTAGCTAGGGTTCCACTCATGAGCCTGCCCTTTTGCTTTTAGTTATTTGTCAGATAGGATCTCAATTTTTTACCCAGGCAGGCCTCAGACCGCAGTCCTCCTGCCTTGGGCTCTTGTGTAGCTGAGGTTACAGACTTGAACACCAAACTCACCTTGCTCTCTGAGAAAGTCTTACCAACTTTTTATCCAAGGCTGACCTTGAACCACAGTTGTTTCTCCACTTCTCCACATGGCTGGGATTATAGGCATGAGCCACTCACTCCATCTGGTAATGATTGGGTAATCTTACATAAGATATGCCACCCTCAAACCTTACTGCAGTGTTGGCACATTGCCCATCTACAAGGGGAAAAGACTGAAAGTACAGTGTACTGTACAAGCCTCTCTGCTTTTATTGTCATTTGAAGCTTTATCTTCATGGCAAGTGATGGCATAGCCAAGTTTGAGACCACCCAATGAGCTACATACCTATGTGGTATCCTGAAGTGCTTATACAAGTAAAACAAAATGTGCTCCATGTGAGAATGGTAGAAGAGAACATGTTCTTGTAAAATATGTTCCTTTAAGATACTTTGGATTGCCGTGCTGGTGCAAGGGGATACATAGGATGCCAAAAGCTTCAAGAAAAGGGGGGGGGGGGGGGTGGGAGGGGCTTGCTGTTAAGCAAGGCAGAGGACTAATCAGTGAATCACTTCCAAGCAAAGCATAAAAGTATGGTGGTGACTTGCAATGAGAAGGATCAGGCCAACTTCAGGACCAGGTGCAATATAAAGGGGCTGGGAATATGGCCTAGTGGCAAGAGTGCTTGCCTCGGATACATGAAGCCCTAGGTTCAATTCCCAAGCACCACATATATAGAAAACGGCCAGAAGTGGCGCTGTGGCTCAAGTGGCAGAGTACTAGCCTTGAGCAAAAAGAGGCCAGGGGCAGTGCTCAGGCCCTGAGTCCAAGGCCCAGAACTGGCCAAAAAAAAAAAAAAAGACCAATATATGTGTTCTATAACATTGCCAAGAAAAATGACCATTAACCAGTTGCATCTTGTACAAGGACATCTTCTGAAGATACCATACTTAAGATCAGTGGAAAGTACCAAATCCTAGCCTCCTTAACTCAATAAAACTTTGCTCTTCTCTTGTACAGTGGGTGACCTGATTTCTCTCTCAAACTCCTCAGGCTGATGCCTCCTTTTCTATGTGTTCATAATTTTAAAGCTAATATTAAGGAGTTGGGCAGTCCACGCCCTACTACCTCCAAGAAAAGAATGACCAACTTAAGTCATCACAGAAATGTTTATATAGGAAGATCTTTAAAAATTAAAATCTACTTATAAAAATTATCAGGGGGCTGGGAATGTGGCTTAGTGGTAGAGTGCTTGCCTAGCATACATGAAGTCCTGGGTTCGATTCCTCAGTACCACATAAACAGAAAAGGCCAGAATTGGCACTGTTGCTCAAGAGGTAGAGAGCTAGCTAGCTTTGAGCAAAAAGAAGCCGAGGACAGTGCTCAGGCCCTGAGTCCCAAGCCCCAGGACTGGCCAAAAAAAAAAAAAAAGGGAAACAAATTGGACAGTTGGCTGATACATGGAGTAATAGTCAACATCTTTAAAAATATAAATCAAAACTTCGTGAAGATTCCATCTTACCCCAGTCAGAATGGTAATCATTAAGAAAACAAATGCTGGTCAAGCTGTGAGGAAAAAGGAACCCTCCTATAGAGGTGGAAGAACTTAAACTAGTGTAATTGCTACAGACGTCAAAGTAAAAATAGGCCTATGTAATGACCCTAATCACTATTGAGCATATACCTGAAAGACTATAAATCCATATACAAAAAAGATACTTGCATGTTTATGGCAGCACTGCTCATAATTGCCAAGTGATGTAATCATCCAACAGACCCGAAAAAGATGAATGCATTAGGAAAATATGGCACATATGTACATATTTGTTGAAAAATGGACCTGGGGTTTATAATGAGTAAGCAAACACAAATAGCCAAATACAGCATGTTTTTTCTCATTTGGGGTAGAGCAAAGAATATACATATTTATAGGTATGTACATATATGTATATATATTAATATAAAGATAACTTTTTTTTGGTTGGTTGTGGAGCTTCGACTCGGCCTGGGTCCTGTCCCTGAGTGCTTCAGCTCAAGTCTAGTGCTCTACCATTTGAATCACAGCATCCTTCTAAGAACTTGATTCTAACTGGTCATTTTAGAGGAGGGTAGATGAGAAAGAATAAAAGGGAAAGATAGGTGAATAATTTTGAAATGCATTGCTAATGTGTATGAAGATGCCATGAGTCTCAGTAAAAGCTGTAAATCAATTCAATCTGGGGACAGGGAAGAAAAAGACTAACATTCTGATTAAAATATACTCATGTCTGAAATACATGGTGCATTCCCTTTCAATTCAGCCTTTCAATCTCTACATGAATTTCCTAAAATGAAGCTTTAATTTTGTTTACAATATACTTTCTTAAATTTTTGTTATTATAAAGGTGATATACAGAGGGATTAGAGTTACATAATTCAGGTAAAGAGTACATTTTTTTTTTTTTTTTTTTTTTTTTTTTTTTTTTTGGCCAGTCCTGGGCCTTGGACTCAGGGCCTGAGCACTGTCCCTGGCTTCTTCCCGCTCAAGGCTAGCACTCTGCCACTTGAGCCACAGCGCCACTTCTGGCCATTTTCTGTATATGTGGTGCTGGGGAATCGAACCCAGGGCCTCGTGTATCCGAGGCAGGCACTCTTGCCACTAGGCCATATCCCCAGCCCAAGAGTACATTTCTTTTGGGACAATGTCACCCCTTCTCTACAATAAAGTTTTTAAAAAGGCAAACCCACAGAAGTTTCTCCTTTTCCCCCTACTCTAAATGTAGAATTCTATTTCATGCATTCAAGAAGGAACTGAAAAAGAACAAAGAACAACATAATGGGAAACTAGTCAGAATCCACAGTAAATGACTAGACTGGAGATAGTGATGACTGTGAACCATGACTCTAAGCAAATGGATAACAAACACCTCCACTAGAACCATGCAAGTACTCAGGGCCTGCATATCTGCCTGCTAATTTTTCCTACTTATCCTATCCTATGTAAATTATCTTGGTTTCTTTGTTTTTGTTTTATTATATATTTCCAATAGCTGCCTTAAATTCTTAGTGGAATCAAGGAAATGTTATACATGTATGTATTATATATATACATATATATGTACATATATATATATATATATATACACAAATTATCCACACTCCTATCTTGGACATGAAGAGAAATTACCAATTGAAAGTTGTCCAGCATTAACCAATAATTGGTTGAGATAACTTACCTACTGTGGATATTTGAAGGCAGACATTGATAACCTAACAGCCACAACACAGCAAGCATAAAGGGCTTGCTGAACAAATGACACAGAAGATGGTCTAAGGTATTCAAGTGATATTTTAATAAAGACACCACATATTTGTGTTTATATGAACTGAATACTTAGAGTTGTATGTCATTGAATTTTAATTTCTATATTTTTCTTCTTATATACATATATCGTCTTTAAAACATGTGTTTAGTAAAGTAAGTCCCATGAATCTCAAAACAATATAAAGAGGATATAGACCATCACAGAAGAGAGCACAAGATAAAATTTCAGTACTAGAAAATGTACTCATTTTGTAAGTATTAAATTCTGTATTATAATGGGTGGTTAGACATCATCTACAAAATGCCAACTGTAATATACACGACACCCTTCCGAAGCATGAATTACACCTGTACAGTTGGAGCACCAATAAAATTCACAGGGGAGAGATCTCTTAAATTTCCTCTTTCTAATCTTGAGGCTGAGGTTATATCATAGGTCTCATTTTTTTTTATGTTTTTAACAGACCAGATATTTCAAAAACAAAGCATTCAATCTTCTACTTTCTGTTCTATCAAACAGTAAAATGTTAAAAGGCTTTAAAGTGCTACATCCTTTTGGATAGCCCAAAGTGTATCTGCACTCTTCTTAATAAGAGACTCTTCTTCAGAATTCAAGTTCATCTTCACAATATCTGAGATGCCATTTCGCCCCAAGATACAGGGGATACTGAGGAAGATTTCTTCCTGTACTCCATACATGCCCTGGAATACAAGATTAGACTATTGGTTAGTAACCCAATATGGAAAGCAACTGTGCAAAACAGACACTATGGTGACCAGCAAGAAATACTCACAGGTCAGCAATGATGCTAAGCAAAACCAAGGGTGTCCTTATGCTCTGTGGCCATATGTTCAGTAACAAGAAAAATGTGCCATGTAGTACATCTACTTCATCCCTTACTAGACCATCTTCATGAGCAAGGAGGAGTCTACGTACTCCTCTTGCAACCATTTTATCGGATGAAGGACTGATATCCATCGGCTTGTGTCTGGTTCAAGGGAACAGTGAAAGCTGGCAAAGGAGTTGACTGGGAAGCCTCTCCTTTATATCAGAGCACACCACTGAGTTTGGACAACATCTGCTCCAGGTGGCATCTCACACCTCCAGATGAAGTTCTCAGTGAAGCCTATGGGTCCTCTTAAATTACTGGCCGAAGGTATGTCCCTCTCACCAATTGGAATGTACTCCTCCCTCCATTGGAGTGCTGCCAAAGACGACCTGTGGTGGACAGGGCCATGGGGCTGGTGCAGCCCCACATCCTGGATCAATCTTGAGCCTGTGGAATCCCTGGCCAGTCAGTCCATGGTTCCTTGCATGCTTGCAGTCACAGCCAAGGCTACAGAAGCAGCTGTGAGAAGCTATGGCAACCAGGGAAACCCACTCCTATGAACCAGCCCCTGGCATCTCCATCCTGCCCATCCACCACCACCACTGCCCCCCCCCTTACCCCTGGGAGATAAGGAGACCCAGGAGACACTCCACCTTTTACTGCTCATCTTTCTTTCGCTCTCATTTGGAACTGGATATGGATTAAGGAAAGGCAAACATTCTTTGCTCTCCAAGCCTTGTTTGTTCTCCAAGCTGACTATGAATAGCTGCTGAGAGCTAGAGAAAGGGACACTTTCTTTCCCTTTGACACTGGAGCAGTGCCCTTTAGCTTCCCCACTAGCTCGCACATGCTTCCTGTTCACTCTGCCTGAGGCCTTCCTCAGGACCACAAGGTGTGTGCTCCTTAATCTTATTTAGTTCTGGTGCCTTCTGCTGACAAGCTGTCTTGCTACCTCCTCCAGCCCTTTCTTTGGGAGTGACTTGACCCTCCTGAGCTCCATCACATCAGCTACCTGTCATCCCCACAGTCCCGCCAGACCCCACCCACCTCCTCCTCTCTGGTTTACACTTTAATTATGAGCCCACATTCCAGCCAGTCACCCTCACTTTCCTCTCCCTCGGTCCTGGGTTGCCTCCTGTGTGACATCTGAGCTATCAAGTGGCTTTTAGGGACCCCGTATCACCAGGGGCAGGGTACCTCTGCAGCATTTCAGAAATTTGTTTCCTTACATCTATTGTTTTCATTCTCCCCTCAGAGGGGTTTCCTGGGCTAGAGCTGGAGAACTCGTATCCATTCCATCATCATCATTTGAGCACTGGAGATGGGGTGGGGAGGTTAAAAGGCTGGGTAGAAAAGCCTGGAACTGGAGGGCTCCCAAGTGCTGGGATTCTAGGTATGTATCACCATGCCCAGCCAAATGATTTAATGTCTGAGTACTTCCTGTATATTTCGCCCATTGACTTGTTCTACTAGGCAACTAATCAGTCACTTTCTTCCCAGAGCTCTCGTTTGATGCCTCTCATTCATCCTCAAGAGCCCACTAGGGTGGTGAATTCCTCAGCCATGGCCTCTGTATCTTGAAGGGGGATTCATTGTGTACTCCTTCCTCTTTGCCTCTTCCAAGTCATTAGTCCTCCACTCTCATAAAGAAACAAAATACATTCTCCCTATTGTTTGAGGCTATCTTATTCAGCTCTTCTTCCTTTTCTGATGACCATCTACTAACCTGGTTTAATCCATCTGATTCACGGCTCCTATATCTACTCTTTTTTTCCATTCGAACCTGTTCTCTTCATCACAACCACAGTGATTTAGCTGTCTATCATCTACTATTTTTGTCTATTTATAATCAATGGATACTGAACCAGGGCCTTCAATATATTAGACAAATGCTGGAACAATGTACTGCATTTTTCATATAAAGAATGTCTAAGCCAGGCGCTGGTAGCTCATGTCTATAATCCTAGATACTCAGAAGGCTGAGATCTGAGGATCAAGGTTCAAGCCAGCCCAGGCAGAAAAGTCCCTGTGAGACTCTTATCTCCAGCTAGCTAACCACCAAAAACTGGAAGTGGAGCTGTGGCTCAAAGTGGTAGAGCACTAGCCTGAGCAAAAGAGCTCAGGGACAGTGTCCAGGCCCTGAATTTAAGCCCCACCACTGACACAAATAGTCCAGATGCTTGTGTTCCACTGTTCTTGAGATCAGGACCCAGCCTCTCTATAAGGCTGACTTTTCCAGTCTCCCCATTCAGTCTTCCCTTTGTTCCCTGCATTTCAATAACCAAACTCCACCCCCCCCCCTTTTTTTAGCTGTCAATCCTTTTCAGATCCTCAAGTGCCCTAGACTTAAACCTACCTCGGATCCTCTGCACATGTGTTTGTTCTACTTGAAATATCAGCCCAATAGCCCAATCTTCCCAGTTAACTATGCCTCATTATTTATATCAGTCTGGTTTTATTTCTATAGGAAATCATTTCTCACTACCTATTCAGCCATGCCCTTTCACAAGAGAACTCAAAATTCCTGCCATACATTCCTAGCACTTTGTACTTTTTCATTGTAGCATTTACCACAACTTGTTATATATTTTAATCTGTAATTGTTTTAAGTCCATTTCTTTCATCACACTCAATAAGGTCAAGTCTTTGTCTTTCTGTTCATCATTATTAACATTTTGTATAATATCTGGCACATAGTAGGGGCTCAATAATTAATACAGTTAAGAATGATTTTTTTAAAAAAGTTTAAGCCTACTTTAACCAGAGTAGAAACTGGATGTACTCTCCTAAGATTCTTCAAGATTGTTTCTGACAGATTTGTCACAGACATTGCAACAGCCCATGAGGTATATCCCTTCAGCTTAAGGATTTCATAGCCACTGCAGATAAAGAAAGAAATCAAATTTACAATTCCAAATCGATTTACTATAATCAACTCAGAGAAAGCATGATATTCTTGAAGCATTCATTCTGAAGCAATCTAAATGTCAGTGCTACTATAGTAACATTTTTCAGATTTCAACTAGAAATTACTTATGAATTTTCATGCCATTATAATACATTAAGATATACTACCTCACAAATTGTCATGGTTCACCTTGAACAAGAATTAATTCATCCTTCTTTTATTATAAAAGCAAAATACTAAGGCCTACATGCCACTAAGGATGAAGTTAGTTTTACCATTTTTAAATTGTTGTTTAAATATCCAAAGAGGAAAGCAGAGCTGTGGCTCACATAGCAGAGTACAAAACCTTGAGTGAAAAGGCCTAGGGACAGCACCCAGGCCCTGAGTTCAAGCCCTAGAACCAGCCTAAATATCCAAACAGACTCTGGTTCCTGAAAGCTACCATATACGTCTCTCTGATCATTTACAATTATTACTGGCATGACAATAAAATTTTATATAGTTATAAGGATGTATATATATATTTTTTTTCCTAAGAATGTATCATCAAATCAACAACAAAAAGGTAATGGGAAATTTTCACAATACATTTGGGGGGTAGGGGTGCCAGTCCTGGGCCTTGAACTCAGGGCCTGAGCACTGCCCCTGGCTTCTTTTTGCTCAAGGCTAGCACTCTGCCACTTGAGCCACAGCACCACTTCTGGCCGTTTTCTATATATGTGGTACTAAGGAATTGAACCTATGGCTTCATGTATATGAGGTAAGCACTCTTGCCACTAGGCCATACTCCCAGCCCCTAAATTTTCATAATACATTTTCAAAGGAATTCTTTCAAAAATGATGCACTATTATCTCTGGCTGATAAAGAAACAAAAATTATTATAGCAACTTTGGAACTGTAGCAATCCACCAAGTTAATGATTACTTGAAATATTTACAGTTGCGATTTATGCTTTTCTGAACTTTACTTCCTACAATAAACATGTATTATGCCTTTTGCATTGCAAATGATATCAGTTTGGATATCAACTGTCAAACTCACAGGGCAGAGCTCTGTGACACAATGCCCAGAATCATTGTTCGTTCATATCAGAAGGGCTCACAACCATGCAGACAAAGTTCTAAAGCCTGAGGACCACATATAACACAGTAGACTGCATAGGCTGATGTACAAAAAGACCTCCTGAGGACAGGGAAGCCAGGTCTGGCCTATACCTACTGTTTTGTCCCTAAATCAGACATTACTATTAGAAACTGTCAAAAGTAATTGTAGGTAGGCCTGGTACCAGTGGCTCACATCTATAATCGTAGCTACTCAGGAGGCTGAGATCTGAGGATTGCAGTTTGTAGCGGCCCACGTAAGAAAGTCCATGAGACTCTTATCTCTAATTAAACACCAAAAAGCCCAAAGTGGAGTTACGTCTCAAGTGGTAAAGCACTAGCTTTGAGCAAAAAAGCTGAGGGATAGTGCTCAGGCCCTGAATTCAAACCCCAGGGTGGGCACCAAAAAAAGTAATTTTAGTCCCATAATTCAATATGACCAAGACTGAGTAAGTAAAAAGAAAGGGAGGGCATAAGAACTATGAGCTCTGCAGTGGATAACTGGGGGAAGATCTTACCAGTACAAGCAGGATGACTCATTTATCTTTTCAGTAATCATCAAAATGGCTGCCAGAGGCTCACTCTTGTAATCGTAGCTACTCAGGTTGAGATCTGAGTATGGAAGTTCGAAGCTAGCCCAGGTGGAAAACTCTATGAGACTCTTATCTCCAAATAACAAGCCAAAGGCTAGAAGTAAAGGTGTGGCTCAGGTGGTAGAAGCTAAGGGAGAGCTGGATGTCAGTGGCTCACACCTATAAGCCTAACTACTCAGGCTGAGATCTGAGTATGGAGGTTCAAAGCCAGCCCTAGGAGACTCTCATCTCCAAATAAAAAAACAAAAGTCTCATCTCCAAATAACAAGCAAAAGGCTGGAAATAAAGGTGTGGCTCAGGTAGTAGAGCACTAGCCTTGAGTGAAAAAAAGCTAAGGGAGAGCTGGACATCAATGGCTCACACCTGTAATCCTAGCTACTCAGGAGGCTGAGATCTGAGGATCACAGTTTGAGGCTAGCCCAGGTCGGAAAGTCCATGAGACTCATCTCCAATAAACTACTCAGAAAAAGCCAGAAGTAGTGCTGTGGCTCAAGTAGTAGAGTGCAAAGAGGCTCAGGAAAAGCACCCAGGCCCTGAGTTCAAGCCTCAGGAATGGCAAAAAAACAAAGTTAAGGGACAGTGCCCCAGGACCTGATTTCAAGCCCTAGTACCAGTAAACATGTGCACATACATGCATACACACACACACACACACACACACACGATTAATAAAAATAAGTTGAGAATAAAATGTCTAAAACTATCCTTTTAGTTGCTACTGACCCTGCTAGTGCACTACTGCATATATAAAAGCATGAAATGTGACCCCATCGCTCACACCGCACAAAATCAACTCAAAAGTGGATTGAAGACCTAATCGTAAGACATGAAATTTGAAGCTACTAGAAGAAAACAGAGAGAAACATTTCAAGACACTGGCACAGCTAATAGTATATTTGATGTTGATTCCCAAAGCACTGGAAAGAAAAGCAAAAATGCACCTGGGATTATGTCAAACAAAAAAATATTCTGTACAGCAAAGGAAAATTTGAACAGAATTAGGAGACAACCTACAAAATGGGAGGAAACATTTCCCAACTACCCATTTGATAAATATCTAGAATATATAAGGAACTCAAAATCATAAAAATAACAAAGCAGTTTGTTGGATTGTGACTCAAATGTTACAGCCTGCCTAATGAGTACAAAACCTTGAGTTTGGATCACAAAACAAAAAGAAAAATCAATTAAAAATGGGCAAATTATCTGAATAATGTCTCTCCAAAAGAAAAAATACAAATGGCCAACAAGTATATGAAAACCACACAATACCATTAGTCAACACAAATCACAATTACAATGAAATATTACCTCACTCCAGTTAGAATGGCTTTATCCAAAAAAAAAAAAAAAGAAAAAGAAAAAGAAAGAATGAGGGAGAAAGAAAGATGAAAGAAAGGAAAGCGAAGAAGAAATGCTGGAAAGGATAGAGTAAAACTCTCATACACTGTTGGTAGAAATGTAAAATTGTATCATGAGCAACAGTATCCTTCAAAAAGGAAAAGTAGATCATATGACTTATATGTCTCATATATCAACATACCAAAGAGATGCCTGCATGTCTATTTGTTGCTTCACCCATCCATGGATTAATAAAATGTTTTATATGTTTGCACATATGTGTGTATGTATATATATAGTGCATTATATAAATGTGTAGATGGTATATATATGGGTATATATGGATGGATGTATATGCATATGCCATAAGTAAGACTGTAATCCTATCATTTGCAGCAAAATGGTTAGAACTGGAGGATAGGAAGTAAGTAGACTAAGCCAGTCGCAGAAAGACAAGTTACATGTTCTCATATATGGAAGCTTAAGAAAACCAAAGTCCAACTGAGTGTGGCCCAGTGATTCCTCGAATTTGAAGAGTGAGGGAGTAGTGGACAAAGGGAAGCTGATTTGCTCAGTGAACACTGTGCAGATACCAAAATGCCGAAAACTCCACCGATGTGCACAGCTCAGGAATGTTGACAAAAATAAATAGAAACACTTCAGCCTCATATATTTTTTAACTGCTTGTATAAAAAGCAACTGGGGAGGTGGGGGGAAGTAGTTTTAAGGCCAGTTCATTGTCTTTGTTGTTTGTGAAACAGAGTCTTCCAATGCAGTCCAGGCTGGTCTCAAATGCAGTCTTCCCTTCTCAGCTTTATGTGTACTGAGATCACAAGTGTGTGCCACTATATCTGTCAAGGTGTGTGTGTGGTTTTTGTTCTTGTTGTTTTGTGTGCCAGTCTTGGGGCTTAAACTTGCTGTCTGGGCACTGTCCCTGAGCTGCTTTTGCTCAAGGCTAGCACCCTACCACTTGAAACACAGCACTACTTCCAGTTTTTTCCAAGTAGTTTATAAGGGATAAGAGTTTTATGGACTTTGAACCACAGTCCTCAGATCTCAGACTCCTGAGTAACTAGGACTATAGGCATGAGCCATCAGTGCCCAGCAGGTATGTTTTTCAAAGCTCCAAAGTAATAGTTTGTATAAGGCAACTGTATAAGGCAAATGGCTTGTATCAGGCACCTACAGAAATTTCTTATAAAAGAGGAAATATCAATTACAGACTTTTAACCTGGGAATCTTATTTTTTTTCTATTTTTTTTTTCTTGGCCAGTCCTGGAGCTTGGACTCAGGGCCTGAGCACTGTCACTGGCTTCTTTTTGCTCAAGGCTAGAACTCTACCACCTGAGCCACAGCACCACTTCTGGCTGTTTTCTATATATATGGTGCTGGGGAATTGAACCCAGGGTTTCATGTATACCAAGCAAGCACTCTTTGCCACTAGGGCATATCCCCAGCCAGGAATCTTATTCTTAATATTGATTCTTAAGGCATTAAAAGTGTTACCTATTAACCACTTGTTTATGGACCGTTTTCCACTGTTCTTTGTCTGAGTCTGTTCCTATGTCAGGGTTCAGACACTTCAGAGGAAAGCCAGCAACATTCACTCCACTCCATAAGGGCACTAAGAAAATAAAAATTAAAAACATGTCTCAAAATGAAGTTTTCTTGACAATATTTCATCCATTGCTTATGTTACCAACTGTTTTTGTTGCTTGTGTGGTTAGTTCATTTGTTTTGTTTTGTTTTTCTTTAAACAGAGTCTTTGTGTATCTCAGATTAGTCACAAACTTGTCATCTTCCTGCCTCTGTCTTCTGAGTGCTGGAATACAAGATTATACTACTATACCCAGCTTGTCTTTTATTTTTGAAGTTACTACAATATCTAAAAGTAAAAAGAAAGAATTATAAGAAATAACATTATAAAGTATTAGAAAACATGTAGTCACATTTCCTTATAACTGTGTGGTAAATGGACAAAAGATTTGAGCATTACTAGAGTAGTTATAAAAAAAAAAAAAAGATATGGGGCTGGGAATGTGGCTTAGTGCTAGAGTGCTTGCCTAGCATGCATGAAGCCCTGGGTTTGATTCCTCAGCACCACATAAACAGAAAAGGCTGGAAGTGGCACTGTATATGATATGACTCAAGTAGCAGCCATGAGCAGATAAAACTAAGCAAGAAGCATTGAGTTCAAGTCCTAGTAGTGTCCAAAACAAAAAAAAGACAGAGAAATAAAAAACAACTCCTAGCAATGCTATAAAGAAAAAGGAAATGATTACCTGATGGTAGGAAAGTAAACTAGTACTGCCATTATGGAAAATAGTATGGTAGCACCTCAAAAAACTAAAATTAGTCAGGCAGCCATAGCCTATGCCTATACTCCTACTCAGGAAGCTTAGATCCAAAATATCAGAGTTAAAGGCCAGCCTGGGCAGAAAAATCCAAATTAACCAGCAAAAGGCCAGATTGGAGGTGTGGCTCAAGTATTAGAGAAAGTGCTTGCCTAGAATGCATGAATCCCTGGGTTCAATTCCTCAGCACCACATGAACAGAAAAACCTGAAAGTGGTTTGGTGGTGCAAGTGGTAGAGTGCTAGCCTTAAGCAAAAAGAAGCCAGGGACAGTGCTCAGGCCCTGAGTTCAAGCCCCAGGACTGGCAAAAAAAAAGAAAGAAAGAAAATCATTATAGTGAAGAGATATCTACATATCCAAGTTTATTGAGTGTTTATTTGTTACTGAATTTTAAAATAATAGTATTCACAGGAAGGGGATAACAATGTTTGAAAAGAAATGTACTCATTCCTCTACTTAGGTAACTAACCTCTCTAGACATACATCACCTTTACAATAAAATAAAATAAAAAAATAATAGTATTCATAGTATCCAAGATATGAAATCAACCTAAATATCCAACAGGAGACGTGTAAATTTTTAAAATATGGTATTTATACACAATGGAATATTATTCTACCATCAAAAAGATGAGATGTTATTTATGATAGCAAAGTTGGTCTAGAGGACCTCATGTTAAAAAGCCAGACACAGAAAGATAAACATAGTATGATCCCCTTTAAATATAGACTGAAAGAGTTGATAGCATAGAAGGAAAGAATAGAGTCGTAATTCATTGAGACTGGTGAGGGGAGGAGGAAAGGGAGGTGAGTGAGGATAAAATTACAGAGGACCGAACGCTAATGTTCTATTGAACAGCAGGGTGATGACTGTTATTGTAATGTCTGCTCCAAAACATCCAGATGAGAAATTTCTTAATATTCTCACCACAAAGAAATTATGAAGCCAGACACCAGTGGCTCACGCCTGTCAATCCAGCTACTCAGGAGGATGAGATCTGAGGATCACAGTTCCAAGCTGGCCTGGGTAGGAAAGTCCATGGGACTTTCATCTCCAATTTACCACCAGAAACACGGAAGTTTCACTGTGACTTAAAGTAGTAGAGCACTAGCCTTGAGTTAAAAAGCCCAAGGACAGTGCCCAGGCCCTGAGTTTAAGACCCACAACCAACCAAACAACAACAACAACAACAACAACAAATTATGAGGTGGCCAGCCAGGTGTCAGTAGCTGAGGTCTATAAAATCCTAGCTACTTAAGCCACTGAGATTTGAGGATCAAGGTCTGAAGCCAGCCTGGGCAGGGAAGTTGTAAGACTCTTTTATCTCATAAACCAGCAAAAAGTTGGAATGAAGTTGTGACTCAAGTGCTAACCTTGAAGGAAAAGGCTAAGGAACTGAGCCCCAGGCCCTGAGTTCAAATCTCAGGATGGGCTCGTGTGCATACACACACATACAATAGAAAAATATCGAGACAATTATATAACTCTATTGATAGAAAAGGAATTTTAAAGAAAACATGTAATACTAGAAGTCAGGTACCAGTGGCTCACGCCTGTAATCCTTCTTCAGGAGGCTGCAATCTGGGGAATCATGGTTCAAAGCCAGGCCAGAACAAGAAAGTCCATGAATAATAAGTACCAATAAGCCAGAAATGGAGCTGAGGCTCTGTGGTAGAGCACTAGCCTTGAGCATAACAGCTTAGGAACAGCACCCAGGCCCTGAATTCAAGCCTCAGGACTACAAAAAAAAGGTTGTTGTTGTTTTTTTAAAAAAAGAAAATACATGCTACTAGAGATTAGAAGCATAGTTATATAGTACTAATAGGTTTACACTTACCACTAGAATCACCATGTTCTCCAACAATCCAACCATGACAGCTTGTGGAGTGGATCCCTAGCTTCTCTCCAATAAAGTAACGGAAACGGGCAGAGTCAAGATTACAACCACTGCCAATTACACGATTTGCAGGTAGGCCACTTATCTTCCAGGCAACATATGTCAAGATATCCACTAGGAAAAATAGTTTCATGTTAGAACAGTACTCATAATAATGTCTTTCAACTTCATTTTTCTGAGCCAGCCATCTGGGAGGTTGAGACTAGCCCATAAATAACATTTCCAAGATCCTATTTCAATGAAGAAATGGCTGAGCATGGTGGCACATGCCTGTAATCCTAACTACTCAGAAGGCTGAGATATGGGGGTCACAATTTGAAGCCAGCTCTGGTGGGAAAGGAAAGTCTGTGAAACTATTAACTCCAATTAAGTACCAAAATATCAGAAGTGGGCTTTTGCACAAATGGTAAGGCACTAGCCTTGAGCAACACAGCTCAGGGACAGTACACAGACCCTGAGTTCAAGCCCCAGGATGGGCACACACAATAATAATTAAAGTGAAAAGGGCTGGGGACATTGTACCCATGCAAAAGAATACCTGATGGTTAAAGTCCAAGGTTCTGAGTTCAAAACTCAGGTACTACCAAAAATTTTGGTTTCCTAAATAAGTAGATGAAGTCTCTTGGGAGTAAAAGTGAAGCAAAACTACCAAAAAATGATATCCAGTTATATACTTTTGAAAAATATTAAATTACTATAAGATTTTGAAAACAAAAAAATCTTTTTTAAGATAGCGTAAGCACCTGTTTGTACATCTAGTAGTAAGTCAATACCACCTCCTTAATTAATCTCCTAGATGTCTCTTTTCCAATCACCATATTTTGATCTAAGCTATCAACTATCTAAGCTATCTGTTATTGCTCTGTCTATCCTTGAAGCTTTGTGCGAGCAGGAAATGATGGCAAAGGCATAGTTGCAAACTGTGTAGCTTGCATGCCCAAAACATTTCCCAGTAAACATACATAGCTCTCCTGAAAAGACTGCAAACAGTTTTTGTTTCCAGGCATTTGAACAAAGTTCTGTCTAATCAATAGCTCATGACTAGCAATGAAACCCAAACTTATGAGACCATAAACAATAAAAAATACAAATGTTAAAAAATTAGTTCATAGAATTCATGAAGTTAATAATAAGTAGCAATGACATCAAACGTTGTGAATATGGAGAATTTTTATTTACAGTTGTATATAATTTTCAAAATGTCCAGTTTTTGCCAGGCACTGGTGGCTCTTGCCTATAATCTACTTAGGAAGCTGAGATCTGAGGATCTCAGTTCAAAGCCAGAAGAAGCGAACAAATCTGAGACTATCTCCAATTAACCAGTATAAGGGCTGGACCTGTGGTGGGGTTCAAGTAGCAGAGCACCAGCCTGAAGTGAAAAGGTCTACCAAGACTGTAAATCCCTGAGTTCAAGCTCAGTATCAGTATCAGTACACACACACACACACACACACACACACACACACACACACACACACACACACACAGTCTAGTTTTCAACAAAATTAAAATATGAGCAATGCAAAGAACAAGAAAGCTGGGCACCAGTGGCTCATACCTGTAATCCTAGCTACTCAAGAGAGGCTGAGATTTAGGATTACACTTCAAAACCAGTCTAGGCAAAGTCCATCAGACTCCTATCTCCAATTAGCCACCAAAGTTGCAAGTAGAGCTGTGGCTCAATGGCAGTCCTGAGTACAAAGCTCAAGGACAGCTCCTAGGCCCTGAGTTTAAGCCCCAGGACCAGTACCAAAAAAAGAGTGACAGAGAGGAAGGGAGGGAGGAAGGGAGGGAGGGAAGGAAGGAGGGAGGGTGAGAGGGAGGGAGGGCGGGAAAAGAAAAGAAGAAAGAGAAAAAAGTATATGCCCCATATAGGGGGAAAAAAGACAGTCAATAGAAAGTGTCCAAGGAAGATTTACTAAGAAAATACTTTAAATCAACTAGTTGAAATGTATTTAAAGAGCTGAAAGAAAAGCCAGGTGCTGATGATGTCCCACACCTGTAATCCTAGCTACTCCAGGAGGCTGAGATCTGAGGATCATAGTTCGAAGCCAGCCTGGGTAGGAAAAGTCTATGAGACTCTTATCTCCAATAAGATACTCAGAAGAAGCTGATAATGGCACTGTGTCTCAAGTGGTAGAGCATTAGCCTTGAGCAAAAGAAGCTCAGGGGCTGGGGATGTGGCTTAGTAGTAGAGTGCTTGCCTAGCATGCATGAAGCCCTGGGTTCAATTCCTCGGTACCACATACATCGAAAAGGCCAGAAGTAGTGCTACAACTCAAGTAGGAGTGCTACAACTCAAGTAGGAGTGCTACAACTCAAGTAGGAGAGTAATAATAGCCTTGAGCAAAAAGAAGCTCAGGGACAGTGCCTAGGCCCTGAGTTCAAGCCCCATGACTGGCAAAAAGAAGATGAAAGAATAAAGAGCTATAGCTAGACCACATTATGAACACATTATGTACCATTGAATTTGAATACTGTAAGTTACATGAATTTCCCTACATTTACTAAAATGAAGAAAAATGAACACGAGCTTAACAGACTTAGGGAACTCTAGCAAGAGTACCAACACACACACACACACACACACACACACACACACACACACACACACACACACATTTAGCCAAACTATCCTTCAAAACCAAAGGAGAAATTGCAGCTAAAATAAAAAAGAACCAGGTACTGCTGGCTCATGCCTGTAATCCTAGCTACTCAGAAGGCTGAAATCTGAGGATTGTGGTCAGAAAGGGCCATGAGACTTTTTATCTCCTATTAAGTAGAAAAGGCTAAAAGTGGAGCTGTGGCTCAAGTTACCAGTCTCTTGAGTACTAGCCATAAGAAACAACAACAACAAACAAAAACAAAAAAGCCAAGTGAGAGTGTGAAGCTCTGAGTTCAAGTCCCAGCATTAAAAAAAAGGAGGGGAGGGGGCTGCAAAACCATATTTTGGCAAAGGTACAACTACTTAGAGAGTTCTTTTTGTTTCTAACAGAGCTACACATTCACTACCCCATAACCCACTTCTGTTCCTTACAGATAGTTACTCAAAAGATAATGAAGACATGAGGAATGGGGGACATACTGGTGCCTCACACCTGTAATCCTAGTACTCAGCCTACTCAGGAGGCTGAGCTCTGAAGATCCCAGTTCAAAGACAGCCTGGGCAGAAAGTCTGAGAAACTCTTAGCTCCAATTGACCAGCTAAGGGCCAGCGGTAGATGTGCAGCTTACCAAACTTGAGCAAAAAAAGCCAAGCAAGAACTCCAAGACCCTGGGTACTGGCAAGCCCCAGTACTGGCACCAAAAAAATAGTGACGAAACAAGTGCAGACATAGGAGGGCTGGTAATATGGCCTAGTGGCAAGAGTGCTTGCCTCGCATACATGAAGCCCTGGGTTCGATTTCTTAGCACCACATATATAGAAAATAGCCAGAAGTGGTGCTGTAGCTCAAGTGATAGAGTGCTAACCTTGAGCAAAAAAGAAGCCAAGGACAGTGCTCAGGCCCTGAGTCCAAGCCCAAGGACTGGTCAAAAAAAAAAAAAATTAAAAAAGAAACAAAGAAGTGCAGACATAGGACTATGAAAATATACAAATATTCGCATCAGTTTTTTTCACAATGACTCCAAACTAGAAAAGACCTAAATATACATTAGCAAATTAGAAGAGTGTTTAAAATATATAAGCAAAAAGAATACTCATCAGCAAAAAAGGAACAAGTTATTGATATACCCAACAACATTTTGATTTTGGTGAATTCCAAAATCAGGAGCCAGGTAGATCACATTTATTATGGTTCTTCTCATATAAAATTCGAGAAAATGAGATGAGAGATGGTGTTAGGGATGCACTGCAATGGAGAGTTACTAGAAATGTTCTGTATCTTTATTATGGTGACTATGAAAACTCAATTAATTGTATATTTTGAATAGTATAGCTTATTACACATAAATATCACATCAATTACTTTTTGTGTGTGTATGAGGCTTGAACTCAGGGCCTGGGTGCTGACCCTGAGCCTCTTTGTACTAAAGGCTAGTGCTCTACCACTTGAGGCACAGCACTACTTCCTGTTTTTGCATGGTTAGAGATAAGTGGCTCATGTGGGGATTTTTTTTTTTTTGTGCCTGTCCTGGGGCTTGAACTCAGGGCCTGAGCATTGTCCCTGGCTTCTTTTTGCTCAAGGCTAGCACTCTACCACTTGAGCCACAGCGCCACTTCTGGCTATTTTCTATATATGTGGTGCTGAGGAATCGAACCCAGAGCTTCATTTATATGAGGCAAGCACTCTTGCCACTAGGCCATATCCCCAGCCCCTCATATGGGCTTTTCTACCTGGGTTGGCTTTGAATCTTGATCCTCAGATCTCAACCTGAGTAGCTAGGATTACAGGTGTGAGCCATTGGCACCCAGCTTGTTTTGTTTTAAGAAAGAAATAGCATGGAGTGATCACCCTTAGGCAGAAAAATGGAAAAGACTCACCTGGGTTTGTGACAATTATGATTTTGCAGTCAGGACTATGCTGCATTATGTTGGGAATGATAGATTTCATGACAGCCACATTACGCTGGACCAGGTCAAGGCGAGTTTCTCCCTCCTTCTGCCTTGCGCCTGCTGTGACAATAACTAACTTGGAGTTTTCTGATATCTTGTAATCTACAAAGGAAATGAAAGACAGTATTTGGATCAAGACTGCCATCATTGCTGCACTTTAACTCTTATGTAAGAGTCTGTTAGATGGCCAAGTACTGTGGCTCATGCCTGAGCCTTGGCTCAGCCAACAGAGTACCCAATTGGCAAGTTCAAGACCCTGAGTTAAAACTCCAGTGCTCCCTTCCCCTCCCCAAAAGTCTGTTGTATACTCTTGATTTACCCTCATGTCTGCCATTTTCAGATTGACTTTCCATGAAGTATTATTACCTTGTATAAACTGAAGAAGACCTTTTCACTACCACCAACCAGCATCAAACTTTCTATCTTTCTATCTATCTATCTATCTATCTATCTATCTATCTATCTATCTATCTATCTATCTCTATCTATCTATCTATCTATCTATCTATCTATCTATCTATCTATCTATCTATCTATCACAAGTCCTGGGGCTTGGACTCAGGACCTGGGCGCTGTCCCTGGCTTCTCTTTTGCTTTGAGGCTAACACTCTGCCACCTGACCCACACTGCCACTTCTGGTCGTTTTCTATATATGTGGTGCTGAGGAATTGAACCCAGGGCTTCATGTATACAAGGCAAGCACCCTTGCTACTAGGCCACATTCCCAGCCCCTTTTGGGCTTTTTCTGTTTATGTGGTACTAAGGAGTCACACCCTGGGCTTCATGCATGCATGCATGCATGCTAGGCAAGCACTCTACCACTAAGCCGCATTCCCAGACCCAGCATCAAACTTTTTTACTACTACCATCTCCTTCAGTACACATTCTCATTTATCATCTCAAGGTAATGAAAACTCTGTAGCTTTTTAGATATACTCTAATGAATCAGAAGCTTAGGACCTTGAGAATTTATGTCTGTTTTAGGACTCTAAAATCAAGAACATATTTACTTCCAATTATTATAAAGAACTGTATCTGAGAACAGATAAAAACAAGTGTTTTGTTGTTGTTGTTTGTTTTGTCAGTTTTGGGGCTTGAACTCAGGGCCTAGGTGCTGTCCCTGAGCTTTTTCACTCAAGGCTAGCATTCTATCACTTTGAGCCCACAATGCCAATTCCAGTTTTCTGGTGGTTAACTGGAGGTAAGAATCTCACAAACTTTCCTTCCCAGGCTTGCTTTGATCCTCAGATCTCAGGCTCCTGAGTAGTTAGGATTATAGGCATGAACCACTAGCTCCCAGGCTGCTTAAGACTTTTGTGAAACTCAAGTAGGAGCTACCTTTTGCTCCTTAGCAGCCTTTCCCCAGACTAAAATGTCTTAAGTAACATAATTTTATTTGCATGGTTCCCAGAGGCATGAAGAAGAGTTCTTTTAGATTGTCTATATGAAGAATACAGTTGAAGAATAAGGAAATGACAGCAATCAGCAGCTGTCTCAAAATAAAAACAAAACCCCAGAGTAGAGAAAATAAAGAGGAGAACAAGCAAGAAGATGGGAGTGGGAATAGATAGGGTAACGGGTAGGGGGTAATTTTGATCAAGGTATAATAATCATTATCATTAAACTTTAGGAAACACACTGCAAAACTCCAATTAATTGAGCCATACTCAAAGTAAGTCTTAACCCTATAATGAGAAAATCACTAAACTTCTAAATACATTTAATTATATTTAGGTCCATTTAAAATGACTCATATTTTTAAATGAGACAACCACCTCCAGCACCCATCATGTCAGGTAAGAGGGTTTCTAAGAGTGCATCACCCATCTGAATGTAGGAATCAATTATTTTCCAAATTTTCTGAGGCTTCTTAGTTGACCCACTGTATGATGTTAATGCCAAGCAGGGCAACTTCTCCACTTCCTCTGTTCTATGGCCCCTAGTTATGCCTTAAAACTTGGTCCTCTATAAACAAACATAAACCAGGAAAGTGCCAGTGGCTCATGCCAGGAAACTGAGATCTGATTATCAAGGTTTACAGCCAGCCTGGGCAGAAAAGGCCATCACATGAGATTCCCATCTCCAATTAACCAGCCCAAAGCTGGAAGTGGAACACTTGCTCATGTGTTAAAAAGTGCCAGCCTTGAACAAAAAAAAGCCAAGTGAGACTAGAGAACTCTGAGTTCAAGCCCTAGGACTGGCAAAAAAAAAAGTCTGTACACATCCTAATAACACAGTGATCATTCAAATCTTACATCTATTGATGTAAGTTTGATAAAATTCATTACTTCTTCTTCTTTTTTTTTTTTTTTTTTTTTTTTGCTAGTACTGGGGGCTTGAACTCCAGGCCTGAGCACTATCCCTGGCTTCTTTTTGCTCAAGGCTAGCACTCTGCCAACTTGAGCCACAGAACTACTTCTGGCCTTTTCTATATATGTGGTGCTGAGGAATCAAACCTAGGGCTTCATGTATATGAGGCAAGCACTCTTGCCACTAGGCCATATTCCCAGCGCCTCAGTACTTCTTTTGAAAGCTCTGAAAATAACTATAAAGCTAAAATTACCTTTTCCACCGACAATCTTTGAAGTAGTAAGGAAAATACTGCCATGCAGAAGATCCATTGTTTCTCCCCTCAATTTGTCTGCTTCAGCATCAACAAGGGCAAGTTCATCAACCAACTCCTAAAAAACATGACAGTTCTGAATAAAATGTTCCTACTTAAGGTTTTTTCTGCTTTAAAATTTAATTTACTTTATAAAGGCAATGTACAGAGAGGTTACAAGACTCAGGTAATGAGCACATTTCTTTCGTACAGTATCTGTTGTTCCCTCTCAGTCCCTCACTACTTAAGTTTTAAAAGAATGAGAAGAAATTTGAATCCTAGCTACTCAGGAGGCTGAGATCTGAGGATCATGGTTCAAAGCCAACCAGGGTCCTGCCCATAAGACTTTTTTTTTTTTTTTTTTTTTGCCAGTCCTGGGCCTTGGACTCAGGGCCTGAGCACTGTCCCTGGCTTCTTTTTGCTCAAGGCTAGTACCCTGCCACTTGAGCCACAGCGCCACTTCTGGCCATTTCTATATATGTGGTGCTGGGGAATTGAACCCAGGGCTTCAGGTATGCGAGGCAAGCACTCTTGCCACTAGGCTATATTCCCAGCCACCTATAAGACTCTTATCTCCAATGAACCACCAGAAAATTGGAAGTGGTGCTGTGGCTCAAAGTGGTTAGAGCCCCAGCCTTGAAGGAAAGAGCTCTGGGACAGCACCCAGTCCCTGTGTTCCAGTCCCATGACCAAGACTCTGACTAACAATTAAGTCAAGGAAGGACATCAACACCCACCTATGCAAAGGCCATGTCTTCTTCTGTCTGAACTGGATACAGTATTACCTGAAGACAGTCTACTCAGACATTTTCCAGTTACATGAATATATAAACTCTGCTTATTGTAGTTTGCTTTTTTTCCCTCTTTGTTTTGGAATAGAGTCTTACAAAGGAGTTTGGGCTGGCCTAGAAGTCGTGATATCTGGTATCAGCCTCCTGATGGCTGACACGGCACATACATACATACATACATACATACATACATACATACATACATGCATGCATACACACACATATCATTCTATGCTGTGTGTCCCTACGTGCACTGATCCTGCTACACACACTTCTGGCTACAGGTGTGCCATTGCTGCCTCCAAATGTTCCTTAAATCGGACCAAGATTGGATGGATGAGAGGATACTTGTTTGCTGTCAAGGCCTAAATCGTGCAGCCCTGATCCAACACCTGTAAGACCCAAAAGTGCTTACTCCATTTTCAGCCACAGGATAGGTTCATCATTTACCTTCAGCAAGATACAAATGGCACAGGCCATGCCTACAGAACCAGCTCCAACAATGGTGATCTTACATTGAGGGGTGTGGTCTTCTGCAGCTACATTGGAAATGAGTTGCTCTTTGATAGTTGTCATTTTGGGGCCCTGACAAGAAAAAAAAAAAAAAATAGCCGGGTTTTGAGTGGAATCAAACCCTCTCAGTCATCCTTGCAGTTAGGAAGTGGTAACCACAGTGAAGATCTAGGGAAGCCACCAGCTCAGGGGACCAAGGGTGGAAGGAACAGAAAGAGAGAATCAACTGGCTCTAAAACAGGGACTCGTTTTCACCCAGCACCAGATGCTTACACACGGTTTGTTTGCCGCCACTCAGAAGTCCCCAAAGCGCCACCCACTGTCTCCTAAAGAAGGAAAAGTGAAGAACACCGGGGAAAGACATCAACTGCGCTAATCCGCGAAGCTCACTGCACGTTACACATCCTGGAAGCAACGGCAAACGGGCCCGCCCACGCGCTCGCGTACGCAGCTCCTACGTCAGCCCGCATGCGCATTGGGCACCACCGGGCACGATGAGACCAGAGGCAAGAGCCTCGCGGAGCTCATTGATCCGACAGGCCTAATTTGCAGCTTTCTGAAAAGGCATGCTGAAAGGCCCTGGGTCCCCCAAAATGAATTTAAGCCACAGCTCTACTTCCATTTTCTGGTGGCTAATCGGAGATTAGTCTCAGACATATGTGCCCTTGGCTGGCTTCGAACCGCGTTCCTCAGATCTCAGCCTCCCGAGTAGCTAGCATGATGGGTGTGAGCCACCAGAGCCTGGCTCCAGCTTTTTCTTGACTCAGAACTTTTTTTCTACTCTAATTGGAGAGCCTTTTCCCCCTTGTCAGATTGGACATTCCTTATGGCATCCTCCACATCTACTACTAACATGCCAGAGGCCTCTCATGGCATAACTGTTTGTGCCATCACTTGATCATGTGCTTCTACACCAACCTTACTTTTACCACGGGGATTATGGCCTAAATGACCTACAGATTCAAACTATACACTTGCCTTGGGACCTTGAGGGTCAAGGTAGTAATCAGAATGCTGTGTGAACAGAAATTACTCTTTACACTTCCAGGCTTACTGTTTTACTGGATTGCAATAATCATGGGAGTCAAGATTTGTCTATTTACTCATGTGTTGCAACATCTTGAAATGAGACACATGTCTTGAAGCCCTGATATTTATTCTGATAACATGAGCTTTATTGGAAGGAATGAAATGTGGAAGACTATGTTCTGAGCATCACACTTGCTTTTCCAATAAGTAGCCACCTGTGTGAGTATAAGGCCTGCTTAATCCACTCCTCAATGTAACTGACAAAGACTCAGGATACCTAGCAGTTACTCTACTCCTTGAGGACAAAGAACGCATCAGGTAAACAGGAGATTGAAGCAAAAAAAAGCAATGAAGCTTTATAGGATTACATCTAAACTCAAGAAATTCGAAAAAAAAATCAAACTATTTTGCTTACGTCTTACTCTTCAGTGATTTTAGCAGATTTACTGCTTCACATAATTTGAAATTAAAATGTTCTTTCAAAAACATTGAAGGTTGGGGCTGGGAATATGGCCTAGTGGCAAGAATGCTTGCCCTGGGTTCAATTCCCCAGCACCACATATACAGAAAATGGCCAGAAGCGGCACTGTGGCTCAAGTGGCAGAGTGCTAACCTTGAGCAAAAAGAAGGTAGGCCTTGAGTCCAAGCCCCTGGACTGGCAAAAAAAAAAACCCCAAAACATTGAAGGTACCTCAAAGTTTAACCCTCCCTACTCAGGAGGCTGAGATCTAGGATGGCCAGCCTGGGAAAGAAAGTTGGTCCTTGAGACCAACTGATCTCAACAGGAGATTGAGATTAACCACAAAAGAATTGTAAATGGAAGCTATGGCTCAAATAGTGGAATACTACTACCCTTGAACACAAAAGCTATGAACAAACGAAACAAAGCTCATGGACAGTGCCTAGGCCTTCACTTCAAGACCCAGGACTGGCACAAAAATATTCATATTAAATCATTGCCTGCTCATTAGTTATTAAAATGGCAGCCTTCTAACAAATTAAATCAACAAAGTAGTCACTGTTCAAGGTTTATTTGGTGTTTCAGTATAACATGTGGATAGTTGTTGCACTGTTCATATATACTTTTTACATTACATGCCAATGTACACTACTGATATATAATACACAAAATAATATCCTTTAGAACAGTAATGCACGTGACATGCAAAAAATGGATTTATACAACAGATCCCAGGAAGTGTGATTGGGAAAAGAAGTTGGAACTAGGCATTTTGGTGAAGTTACACAGAGCACAGAGTAACATCTGGTTCAAAGGGCAGTTAGGGACTGTGCACCATTCATTGGCAGTGGTGTCTCAGAGAGGGTAAAACGTGTTTTACAGTAACCAGTTTACAGCTACACAGTATCATCCACCATCAGAATACAGCTGTAGGTTTTTCTGAACCAGTCCTATTTCTAACTTCAGGAAATGGATGCTTTTCCCAGGTCATTTTATAATACTACTGCTTCAGTCACAGATCAGCTGTAAGGGACAAATATGCATAACCTCTGACTAAAATTCTCTTATAGCCTAGACAGTGAAGTGGTACATATAAGAGACTTTAAAATTGCAGCTCCTTTTGGATTCCCCAAAGTGTATCTGCACTCTTCTTCAAGCGGGCCTCTTCCTCCGGAGTCAGCGTGACCTTCACCACATCTGAGATTCCATTCTGTCCCAGGACGCAAGGAACGCTAAGGAAGACATCTTCCTTTATTCCATACAGACCCTGAAGGGCAAAGAAAGTACTTTGTTACCTTCTCTCTCATTTTTCTTCCACCTTCCCACTTCCCCAATTTATTCTCAGGTTTTTGTAGTCAAGTTTATCAACTGATGGATGATGTGCTAAACCACAGTCATAGTGAAGATTATTCTATAGGACAATGCATTTTGTTCCAAAAATGGAAGTATTAATTACAATAATTTATTTCATTTTAATCACTGATTGAGGACTTCCATTAATCTAATGACATTCTCAGAAGTCTTTAAAAGCTAGCATCAGTGCCTAACACCTGTAATTTGCTACTCATGTCGACATCTAAGGACCAAAGTTCAAAGTCAGCCTAAGCAGGAAAGTTTATGACACTTTTAACAATTAACTACCAGAAGTAACTCAGTAGAACATCAACCATGGGCAAAAATGCTAAGGGACAGCACCAAGGCTCTGAGTTCAAGCCCCAGTACCAAGACACACACAGACACATGCACACAAGTATCTTCAAGGAAGTAAAAATGAAATGACGGATTGAAATACAATGCACCATTACATAGACCTACCTTAATCATCGTGGAAATTGGATGCACTCTCCGAAGATTCTTCATCATACTTTCTGCTAAATCTGCCACAGATAGTCCAATGGCCCAGGATGTATAGCCTTTCAGTTTGATCACCTCATAGGCACTATAAGAGAGAATGATAAGAGGAGAAAGAATGAAGAAAAAAAGTTTTCACTGAGTGCATTTTTACTAAACAATATTACAAAGTAGCACTATACATGAAGGATATTCCAACAGTACCCTTTTTTGCCTTTCCTGGGGCTTGAACTCAAGGTCAAGTACTGTCCCTGGCTTCCTTTTGCCCAAAGCTACCAATCTACCACTTGAGCCACAGCGCCACTTCCAGTTTTTTGTTTATGTGGCACTGAGGAATTGAATCCAGGACTTTATGCATGCTAGGCAAGCACTCTACGGCTAAGCCACGTTCCCAGCCCACTCCAATAGTAATCTTAAGAGAAAAGTAAGAGGATAAATACCAGGCTCTTACATGGTCACACAAGGATTATAGAACTGCCAAATGAACTTACACCAAAACCACTGTTTCTTGAAATTGTTGTATTGAGGAGGATTAGCAGCAAAACACAAACAAATACAAAGAAATGTAATGCGGCATTTTAACATAAACCCAGATTTAGAGGATGAAGCACATGCATGAAATTCCAGTTCTCGGGAGGCTAAGGCAGTATATTACAAGCCAGCCTCGACTACAGTGAGACATCTACTATCCCAATCAATTTTTTTTTTTGCCAGTCCTGGGGCTTGAACTCAGGGCCTGAGCACTGTCCCTGGCTTCTTTTTGCTCAAGGCTAGCACTCTACCTCTTGCCGAGGAATCGAACCCAGGGCTTCATGTATACCAGGCAAGCACTCTTGCCACTAGGCCATATTCCCAGCCCTACCCCAACTCAATTGGAGTTTTAAGTAGCCATACTTTGTTTTTATATCATGTTCATTTAAACTGCCTGTCTCAACAAGTTTCTGTTTTAAGAGTTCTGTTTAAACAAAGTTATGTCTTAACAAAAAAAGACTCAAATGCAAATATAAAATCTTTTGGGTGAAAAATAATAAATCTGCTAGGCACCAGTGGCTCACCTCTATAATCCTCGACACTCAGGAAACAGACCTTAGGATTGTGGTTTGAAGCAAGCCTGGGCAGCAAAAGCCTACAAAACGCCTTTCTCCAATTAACTAGCAAAAAAGCCAGGAGACTGTGGCAAGTGGCAAAACTTTAGCCTTGAGCAAAAGCTCAGGGACAGTGCCTAGGCATAGAAATCAAGTTCTAGGACCAAGATAAAGAAATAATAATAAACCCAACCTTCCATGTTGTCAAATCAGAAGATCTATTACCTGTCAACAACTTGTTTGTGAACCTCTTTCCACTGTTCCTTGTCTGCATCAGTGCCTAGATCAGGATTCAAGTTCTTGAAGGAGACACCAGCAACATTCACTCCACTCCACACTGGCACTAAAAAGAAAAGGATAGCATGTATTTATTTCTGTGTATCAACAGACCACTAATTCCAACTTTGTTTGTTCTGGTCCTGGGACTTGAACATCAGGGCTTATGCTCTTGCACAGCTTTTTGCTCAAGACTGATACCCTATCACCAGCTAAGTCTCAGAGCTGTGTTGAGATCTTAATCCTCAGGTCTCATCCTCCTGAGTAGCTAAGATGATAGCCTTGAAATATATTTTCTTTGGCTAGTCCTGAGGCTTTTACTTAGGGCCTGGAGCACTGTTCCTGAGTTTCTTTTGCTTAAGGCTAGCACTCTACCACTTGAGTCACAGAGCCACTCCCAGCCTTTTCTGTTTATGTGGTACTGAGGAAGTGAACCAAGGGCTTCATGCATGCTAGGCAAGCAGTCTACCACTAAGCCCTTGAAACCTATTTTTAATTCTCTTATCTGTAAAGGAAAATTATGCATTTTTGATAGATGGTCAAAACTGTCAATATCTTTCTCATTTTTACATAATCTAACCTATTTCTCTTTTCTACTGTAATGTGTAACTCATGCATCTCAAATATGAAAGATAGCATGGGAACATAAATGGAATTTATACAACTCTGTCAAGTATGCATACTCAGCATACAAAGTCCAAGGTCCTGGACTCAACCCACTAGGATTTACAAAAACCACTTCAGGCAGAAAAGTCTTATAAGACTCTTCTAAAGTCTTTAATTGAAGTTCAATTTAACAGTAAAAATGCTGTATTGAATTTATTCAAGTAGCACACCAGCTTTAACAACAAAAAGAAGAGTGTGGGGCCCGAAATTTAAGCCCCATTATTGGAGAACAACAGGGAGATGGGGGACAGGCTATACAGGAAACTATTACCCTGGTTAATGGATACTTGAAAGGCTTTAATTTGACCATGAAATAACAGCAATTTCTAGGTTGTCCTTTGGAAACAATAAACCTGTTGCTTACCACTAGAGTCTCCATGCTCCCCCAGGACCCATCCATGACAGCTTAACGGGTGAACTCCCAGCCTCTCTCCCATCAGGTAGCGGAACCGGGCCGAGTCCAGATTGCAGCCACTCCCAATCACGCGGTTTTTGGGGAAACCACTTATCTTCCAAGCCACATAGGTCAAGATATCCACTATGAAGAAAATAATTTCCACAAAGACACTAAGTGACTCATGAATAATTAGCATTTTTTAATCTGTCGATGACACCCCCAAGCTCAAACTATTCAAGAATTATTATTTTTTTTTTTTGGCCAGTCCTGGGCCTTGAACTCAAGGCCTGAGCACTGTCCCTGGCTTTTTTGCTCAAAGCTAGCACTCTACCACTAGAGCCACAGTGCCACTTCTGGCCATTTTCTATATATGTGGTGCTGAGGAATCGAACCCAGGGCTTCACGTATTCGAAGCAAGCTCTCTTGCCATTAGGCCATATTCCCAGCTCAAGAATTGTTTTTATGAAAATAAGTTGTGCAGCAATTAGGAGAACAATTATTTAGATTTATCCCGTAGGCAAGTAACTAGTTTTAAGTTCCAACTATGCTCAGAGGTATATGTCCCTGTAATGCTTTTAAGTCAAGTATTTTATAAAACATAAATCTCTTAGAAGGGAACTGAAACATGATAAATAAATCAATAAACACGGATACATAGCATGTAGCATATAGTATCAGTTTTGCTGTGGTTTACCTTTTTTTCCTCCTGCCCTCACCTACTAGCTGCAGTGTCCAAAAAGTACATTGCTGCATTTGACCACCATTTGTCCCTCTATAGGTTTGTCTGTCTTTGTGCAGAGACAAGCCTTACCTGGATTAGAAACGACAAGCAACTTGCAGTTTGGGCTGTATTTCACAACATTAGGAATGATGAACTTAAAGATGTTCACATTACGCTGGACCAAATTAAGACGGCTTTCTCCCTCTTGCTGACGGGCCCCAGCTGTGATAATAACCAGCTTGGAGTTTGCAGTCACACTATAGTCTAAAGAAATGAGGAAACAATAGTCACATGAAGGACACTTGAGAAAGTTCTCATCTACCTAGTAAAAATTTGCTTTATTAACTTCTAAGGACTACTTTATGCAGTTTGTATGTTTGTTGAGTGGCCTGGGAGCTATCCCCAAGTTCTTTTGATTAAGGATGGCACTACCATTTGAGTCACAGCTCCATTTCCAGGGTTTTGTTTTTTTTCCTGCCCAGGTTCACTTCAAACTGTGGTCCTCAGATCGCAACCTCCTGAATAGCTAGGATTACAGGTGAGGCAAGGCTATACAGGTTTTACAGATGGGGCAGATAAACACCCTTAACGCCTCCTAGCTCTTTCCTTTAGTCTTGAAAGAAAAAAGTTTTTAATTTTTGATCCCTTAAGTGGAGGAAGAGAAAGTCAATGTCATTGTGACTTTTTAACTACAGTTGGAAAGAATCAAGTTTAATTCTCATATTAATCCTTTATATACCCCCAACTCAGCTCATTTTTTCACATTCTTCTACTCCTATTTTCACTTAGGTACTTTTTTTTGGGGGGGGGGGGGGGGCAGTCCTGGGCCTTGGACTCATGACCTGAGCACTGTCCCTGGCTTCCTTTTGCTCAAGGCTAGCACTCTGCCAGTTGAGCCGCAGCGCCACTTCTGGCCGTTTTCTGTATATGTGATGTTGGGGAATTGAACCCAGGGCCTCATGTATACAAGGCAAGCACTCTTGCCACTAGGCCATACCCCCAGCCCCACTTAGGTACTTAAATTGTCGTCAAAAGACAAGCAATTATCTCATTATTCTTTCTTTCTTCTAGATACCCTGGCACTGGAGGGTTGTCCCAGAGAGCTGCCCATCAGATAAGAGGCTAGAGTTTCAATCCCAGTTTCGTGGCTGGCGCTAGTGTAAATGTGAAGATGTGGAACCAAGAATACCTGTAGAACAACTCATTTACCTATTCCCAAACTTGTGCTTGTGTGTGAAAGGAAATGGTGGAATAAGCATGAAGTATCTGAGCAAGCAAGGGGTGGAGCTCAGCAGTAGAACACTTGCTTAGAAACCAGGCAAGACCCTGGATGGACTCTCAGCATGAAAATTACACACAAGAAACTGGAAACAACATGGCTCAATAGGAGTCTGAAGTTTGGAGCTTTACTCTACTCGTTGCATTCTATTTCAGATAGTTTCCACATCAAGAATAAACTGAATTTCCATTTAAAATCATTGACTAGAGATGGAAACTTTGATGGAACCAGCAAAAAAGTATTTCCAGGCTCTCCTATACTGCATTAAAAAACTAAAATAAAATATTTGAAGAATGTTGAGCCTAACTAAGAACTGAGGTCTGGAACAAACTGTAATAGAAATTAAATCAACCTTTGCCGGAGACAATTTTTGGTGTTTTGAGGAAAAGGCTGCCATGCTGCAGATCCATCATCTCTCCCTTCAGTTTGTCTTCCATGACATCAACAAGAGCAAGCTCATCTGCCAAGTCCTGAAAGACAGAAGATTTTCAGTTAAAGGGTAAACCACTATTTCCAGATGTTTAGAAAGATGTGTTTCTGGCATAGGAGAGTTCTGCTAGCTTCATTTAGGATATGCTTTAAAACAGAGGCAGTATATTCTTTCGATGAGACTTAAGCTGATTAAAAACTCTACTGAACTGTTGGTAGGAATTAAGTGAATACAACCACTCTTGATAGCAGTCTAGAGATTCCTCAAAAAATTAAACATGAGGGGCTGGGAATATGGCCTAGTGGCAAGAGTGCTTGCCTTGTATACATGAAGCCCTGGGTTTGATTTCTCAACCCCACATATTCACAAAAAGGCCAGAAGTGGCGCTGTGGCTCAAGTGGCAGAGTGCTAGCCTTGAGCAAAAAGAAGCCAGGGACAGTGCTCAGGCCCTAAGTTCAAGCCCCAGGACTGGCAAAAAAAAAAAAAAAAAAAAAAAAAAAATTTAAACATGAACCAGCCATATTATTCCTCAAGTTCAGAGGGACAAATGGTACATGTTTCCTCATATTCAGAAGCTAGATTCAAAATACACAGGGACATGATAAACTAAAGACTCTAGGCATTCACACATAATGAGACCATAGAATACCCATAGGGGAAATGTCTATGTGCCTCTGATTGAAAAAAATCCTCTTCATTTGGGCTGGGAATGTAGCCTAGTGGTAGAGTGCTTGCCTAGTATGCATGAAGCCCTGGATTCAATTCCGCAGGACCACATATACAGAAAAATCCAGAAGTGGCACTGTGGCTTAAATAGTAGAGTGCTAGCCTTGAGCAAAAAGAAACCAGGGACAGTGTCCAGGCACTGAGTTCAAGCCCCAGGACTGACCAAAAAAAAAAAAAAAAAAAAAAGCTAAAATTGTTGAGTGCCAACTATAAAAAAGATCTGAGCCAGCATCCAGGCCCTGAGTTCATACCAAAAAAATTAAGAGATTGTTTTCCATCAATACTAATAGTTTTGTATAACTCAAGACTTTGAGCATTACATAATATTGGTGAAACACACTTCAGCCCTGAAGCATCCACCATGGTCCTAATATAAATTGGCTATGATCTTCCATTTCTACAAAGGTTATCCTACCTGCAGATCTACCACAAACCAACTACAATAAAATTAATGCCAGCTGCAATAAAATTAATGATCTGGTAGGTATTTTCTTACCCACACCAGAGTCAGAGGCCAGTGATCGTTCTTATGTGTAAGGAAAACATACATCAATTTCCGATCTGGCAGGTAAGAAAAAGAGTTGATGTGATATGTAGCCTCTCCTGGGAGCACATGCATAGCAAGTTGTGTTGTTACATCTGCACTGCTCACTTTTGCTGCCTTCTTAATTCAATCCCTTTCTGTACAGAATACATTTACTCTCATTAGGGATTCCATATCTATACAAACTATTTTAAGACTGATGTCTGGGCAGTAATGCGCATTTGCAATCCCCAGAACTCAGGAGGCTAGGAAGGATTCCGTTTTAAGACAGGTTAGGTTATGGCACCCAATTCTTTTTTTTTTTTATTGCCAGTTCTGGGACTTGAAGAGCCTGGGCACTGTTCCTGAGTTTCTTTTTGCTCAAGTTGAGCCACAGTGCACTTCTGGCTTTTTCTGTTTATGTGGTACTGAGGAATCAAACCAGGGCTTCACGCATGCTAGGCAAGCACTCTCATTCCCCCCCCCCCCCACGAATCAGGTTTGAATACTATAAACTGTTTATCTACAAGTTCTGTTTTTCCACTTCAATTTTATCACAATAATTGGTAAAGTGCTGTTAAGAGAGGAAGATTTTAAGGTTCTTTACAGTCAGTAGGACTTTAATTTTTACCATATGTAATTATTTTCAATTAAAGATCACTTTTGCATTTGAACTCTTTTAAAGGTATACTCTCTATTGTCATTGGTAAGGCATGTTACTACAGTGAATTTGAGGTACTAGGTTTCCAGTCTGGTTAATTTTTGATACTGTTCACTTCAGAGAACTTTTGTAGTTTATCACCCTGTTGCAAAAATGTTTCAGAGAAGGTTTTTTAAATGAGTGCACGAACCTAAGTATTTACTTATATACACATACATATACACACAAATCAGTTCTTGGAGATGGAGGGAAAGGGTAGACTCAATTTATGGGCTCTCACAGTGAACTGGCTTACTTACCTTCATTAAGATACTGATGGCACAGGCCATGCCAACAGCACCAACCCCAACAACTGTAATCTTGTTCTGGGGGGCATGTTCTTCCTTAACAAGATTCACAATCAGCTGATCCTTGAGACCTGCCATTCTGCTCTTACTGGAATGACAAGGAGCCTACAGAGGGGGGAACATTCATTGTTATTGCATCCTCCACAATGTTTTCTGCGCACAAACTCCCCATTTAAATGGCTTGCTTCACTTTCTTGTGGTTATTTGCCACTATAAAGCATAATAAATGACTACAAGGGTAGAAAAAAATAGAAAGAAATGACCTAAAGAGTTGAAAAGACTCGTGTTAGGGGATCTGGCTGGCCAAAAAAAACCTCACCTTGCTATGGAAAATAAATATCGATGTTTCAGTGTAAGAGTAGTCTTCTTCTGAATCACTCATCTTGGCTCACTAATTTCAGGAGGGGCTGGTCCTCCTCTTAGACAAGACTACTGAAACCCACCCAAACTCTCCCCTGGCCACTCAGAACCCTTCCGTACAACCAGTGCCAGGCTAAGGTTTGGCCCAAGCTAAGTGCAGAAGGCTCCACTAACGGCCACGAGGTATGACCTCAAGCCAAGGCCACGTGCTGGGAGCTCTGCGCATGTGCTTACTGGCTTCCCATCCCCCACCTCCCCGTAACCCACAAGTTTTATGCCCCACCTATTTCCGGAAGATTGGTGGTGGGAGTCAGGAGCTAGTGAGCATGCGCATAGGCATTCTACAGCAAGCGGGAGGCTGGGGGCTGGGGGCTCGGCAGGATGCACGGAAACCCCACCTGCACAGCCGCGGCGCTTTAACAAAGACAATTAGGAACTACTAGGTTCCTGTTGGGGGGTGGACGAGTCAGACTTTAGACTTCACTAGCAGACGAGAGCCACGTGAAGCGGGCCTGGGCAGCCTGCCTGACCTGGCAGGTGGCCAGAGTCAGACTTGAAATCGCCATAGCAGGAACCGCGGGCTGTTAACTAAGCGGAGGGAGGGGCCTCGTAGGACCGGGCTGCAGTCCCGGTGGCAAAGCGTTCAGGCGGCTAAGAGGTCTTGCCAGAACAGGAAGTGCAGAAAAAGCCGCTCTGGAGGACCTAAGGCCGGGAGCCCAAAAGTTTAACGGAACTGGTGAAACCCCTAGAGTTTTAGGGCCGGGACAAGGCGCCTTCACTGTGCTCATCTAATCCAGCACTGCACGCACTGGCGGGTCTACCACAGGTTGTGTGCCCAAAGATCCCAGTCTTGACACTGTTCCAAGGGGCAAAAATATCCTAGAGGACCTCCAGGCAAGCCGCCCTGAATCGCCAAGCTGGAAGTGGGGCTCTCCTTACAAATCATTGCTATTTCTAGCCAGCCTTGGAAGGTTTGGGCGGCGCGTGGGGGGTGGGGGGGGGTTGTCCCTGCAGAAAACCGGCTTCCCCAAAACCTCAGCCCCGGGGCTCAGTGCAAAACTGAGGGTCCGTCTAGTGGTGAGAGGCCTGCATTCAACCAGGGGCCTACCCCCCCTCCCACACACACACTTTTGCCGCCCTCACTGCAACCTTACACGGTCGCCCCTAATCCTCTTTCAGCTTTAGATCCAAAGGGAGAGGGCATGGTGTCTGGGGTTTCCAGAGGGCTGAGACGGCTCGCCCCATCTTTACGCCTTACCGCACTTAGTACAGTCAGGGATACTCCAGCATCTGAGTGCGTCCCGTAACTGGGAACAGCCGCCCTTGCCAAGTTTCAAGAGGGGCGCGGGGGGGTGGGGGGAGGGGGAGCAAACCCGGGGCCCTCGGCGTTTCTCTGGTTTCCAAGAGCCCGCCCAGGACGCGCTGAGGCCTTTCAATCCCAAAGGCTTCGGAACACGACCTCAAGTTTTGCGCACTCGGTCGATTTTGAACCCGGAGATGCCCCCTCCCCACTTCAAGCCTGCCACATCCAACTCTCTCCTCATCCTCATCTCCTAGCTCCCCCTCCCCCGGGCTTTTCACCTAAGGTCGGGTGGGGCCACCTGCTAGGTTCCCCAATCGCAGCCAAAGGCCATGGCCAACAGCTTAGCGCCAAGAGGGATCCAGACCCACGCGTGGCTAGTCTCCTCCCAAGACTCTGAGCTGCTTCTACAAGACGGCGTCTACTCCCTCCTACGGGCCCCTTCGCCAGCAGCGCCTCACCAGAGGGCCCACCATAGACGCCTCCCGCGCCCTGGGCGCAGGGCGCGCGGAGGCTAACCATACCCGGGGTGCACGATGGGCGGGAGTCGGAGGCGCGCAGCAGGCAGATCCGGACTCAGCAACAGCCGCTCCAGCAGTCCGACCCCGGCGCGGGAGGGGCCTTAAATCCAAGCCCGAGGCTGACGTCAGGGTGAAAGCCGGGCGGACGTGCGGGAACCCACGTGTGGGTTGGGCTGGGGGCGGGCGCCCAGCCGGGCGGGGCATCGGAGAGGCCCTGGCGGCGCACGCAGCTGATGGACGGACCTGCCGGCCGGCCCTGGTGTGCCGGGACCTCTGAGGGAATGCCCAACGCCACGCGGCTCTCGGGCCCCAGAGACCTAGGCCGGAGCTGGGACCCGGCGGAAGAAAGACCCTCAGCTTGAGCTTCCGTGAAATGTGAGGGAAGCCCTGATCTGTTCTCCATCCCTGTTTCCCAGTGCCTGCAACAGCTTCTGGCATGCAATTCGACAATATTTGGTTGGATAAGAGAAAGAAAATATCTAGCAGTCAGTCTGACGTTCCTTTTTTCCCCCAAACGCAGAGCGAAGCTTTGTCCTTCCAGACCCCACGGGTAGCCATAACCCTAAACTACTACTGTTGTGTTTTGCTTTTAGAATCCCCAAGCGTGTCCTTTTTAGCCCTTTAACCACTATTTCTCCTCTACTTCTACCAGTTCACTTCTTTTTGTTTCTAGACCAGATTTTACCTGTGCATTGTTAGTTCCTTTAGCTGGTCTGGCTTCTCCCACTCTTCTAGGGCATTCCCCTACCATGGTGTAATAAGCAAGTCTATGTTTGGTGATTTTCCTTAGTGATAAGAAAGACAAGCGATGTAAGGTTGTCAGCTTTTAGCCCGACTCACCGACCTCCAGGAAAGAAGGTGGTGGCTGGCGACTAAGCTTTACAAAAATTCTTTTCTTCCTTTTTCTGTTAGCATACACTAGCTCTACAAAGGGGAACGTTTATGGTGACACTTTCACAGGTGCATACAGTGTGTTCCAATTAATCCCCTTCCTCTATCACTCTCTAATACCCCCACACACACCTCCAAGTTTGGTTTTTAAAAAAAAATCTTAAATAAGATCTGATAAGCTTCCCATGCTGAACACAGGAAGTGCTGGGAGGGAGAAGCACTCAGAGGACAAGGAAGCTCTGCTGTCACTCCCCCCATTCCTGCCTATCTCTCCCAAGTGACAGCCCATTTATAGTATCTTTTATATTGAGCCACTAGGCTGGGGGTGTGGCCAGTGCTACAGAGGCATGCAAAGCATGCACAAGGCCCAAGATGCCATCCCCAGCATCATATAATAAATACATAAAAAATTTATGATTTAAAAAAATAATAAAGGGGCTGGGGATATAGCCTAGTGGCAAGAGTGCCTGCCTCGGATACACGAGGCCCTAGGTTCGATTCCCCAGCACCACATATACAGAAAACGGCCAGAAGCGGCGCTGTGGCTCAAGTGGCAGAGTGCTAGCCTTGAGCGGGAAGAAGCCAGGGACGGTGCTCAGGCCCTGAGTCCAGGGCCCAGGACTGGCCAAAAAAAAAAAATAAAAAATAAAATAAAATAAAAAAATAATAAAGGCCAGGTGGCAGTGGCTCACACCTGCAATCCCAATTACTCAGGAAAATGAGATCTGAGGATCACAGTTTGAAAGCCAGCCAGGGCAGGAAAGTCTGTGAGACTCTCATCTCCAATCAATTACAGAAAAAGTCAGAAATAGAGCTATGGCTTAAGTAGTAGAGCACTAGCCAGGAACAAAAGAAGCTCAGGCACAGCGCCCAAGCTCTGAGTTCAAGTCCCAGGATCGGCAGGGGGAAAAAAGGCAAATGTTTTTCTTGGTTCCATGAATGACCCAAGTAAATGATCAAACCACAAGTAGCAGTTTGGTGACACCTTACTGGTATCCAGTGACTGGTTTCCAAACACAGGTTGCAATTTTGTGGGACTGAGCCCTTAACCCATGGGTTAAATGTTGGGATTGAACTACAGGAGACTCAACTGGTATTCACTGTAGAATTCGTTGATATAGGGGAAAAACACACATATCTGGTCACTAGACATGTTCTGATAATGAGATCAGAGGGGTAAAGTTTATTTTTTTCCATTCCATTCACACAGGACTGGTACCTCTGTCTTCTGTGCAGCTCCTCCCACTGTCTGTACCTCCTTCAAGTAGACTTAGACTATAGGGTATAGGGCTCTGTTCCCCTACCAGGCAGCCAGTGCCTCCAGGACCTATTTCCTCCCTATTTCCTGGTGCATTCAGCACCAGCTCAGTCAGCTCGGAGAAAGATCCTCTGTGGCAGCTGTCTTCATCTCGAAGAGAAAATAAATCCCCAACTACAGAAAAAACAGGGCCCAAAGACAGCATGGAAGCCCTGTTTGCCTATCAACCATACCACACAGCTGCTGAAGTGGAATCAAGCTGGGGGACAGCATTTTCACCTGAGATCCGGTTTGCAATGATGTAAGATGCCGAGGCTGAGTCTTCATTCTTCTAAATCAAGACAGTAAGCACAGCTTCCCATTTCTGATACACAGCAGCCATTGTAGGGCTGGGAATATGGTCTCACGGTAGAGTACTTGCCTCGCATACATGAAGCCCTGGGATCGATTCCTCAGCACTACATATATAGAAAAAGCTACAAGTGATGCTGTGGCTCAAGTGGTAGAGTGCTAGCCTTGAGCAAAAAAAGCCAGGGACAGTGCTCAAGCCCTGAGTTCAAGCCCCAGGACTGGCAAAAAAAAAAAAAAAAGCACAGCAGCCACGAAGATAAATAAACTAAACACCATTTGATGAGGACCTGCTACTGTGTCAGGCCACAAGCTAGGCATCCTCATACTCTTTACTTAACTCTTTGAGGGTAGGTATAATTATTTCCAGTTTCCAGATTAGGAACCAGAAGTCAAGAGAGCCTTGGTTTTGCTAACACTGCACAGCCACTAAGTGATTGCAGCTGGGACTTTTCAAACCCACAGCTGACTGACACTACAGCCTGTACTTTTCTCTTTCCAAGATGTTATCTATCAGAACCCCAGCCTCTCCATTGGACTAGATATTACCCATGGGGCTTAATCCAGCCTCAATCACTGCCTCAAGCAGGCAGTGAGTGTTTGTGAGTGTCCTGCCTACTTCAGCTTCAACGTTGGCTGTCCTCTGTCCTTAAACTGAGACTTACATCGCTGGTGCTCCTGGCTCTCAGGTTTGCAGATTAAGGTAAGAATTTGTTCCACTGGTTTTCCTGAGTTTCCAGCTTGCAGATGCCAGATCATGGAACTTGGCCACCTTTTGCTCAAGACTAGCACTCTACCACTTGAGCCACTTCCTGCTTTTTCTGTTTATGTGGTGCTGAGGAATCAAACCTAGGACTTGATGCATGCTGGGCAAGCACTCTATCACTAAACCACTATCCTAGCCCCTAATACATCTCTTCCTATGCACCCTGCTATTCTGTTTCTCTGGGGAACCCTGACTAGCACAGTTCATGTAGCAGGAATTCTGTACTAAAAGCAATGCAGAGTGTGGAACCCATGGAATGAGGTAGGAAGCACTCTTTGAGGGGCAGAACTGACTTTTCAACCTGCTCAAGTATTCTTTGAATGACTTTTAAAAGGTAAAAGTCTTATAAAGAAATTATTTGACCTGGGAGACAGACTGCCTTAAAGAATGATTGGTACTCAGCATCTACTGTAAGATTTGTTTTAAAAGGACTTGGCAAGAGGGAAGGCCAGAACACAGTTCCAAGACATACTTCTGTGTGTGTGTTCTAGTCCTGGGGCTTGAACTCAGGATCTGTGTGCTGTCACTCAAGAATAGCACTGAACCCCCTCTGGCTTTTTGCGAGTTCTGGAGATAAGAGACTCATGGGCTTTTCTGCACGGGCTGGCTTAGAATCATGATCCTCAGATATCAGCCTCCTGAGTAGGTAGGATTATAGGCCTAGAATCATGATCCTCAGATATCAGCCTCCTGAGTAGGTAGGATTATAGGCCTGAGCCACCGGCACAAGGCCTGAGCCATTCTTTTATTTAGTATTGTGACTGTCCTCAAGGGCACTAAATAGCTCCTCACTGTTTCTAGAATAAAATTCAAACTCTTTGGACACCTGTCCATGGGTATTTATACCCAGTTTGGTCTAGTATTTATATTCCCTTTCGGCCTCATCTCCCATTTCCCTTTGCACTTCCTGTGTTCCATTCTCAAGTCTAATCTCGGCCTGACCCAAATGTGTCATGTGCTGTCCCATAGCCCTGCCACCATCCTTGCCCCTCTGAGCCTCACATATTCAGAGTCCAAGCTTCAGGTTCCTTGGAGTTCACACCAAATTCATTCCACATCTTTGCATCTCTTTCTCTCCTGAACCAGAAGCAACTAATAGAAAGAAACCTTCTCATTCATCTCCGTAGCCTTGACACATTTATCTACTTAGCAATCTTTATTTGGAATTAAATACCTACTGTATAAAGGGACTATGCTGGATACATTCAAAATGAGGGCTGGGGGTATGGCCTAATGGCAAGAGTGCTTGCCTCATATAAATGAAGCTCTGGGTTCAATTCCCCAGCACCACATATACAGAAAATGGCCAGAGGTGGCGCTGTGGCTCAAGTGGCAGAGTGCTAGCCTTGAGCAAAAAGAAGCCAGGGGCAGTGCTCAGGCCCTGAGTCCAAGGCCCAGGACGGGCAAAAAAAACAAAAAAACAAAAAACAAAAAACACCTCAAAATGAGTAGGACATCTGGGTATAGTGGTGTACACTTATAGTTCTAGCTACTCAGAAGGTGAGACGGGAAGATAGTTTGATTGGGAGAATCAGCCTGTGCAACATAGCAGGTACTACCCAAAAGTAAAAAGAGAGACAAGATAAGGAAAAGAAAAAGAATAAGACAAAATTATAAGTTTTCAAAGACCAAAGTAGAGAGAATGGCATCCTTCCCAATAGGTACAATGTGCCAGGCTCTGTGACTCATGCCTATAATCCCAACTATTCAGGAGGTGAAAATAGGGAGGACTGAAGTTCTAAGTTAGTCCAGGTAAAAAGTTAGCATAACCCCATTTCCACTAATTAACTGGGCTTAGTGTTTTACTCTTGTAATCCTAGCTATAGTGGAAGCATAGGTAGGAAGATCGTGTTCCAAGGTGAACCGAGGCAAAAATGGAAATGTCTATCTGAAAAATAATCTAAAGCAAAAAGGTCTAGAAGTGTGGCTCAAGTTGTAGATTACTATCTTGGCAAGCTCAGGGCCCTGAGATCAAACCCAAATACTGCCAAAACAAACAGAAGTTAAAATACAAAATTGAATGTGATGTTACTGTCCCCAGATGCAAGTGTTAATTAGTGAAGTTTTCCTTTAAGAGTAGGAACTCTTAGCTGAGCGCTGGGTATCATCCTAGCTACTGAGGAGGCTGAGATCTGAAGAATTCAGTTCAAAGCCAGCCAAAGCAGAAAAGTCCCCTATGAAATTCTTAATCTCCAATAAACTACTCAAAAAAAAAAAAAAAAGCCAGAAGTGGCACTGTGGCTCAAGTGGTAGAGCACTAGCCCTGACTGAGCACAAAGAGGCTCAGGGACAGAGCACCCAGGCCCTGAGTTCAAGCCCTGGGACGACCAAAAAAAAAAAAAAAAAAAGTAAAAACTCTTCACTTAGGGTCCTTGCCTTCGATTGCAGAATCAGAAATTCTGGACAAGTCACAATGGAAAGAAAACTTGGCAGAGCTTTATTGAGTAAGCAGACAAACAGACAAGCAAAAGACAAAACAAAAAACAAAAAACAAAAAAAACCCCAGAAGGACCGGAGCACACTTGTAGCAGAATGTGGGTGCTTTCCCAGGAAGATGGAGACACACAGCTCCTTTGACTGTTGGGGTATTTATGGTAAAGGCAGGGGGTCTGGCTTCAAAGCTATGTAAAGATAAGTGCTTTGTCTTTGCTCTAATCACATCTGGTGTTACTTTCTGAGTTTCCAGGCAAGAATGCACCCTGCCATAAAACAGATCCTTAGCCTTGAGATAAGGAGGCACCCTGTTATCCACATTTGGGGCAAGAGGTGGCTTAAGTTTTGGGGAAGCATTTTTCTGAGGAAAGCATACATCCTTTCGGATAAGTGTTAATTCTTGGGGTGAGGAATGCATCCCTCAGGAAGGGGTGCAAAGATGGCTCTGTATTTCTGGGTTGCCCTCACCAGACCTCAGTTTCCTTAAGTTATCCTGTTTCATTTTCCCCTTAATGGCTTTGGTCCCTTAATCTTAAGGGAAGTGCATGAAGGAACATCTCCTGTTTTTGCTGTAAGATGACCATACCTCATTTTTTCTCTAGTCTATCTTGCTTCATTTCCCCTAATCTGTTAGTTCCCTTAATCTGAAGGTAAGTTATGGACAAGCTTGAAGCTTGAGGTTTTTTTGTTTTTGTTGTTTTTTTTTTTTTTAAATTCCAGCCAGCCATTTACCATGCCTCATTTTCCCTAGGCTATCCTGCCTCATTACCACAAAAAAAAAAGAAAGAAAGAAAGAAAGAGAGAGAGAGAAGAAGAAGAGGTAGAGAAAAATGTAAAAATGTTCTATTCTGAAACTGAAGGAAACAAGACATGACTGAGGAATCTTTACCCTTAATTTCCCAGTTAAGACCTTCAGAAGTGATTTTTTTGGTTGCTTTTTTGTGGTCAGTAGAAGATGTTGAAGTTTCTGGAGAATGGGAGAGAAAAGATGAAAAGCAGAGTATTGAGAAGCTATAGGGAGGAAGGCGTTTTTGTTTTGTGGCAATACACACATCCACATACATGACACACTGTGCACACCAGTAGCGGCCACATCTGTACAGAACACACACTTTCTGACAGCTGACTGCATGGCCCACAGCCCCTTCCCATACTCACGGTGTTCCTGCCAGTATTCACCTTCTCCGTGCTTAAAAACCTGATGGCTTTTCTGAGGACCCAAGATGCGGATGACCTCATCTGTCCAGGACGCAGCAGGGCCTGCTGAGTACGTGCCAAAGTAGAGGTTCCTCTCCCTAGTGACAGAGCAAGCACCTTGCCTCTGAGAAACTGCTTCCTGTCACCTCCCCCCTGGTCCCTGGTAGGTCCATCCAGGAAAAACGGCCCCTTCCCCATTGTTCTTCCTGGGTGCCCACGTGGCCCCTTCCCTAGAAGCCCCCGCCCAGCACTCCTAACCCAAGTGACTGGCCCACCTGAGGCAGTGGGAGGTCCCCCAGGCGCTGAGGTCTTGCTGTAGCCACACCTCCTCCCCCTGTCCTCTCCCCATATGATTCTCCATCCTCAGTTCTGCCCCTTGATTTGCAACCCCCCCTTGTAGTCTTTCCCTCACTCCTTGCCCCTTCCCGCCCTTCCCTTCCTTTTCCTTTCCTCTGCACCCCTGCATGCCTCTATCTTGTGCTGACCCTCAGTATACTCACCCCTCCTGAAACAAAGTCTTTTCTCTTGAAACCATGTGGTGGTTGGCTCAACCTTACAGTTCCCAACCCATCCATCTTTCAGATGAGGAGGATCATAAAGCCTGTAGACTCCACTCCCAATAACTTCAGCTGCCCTGGTGACATTTCCAGGGGCTCTGACACCTCCCTACCACCTCCTTCCCTTTGGTGCCACCAGGCCAACTTCCTCCTCATGTACTAGATGCTGTAGCTCCCTGTTGGGCTTGGACTTTCTGTCCTTTCCTTCAGAGTTCATGTCTCACTTGAGTTCCCACCCGGGGATGGGTTCAGATTCTCTCCAGTGCTTCGTATCCCCTTGCTTTCCATTTTTTCCCTGTGGGGAGCTGAACCTTAAATCTCCCATCCCATGGGCTGGGTCCCGGGCAAAGATTGTTACCAGAACATGAATGGCTCCCAAACTTAGAGCCCCTGAAATCAGTGCTGCAACAGGAATCCCCAAACTTCTGCAATCCCCAGTGTGGGCAGAAAATGTCTCCTATGTAATCACAGCAAGAGCAAACCATGGAAAGCTGTGACAGTTTCTCTTCCTGACTCATCAAGGTGTCAAGGACAAGAAAGGACAAGGACAAGGAAGGAAGGACAAGGAAGGACATGGTCTAAGATGAATAAGCAGCTTGTAGAGAGAGACCTGGGGCTCAGGAGTCCTGGGTTCTTGTTCCAGCTTGTTGTGGACCACTGGATGGCAATGGGGCTGTCATAGCCATCTGTGGGCTCAGCATTCTTAACTGTAACCTAACAGAACCTCTTCCCTCCCATTCTTACATCCAAGGAGGCTCTGAGTTTGTGAGTCAAGTCTCCATACACATCTTTGTGTTTTTTCCCCTTTGTTGTTGTTGTTTCACAGTTACTTGGAACTACACAGAGCAGTAGTCCTCAATTTGAGAAGGGGCAGAGGGGAACAAACATTCAAGGGACTGTCCCACTGGTGGCCACAGTACTCCATGCCTGCCATTCTTGTCACCTACATTCATTCTAAAGCAAGATCCAGAATTCCCAGGATTCTGGGAGATGATATATTTGTTATTAGAAATAATGTCACAGGGCTTTGGAAGCAGATGTTTTGTATGCAGAGTACTTAGGATGAAACCCTGAGCCTCGTGCAAGCTAGGCAAGTGTCCTACCAGGATAGCCTTGTAAACTATTTATGGAAACAGAAGTCTGTGTAGGCTGAGCCCTGTGTAGATTGTTTCAAACCTTACAAACGTAATTTCTTGGGACATTCCAAGAGGATTAAAGCCAATGATAGGCTTGAATACAGTCACAGAGGTCTATTTGTCATTTCCTGCAGCTGGGAAGGGAAGGGACAAGGTCTGAGCTAAGTGGCTGCCAACAGGCCCTGGGGCAGGACACTGTTTACACAACCACTTGTGGGCTACGTCTCTGAAAGCCGGTTCTGGTTGGACAAGAAGACTCTTTGTCTTGCTACTTGAGCCTGCTCAGAGCCCTCTGTCTGGAGAAGGCAGGTCCACCTCCCATCTCTAGAGGCCAGAGGGGCTCTGGCTCCTCAGAGGCCTGAGGTTCTGTTACAAGGAGTCAAGAAAAGCTCCTCCAGTTTCCCCATATGAATGTCAGGCTGTGGAGCTGGTGCCACAGCAAAAGACTTTGGTGACTGCATAAAGCTTACTCATTTTTACTTGGATATGGTAGCTTCCTGTTCCTTCCCTCATGGCATTGGCATTTCCATACAATCTGGAGTCCTTTTCAAGGCAGAGTAGGAGTTTTCACTTTGTTGTTGTTGTTGTTGTTTTTGGTCGGTTGTAGGGCTTGACCTCAGCGCCTGGGCACTTCTCCTGTGATTTTTTGCTCAAAGTGCTCTGACACTTTGAACCACAGCTCCACTTCCAGTTTTCAAGTGGTCAGTTAGAGATAAGAATTTCATGGGGGGGCTGGGAATATGGCCTAGTGGCAAGAGTGCTTGCCTCCTACACATGAAGCTCTCAGTTCGATTCCCCAGCACCACATATATGGAAAACGGCCAGAAGGGGCGCTGTGGCTCAGGTGGCAGAGTGCTAGCCTTGAGCAAAAAGAAGCCAGGGACAGTGCTCAGGCCCTGAGTCCAAGGCCCAGGACTGGCCAACAAAAAAAAAGAATTTCATGGGAACTTTTCTACTGGGGCTGGCTTTGAACCACCATTTCTCAGATCTCAGCCTCCTGAGTAGCTAGGCATAAGCCACTGGCACCTGGATTAAGTTGTCACATTTTACCTGTAAGATTACAAAGCACAAAATTTAAAATGGGGGCTGGGATATGGCCCAGTAGTGGCAACAGTGCTTGCTTCGTATACATGAAGCCCTAGGTTCAATTCTCCAGCACCATGTATATAGAAAATGGCCAGAAGGGGCGCTGTGGCTCAAGTGGCAGAGTGCTAACCTTGAGCAAAAAGAAGCCAGGGACAGTGCTCAGACCCTGAGTCCAAGGCCCAGGACTGGCCAAAAAAAACCTTAAAATGTCCCAGGCCTCATAGCTGGGAAGCAGCGACATGGATTTTAGACTCCTAGACTTAGGTTCCCTTCTCCTACACTGCTTGATGGCTCCCTCAATGGACAGCTGCCAGCGCCAGCTTCCTCCTCAGCCCTCTATACTATAAGCTCACTGTTCCAGACTGCCCCCTCCCCACGCTGAACTGGTTCTCAAGCATGCAAATTCCCCCTCCCCCTTTCCCTCCGGGGAGGGAAACTGACTGTCACCCACAGATGGGTGTGCGCTGTGCCACTCTTGGCTCAATCTTTCTTGCCTCACAGCCTGGAAGGCTAGTGAAAGTAGTTAGCCCTGGGATCCCTTGGTATCCAAGGGTAGCCAAGGGTAAAATTCTGCCTCCAGGGTGCTTCAGGGCCCTGTCCAGTCTGCCTCCCTCTCCTTGGCACTGTGTTGGCCTTGCATGACCCGTGTCCCATGCAAGCCCAAGTATTGTCTGTTGTATAAACATCAGCGATGTCAGGCCATCCCAAAGGACATTGTAGAGGTCATTCCACAGTTCTAGTGCCATAAGTATGGAAACTTGAAGGTCTTCATGGTTTTGCCTCCCCCCCGACCCCAGTTGTTTTTTGTTTGTTTGTTTGTTTACTTTGTGCTGTTACTGAGCACTTGGGGCCTGAGCACTGTCTCTTTAACTTTTATTTGCTGGAGGATGGTGCTCTACCACTTGAATCACACCTCTACTTCCAGCCTTTTGCTGGTTAATTGGATCTGAGAATCTCATGGATTTTCTTGCCCAGAAGGGCTTTGAACCATGATCCTCAGATCTCAGCTTTCTAAGTAGGTAGGATTATAGGCTGGAGCTACTAGTGCCTGTCATCTTGGGCCTTTTTTACACACAGAATCAGAGGGAGCACCCAGCCCTTACACTCAGCCCTGCTTTAGTTACCAGCCCACGGAGGAACATTATTCACAGCACAAGACTTAGAGAAGCAAAGAGAAGTGCTTCTGACTCTCTTAGTGTTTCTGTGGTGGTGACTAAAGACTAGACCCTTCCTACTCAGTCTTATGCTTTCTGAGCTTGTGGATTAACAAGCCTGGGCTGTTCCCTGGTTCTGGGGTGTGGCTGTTCTGCCAGTCTTAGACTCCTGGTTTTTTTCCACAGTACTAGGGCCTTTTCTAGCAGCGTTTGCTTGAGTTTGGCAGCTTGTCTCTCTGCAGGAGACCACACCCCAGTTATTAAAGCTGCAGGGTTAGCCAGTGGCCATCTCAACGGACAGCTGCCAGCCCCAGCTTCCTCTTCAGCCCTCTATACCATAAGCTCACTGTTCCGGACTGCCCCCTCCCCACACTGAACTGGTTCTCAAGCATCTAAATTCCCCCTCCCCCTTTCCCTCCGGGGAGGCTGCCTGTCAACTACAAATGGGTACAGGCTGTGCCAGCATCTCCATGGTAACCAAGGACCACAGCTTCCTGCCTCTCTGCCTGGATCCAGAGCTTACCCTTGCCAGACTGCCTTGCAGAACCCAAGAAGCCTCGTCTATGGTCATGCCCTTGCTTAAGGAGCCAGCCCAGCTGGGCTGCCAGGAAGACTTATGATGGATCCAGCAGTAGTTCTTTAAGGAAAGTCTGAAGTGGAGGAGGTTAGATAGGCCTTCTCTAAAGCTGGCCCTCTCCGAGCTGTGTGTTATGTGGAATTGACTCCTCAGGGTAGGCTAAATGTTAAACCCATTCCAGGGCTATGATTGAAAGCTGAAAATTCTACTTTGTTATTGGCTTTAGACTTTGCTGTCTGTAGTGGGTTTGTGGGGATGGAGGCGGGATATAGGAGCTAGATTTCAATCAATAGGTAACAATGTATTTTTCCACCCACTACATAAAATGGGGTGGGTGGGAGGGAGGAAGGAGAAATGGAAATATAGATAGATAGATAGATAGATAGATAGATAGATAGATGCACAGATATCTCCAAGCTAACCTGTACCTTCATTGATTCTCTAGAAGGAGGAGGAGGGGAGCAAGGCTGAGGATTGGGGACAGGAAGGTCTTTTCTGAGAGATTTGGTTTCTAAAACACAAACTCCATAGGTTCCACATGTCAAATTTGGTCACCTAAGAAGTCAGTGCTGATAGCCTCTTGAGTTGCAATATAACCTTTCACATTTAATGAGCACTTAGTAGGCATTAAACCCTTTAAATAACCCTAATTTTATAGACCAAAGAAAGAGATGGTAATGGTGAAGGACAAAGAATTATTACATGGCATGGACAACCACCAGAAGAGGCAAAGCAAGCTCTTCAGCCATTTTCAGGGTATAGACATGAGCTTTAGATTTATATAGACAAAGAATTTGGGCTAGGGGCAAAGCCACACATAAGGAGTCCCAGACCCAGGTGTGGCCTGGTTACCTCAGTTCTGGTTCTTGTGAAATAATCACTCCTGCTCCAGGGGCAGCCTCATGATCACAGGTAATTGTGTCCTCATTTAGGGGTGATCTGTGAAGGATTGACTCTGGCCCCATTAACTCAGGCACATATAGATAGATGTCAGGCACAATAATAGGTGTATATAGACTTGCCTGACTGCAGGTGCGACATCCCAGAGGCCTGACCACAAGTTCCTGCCACCTTGGGCAGAACATTCCATGGTGAGCCTGACCAGAAGCCGCCGGGCGCCGCCCCCCCCCCCCCCCCCCCCCCACTTACCAGACCTAAAGGTGTTTGATTTCAAAACCATTTTTCCTTGTCACAAACCCTACAAAAGCCCGGCTTCAGCCCCATCTCCACACACCACCTCCATTCCTGGGGCAGATTGTGTCCCTCACTGTATTGCCTGTTGAGGATCCAATCTGGCCTATTCTCTTTTCCATTTTTCCTAACAGTCTGTTTTTCAACGGCCTGTTGTTCCTTAGGGTAGTTTTGGTCCCTTATGAGAAAGAGGCTACTGAGTTGTTCTTTTCCTTCCTGGAACCCACGGTGATTGCAAAGCGAAAGCCGAGAGAATGGCTTAGAGCAGAGACAAACAAAATGGAGGCAGAGATGCCAAATTTTACTCCTGCTATTAGTTAATTTGCAGGTCCGAGTAAGAAGGCAGTGATTTTCAGCAAAAGCAGCTTCCAGGAGAAATCTCTAAATACAAATCAGAGCTGCTACTGGTTCCTCCTGTTCCTCTTGATCCTCATGCCAACCTCCTCTGTTTCCAAGAACAGCACTGGAGGCTGAAGGGCAGGAACAAGCCTGCAATTCATCCCTGTCATCAGGCAAGAGTTCACAGCCTCCCCAGTTCTCCACATACGATTTTTTTTCCCCCTGTTTTCTAATGTCCTCTGGAGGGAATTGGATCTTAGTTCAATTTGTTCTTTGAGTATTCTGTGATGCAGGATCAAGGATATTGGCTTGGGGAAGACTCACAGTAAGGGGAGGATTTAAATCTGTAGATTGTTGATCTACATAATAAAGAGGGAAAGAAAACTCTCTTGAAGGAGCTGGTGAGGAATAGGGAGATTGGAAGAGATGCTTCAATTTTTGTGGACTGTGGTCAGGGTGGCTGCAGAGAAATGAGGCCTCTTGGGGCTCTCCATAAGTGCGATTGGAGATATCCCTGGATTGTGCATTAGCATTATGTGGACAGATGAGTCACAGATTGGAGCTGTTCTGGAATTATTGTTTCGATGACTATTTTGTGTCAGTACTAGAGCTTGAACTCAGGTTCTCTTGCTCCTACTTTGTTCACGGGTGGTGGGGCTGTGCTACTTGAGCCACACCTCTATGATGAGCTCTTTGCTGGTTAGTTGGAGATAAGAGTCTCACAGCAGATTGGCTGGCTTTGAACCTTGATCCCCAGCCTCCTGAGTAGCTAGGATTATCGTTATGGGCCATCAATGTCTGGCATGACATTATTTTGGTTTGTTGGAAGGATGATTATTAGTCAGTGCTGAGTCAATGATAACAGGTGCTGAGAACTCCATGTATCCATCCTTTGTTAGAGTTGCAACTATAAACATTATTGGGCTGGGGACATGGCCTAGTGGCAAGAGTGCTTGCCTGGAATACATGAGGCCCTGGGTTCAATTCCCCAGTACCACATATATGGAAAACGGCCAGAAGTGGCGCTGTGGCTCAAGTGGCAGAGTGCTAGCCTTTAGCAAAAGGAAGCCAGGGACAGTGCTCAGGCCCTGAGTCTAAGGCCCAGGACTGGCAAAAAATAAAATAAAATAAAATAAAATAAAATAAACATTATTAACACTTAGGTGCTAAGCTTTCTCAATGCACTGTCTTATGTAATCATCACCACTGGTCCTCTGGAGTTGGGCACTCTACAGGAAGTGAGTCTTAGGTCAAGGCACACAGCCAGATGTGCTAGAGTTAGGCTTCAAGGACTTGGGATGCAGGTGGCATTGGGGGCAGACGTCGTTGGTAAAAACCAAGGGTGGCTACAGCCTTTTACAACAGCAGGAACAGCACATTTCTCAACAGGCTCCAAAGAAAACTGCCAGGCCTTGCTGAAGAGGGCTCTCCATGACCTAACGAACCAGAAAATCAATGAGGTGTACATGAAGCAGGGCTGCCCGGAGGCTCTTCATGCACAGATTGAACACTAGGCATGCACTGGGGCCCCAGTGGCCATCTGGAGCAGCTCCTGCCAGTCTGTGCTGCTTTGTCAAGTCCCAGGAGCTAGATAGGGTGACACAGAATGGGGGTCAATCTTTCTGTCTTTCTTTCCTTTTTTTTTTTTTTTTTTGGTATAGACAAATTTTTTTTATTAATTAAATTTTGTTGACAAGGTGTTGTGCAAAAGGGGTACAGTTACATAATAAGGCAATGAGTACATATCTTGTGATATCTGTTACACCCTTGTTTTTCTTTCCCTTCTCTAGATCAGGTAGGCATATATACAATACCCAGTGCACCAAAATCAGATACAGTAACCACATGGGGTACACCAAAGGAGATTCACTTTAAATGTAATGTCAACAATAGAGTCCTCCTATGTCCTTCTCTTGGAGTTGTTTTTGCTTATCCTTACCTTATATGATCATATGTACATAGCTGTTGAGCTATTGTGATCCATTGATAGGTCTATTCTAGACCGTTTTATGTTTAGTAGTTGTTTGGTTTTAGATACATACTGTAAGGCTGCTGACCCAAACTTTCTGTCTTTCTGAACCATAACTTTAGACTCCAGGCCCCAGAGATCAAGAGTCCCAAGTTAGTTCTGGCCACTAGTCCGTATGTGCCAAATAAAGAGACTTGCTGAAGATCAGAGAAAGTAGACATGACATGGGAGATAGCACTTCAGTCTTCAGACGTCTTCTGGGGGCACAGACAATGACTTCAGGGAAAAATGAGGGTAGGAGATAAGGAAGGTCTGCTTAGTGAAAATAATCCCAGGTGACACGTGTGTGGCCTGGTTGACCTTTTTCTCAGCCTTTGTCCTTGGAGGAGTTCTGGAGAAGTAACAGAACAGAAAGAAAGTGTTTCCTGAGTGTTTAATGGTTTTATTTTATTATTATTGTTTTCATTTCATGCTATACTTTATTTTATTTAAAAAATTAATTGTTATTCTAAAGGTGATGTTCAGAGGGGTTACAGTTATGTAAGCCAGGTAATCAGTACATTTCTTTCTGGATAGTATTACTCCTTACCTCATGCTCTCCCAGTTTTCCTTTTTTATTATTACATTTTTTTATTGTTGGTATAAAGGTGGTATACAGAGGGGTTGCTGTTTCATAAGTCAGGTAATTAGTACATTTCTCTTTGGACTGTCACCCCTTCCTTCACTCTCTCTTCATTTTTCCCTCCTGTCCCTGCCCCCACATTGTATAGTTCATTTTCAACATAGTATTCATTGCGTTTAGGAGATTTTCTTTAAGATGATAAGAAGATATTGCTTGTTTGAAAGGTACTTTGCCTTCCACCCAGGATGGTTATCTGAATCTTCTCATATAAACAGGTGATTGTGAAGGGACTGCAGTACAGAATAGCTTTGGTCAAAAGGCACAGATAGAGAGCCAGGAGACTTTTAGTTCATTTGCATCAGCAAAAGCATCTTTTGCTACTTTCATCTATTGATTTACCAACTTAGTAATTTATTTTAAGTAGCTGCACAATGAGGGCTCAACTCCACATCTTTGTGTCTTCCATTTCTACCTAGGCCTTTTAGGATGTGGCTATCACCTTAATGTCTCCTATTCTTGCTCATCACGTCTTCAGAGGACAAGGAGAAGCAGAAAGCAAGGCTATGTTCCATAAGGAAGGTCCTGAGCCATCAGTGAAGTACAGCCTTAGAAGTGGGAGCCAGGCAGTTGGGGGTCCCAACTGTTTGTGTGCTTCTAGGCAATCATTTAACTGTGAAAATCCTTTAGGGACTATGAAATAGGAAAATTAATATTCTCTACCTAGTAGTTTAGGGTTAGTGCAAACAAGGACTTGGTACAGGGTGATTGCTCAATAAACTATCTTCCTATCACAGGAAATGAGTTGGAAGGAAGAGGCACTGTGGTCACTGTACCAACAGTTTATTTTGGACTTGTAACTGGTGCTCTGAATTCTTCTTGGTCTTCCCTTGAGGCCTAGTCCTGAATCCTTGTTTAGGTGAGGACTATTCTAGAACATGCTCCCCCACCCCCTTTTCTTTCTTTTTTAAGAGGAATATCTTATTGCTTAGTACTATCGGCAATTATATATTCAGGGTTGGGTTGGCCAGGGAGGGGCTCTCCGTGTTTGTTTTATATAGCGTCTCCCACAATGTAAATGCATGGATGTTTATGGCTATTGCCACACACTAGCTGATCTCTGCCCCTCACATGGATTCACAAAGCCAGTCCCTGCCTAGAAGGCTCTGGCCTTCCTGGTATTCATGACCCCCTGCTTGGGAAGAGGCATCTAGCCATGTACTTGTCAGACAGCAGCACTGTGAAAAGCATGTCTCTGGGAACAGACTCATCTCTTCTCCCATTATACTCTTTGCTCTGGCTCCATACTCCCCTATGTCTGAGTACTCTGGCTCTGCTACTCACTAGGAGAACTTGAGCACATACTTATTTTTAGAGAGACTCAGTAGAATAGGAACAATATTTTATAGTTTGTGTATGTGTGTGTATTTGTGAGTGTGTGCTGGTCCTGGGGCCTGAACTCAAAGTCAGAGTGCAGTCCCTTAGCCTTTTCCATTCAAGACTAGCATACTTAACACTTGATCCACAGCTCCACTTATGGCCTTTGGCTGATGCATTGGAGATAAGAAGCTCATGGACTTTCCTGCCTGGGCTGGATTTGAACTGTGATCCTAAGACCTCAACCCTAAGTAGCTAGGATTACAGGCCTGAGCCACCAGCATATAGCTTCATTTTATAAAGTTTTATGAAATTTAAATGTAAAGACCCTGGCACTCAGAAAGCGCTCATTAAATGTTCATTCCCATTAATTTTTTTCCCACTTTGGAGCTAGGTGCCAGTGGCTCATGCTTGTAATCCTTGTACTCAGTAGACTGAAATCTGAGGATCATAGTTTGAAGTCAGTGTAGGCCGGAAAATACATCAGATTCCAGAAATGGAGCTGTGGCTCAAGTAATAAAGTACAACCCTTGAGCAAAAAAGCTTAGGGACAGCTAACAGACCCTGAGTTCAAGCCCCAGGAATGATGACATGGAAAACAACAACAACAACAAATTCCCTTGAGGCAATCTGGAATGTTGAACTGGAGACACTTTCTGTGTAGCTTGAGCCCACCCTTAGAGAAGGAGGAGGAAGAGCCAGGAGAGACCTTTGTTATCACTGTTTCCCAATGGGCTTGCTATCTGCCTGAGCAGTTGTCAGCTGTCCTAGCTATCCTGAGGCGAAGAACTGGAAATCCATGGGGCTGGGAATAAGGCCTAGAGGTAGAGTGCTTGTCTTGAATACATGAAGCCCTGGGTTTGATTCCTCAATACTACATATATAGAAAAAGCCAGAAGTGGAGTTGTGGTTCAAGTGGTAGAGTGCTAGCCTTGAGCAAAAAGAAACCAGGGACAGTGCTCAGGCCCTGAGTTCAAGCCCCAGGACTGGCAAGAAAAAAAGAACTGTAACTCCATGTAGCTGTCAACCACCAGCCCCTCCCATTTCCATGGCCTGAGTGTCAGAACAGCTGAGCAAGGTATGAAGGTGGGAGTGGAAAGGGCTCTGAGAGAATCAGTACTGAATACTGCCTTTGTAGTCCACGCCCTTTGCAGGGAGCCTCCTGCGACCAGCTGGCTCAGGCAGCAGCAGAAGGGTTTCTAAATTATTCCACAGAAACAAAAAGTGACTTTTGGAGCAGGCAGACAGGCTTTGTCCATTCTTTACAGGTTCCATTTTTGTTGAGGGGTCAGGAGACAGGAGAAATACCAGTCTCAGGGCTATTTTGGAAAGAAATGTGCTTCTAAAGTTTCTTCTGCATTGTAGGGTACGAATTAGCTTCTCCTGGTCAGTGTTGGTGCTTGCCCAAGGGCAGGCATTGCCACATATTTGCCATTTCTGGCTAGCACCTACACTCTTAATAGCATTTTCCTTTCAATACCAGATTCGAGCCTGTTAGAAAGTTACATTTAAAGAAAAACTTATATGTTGAACTATATAGTTCCGTGTGTGTGTATGTGTGTATTTGTAGGTGTGTTCTTGGGAATTGAACCCAGAGCTTTGTACATTCTAAGTATACATACTAAGCTGTACATCTGCAGGCAAAAAATAGGGCTTTTGTAGTTAAAAGGCACATTCACCTGACATTTATGCTCTCTAGTCCATGCAGGTATGCTAACCATACTTTAAAAATTACTAGAGGAGCTAGGTGCTGGTGGCTCACACCTGTAAGCCTACCTACTCAAGAGGTTGAGATCTGAGGATCGTGAATTGAAGCCAGCCTGGGCAGAAAAGTCCTCATGAGACTCTTTTCTCCAATTAACAAAAAAACTGGAAGTGGAACTGTGGCTCAAAGTGGTACAGCACTAGCCTTGAGCAAAAGAGCGCACGGACAGTACTCAGGCGTTGAGTTTAAGCCCCACAACTCACAGACACAAAATAATAATGGAGGGAGCCAGCATAGGTGGTCATGCCTGTAATCCTAGCTACTCAGGAGATCTGAGGCTTGTAGTTTGAAAACAGCTGAGGCAGGAAAGTTGGTGAGAAACTTTTCTCCAACTATCCATCAAAAAGGCAGAAGTGGAGCTGTTGTTCAAGTGGTACAGTAATAGCCTTGAGCAAAAGGGCTTAGAGATGGCATGTAGGTCCTGAATTCAAGCCTCAGGACCAGTGCACACACACAAACACAGACGCAGACAGACAGACAGACAGACAGACAGACACACACACACACACACACACATACAATCACTGGACAAGCTAGGTGAGATGATTGTGGCTCATGCCTGTAATCCTAGCTGTTGCAGGTGGCTTACACCTGTAATCCTAGCTACTCAGGAAGCTGAGATCTAAGTATCCCAGTTTGAAGCCAGATTGGACAGAGAAGTACATAAATTATCTCCAACTAGCTAAAAAAAAACAAAGAAAGAAGGAACGGAAGGAAAAAAGGAAAGAAGAATGTTGGGTACCGGTGGCTCACACCTGTAATACTAGTTACTAAGATCTGAGGATTACAGTTCAAAGCCAGTCCAGGCAAGAAAGACTGTGACTAACCACCAAAAAAAAAAAAAAAAAAAAAAAAGGCAGGAAGTGGAGCCTGTGGCTCAAGCGGTGAAATATTAGTCTTGAGCACAAAAACTCTGGAACAGTGCCCAGCTCTAGGATTGTCACAACAAAAACAACAACAAAAGAGCCAGAATTGGAGCTGTGGCTCAAGAGGTAGAGTGCAAGCCTTGAGAGAAAACAAAAAAAAAAGCTCAAACAGCTCAGGTCCTGAGTTCAAATCCTGGGACAAACACACACACACACACACACACACACACACACACACACACAATTGTAAGCCAAAAGAGAATGGTACAGTGTAAGTTAAAGGAATTGAAGGAGCAGACAGTGAGTGATCCTATTAAGCAGGAAGAGGATAGTGGGTTGGTAGACATGATGCTTTGGTTATGCACCGTTTGGGTTTTTTCTTTTTAAATTAGCAACATGTATATACCTTTGCTTAAAAAATTGATTTTAAAAGTCAAATGCCTGCAGAAAACAAGACAGTTGAGAGGCCTTCTGGCTTCCTTCCAGAATAATAGCTTTCTAGAGCCAACCGAATTCAAGCCTGTGTGGCTTAGCTCCAAGCATCCTTTCAATGTACTTCTCTTGCAGCCTCATAGCCATCTGTGCTTGTCAGTGTTTGGCTAGATAAAACAAAATTGTTCTCTGTCTCTCTGTTATTTATAGCAGGTAGAAGGAAAAGTTACAGGACCCATGAGTAAGGCAGGGGGACAATGGAAAGGTAGGGGGAGGTCATTTGTTTCCAGCAATACAGATTTTGCATTCCAGAGTTGAGTTTGAATCTTAGCACTCCAGTCTGAGGTTGCCAGTCAGCACCAAGCTATTTATTTCATCTCTTCAAGCCTGAGGTTCTCCAGCCGAGGCATGGAAGCCTCAGTGTATTCTTTTTCTTTCTTCTTCTTCTTCTTTAAAAATGTGCTTGTATTGGGGTTTGAACTCAGAACTTGGGCACTAATTTCTTAGCTTTTTTCCAATCAAGGCTTGTGTTCTACCACTTGAGCCATATATCCACTTCTAGCTTTTTGCTGGTTAATTGGAGATAAGTCTCATAGACTTTTGTGCCTGGGTTTGCCTTGAACTGGGATTTTCAGATCGCAACCTTCTGAGTCACTAGAATTACAGGCATTAGCACTGGTGACCAGCTTCAGTTTATTCTTACAATTCTTTTTTCTAATAGTTATACTTCAGATTGTTCCATGAAGGCACAGTCTATTTGACATCCCCTTCTATGACACAGTGCTTATTTTTTTAATTGATTGGCATCAGGATTTGAACTCAGGACTTCACTTCATACTTGTTCAGCTTGTATTCTACCACTTGAGTCATTCCTCCAGCCCTTTTTTATTTTTTTTTGCCAGTCCTGGGCCTTGAGCTCAGGGCCTGAGCACTGTCCCTGGATTCTTTTTGCTCAAGGCTAGCGCTCTGCCACTTGAGCCACAGCACCAGTTCTGGTCGTTTTCTATATATGTGGTACTGAGGAATCGAACCCAGGGCTTCATGTATATGACATAAGCACTCTTGCCACTAGGCCATATTTCCAGCCCCCAGCCCTTTAAAAAATTATTGTTATTATAGAGGTGATGTACAGAGGAGTTACATTTACGAGTCAGATAATGAATATATTTCCTGTTGTATAGTGTTATCTGTTCCCTCATTCTCTCTCTCTCTCTCTCTCTCTCTCTCTCTCTCTCTCTCTCTCTCTTTTTAAAGTGAAATCTTGAGGACTTTTCTGCCTGGGCTGGCTTTGAATTACAGTCCTCTTGATCTCAACCTCCTGAGTTGCTAGTATTATAGGCTTGAGTTATTGGCAACTGGCAGGACAGTGGTTTTTACTAACCTGACATATTATAAGGGGAGGGCTATATAGTTACATACATGTATATGCATATATGTAGAGTAGCTTAATAGTTGTTAAATGGATTAAATATTATCATATAGGGCTGGGAATGTGCCTTAGATGTAGAGTGCTTGCCTAGCATGCATGAAGCCCTGGGTTTGATTACTCAGCACCACATAAACAGAAAAAGTGGGAAGTGGTGCTGTAGCTCAAGTGGTAGAGTGCTAGCCTTGAGGGAAAGAAGCTCAGGGACAGTGCCCAGGCCGCAAGTTCAAGACCCAGGACTGGCAAAAGAAGAAGAAGAAGAAGGAGGGGGAAGGGGAGGGGGAGGGGGAGGGGAGGGGAGGGGGAGGGGAGGGGGAAGAGGAGGAGGAGGGGGAGGAGAAGGAGAAGAAGAAGAAGAAGAAGAAGAAGAAGAAGAAGAAGAAGAAGAAGAAGAAGAAGAAGAAGAAGAAGAAGAAGAAATCCCTTCTTGTCTGAGTTATAATTGCAATATGGCAACTTCTTTGTTGTCAAATCATTAAATTTAGGTCTAGTGATGTGCTATCAGAAGCCTGTTGGTGAGTTTGGAATAAACTCTTTGCACTTATTGAATCAAGTTTCAAGGTGGCTTTCTTGCTAACTCAGCACATTCTGCCCCATCCTCCATCCCTGATTGTGGGATTTGAACCTAGGGCCTTTTGCTCGTGCAAAATAGGGCAAGTGCTCTATTAGCGAGCTGCATGCCCAGATCCTCAGCCATCCTTTGAAGGAATCTTCTTTCTTTAGATTTTTTTGGGGGTAGACAGTGAGATCCAGATGCTGCAGCTTTTCTGCTGTGTGGCTTGAGACAGCTTGTATCAGCATTAACGGTAGCAAACACGTAGTCTCCGTTCTGTTAGAAGCTGTTCCAAGTGCCTTATTTACTCATGTGTCTGTTAAGAGATACTGTGAGGTCCATTTTGTAGGTAAACAAAACACAAGCAGACAGGTTAAATAAATTGTTTAAGGTCACAAAGGTAATGCACTATGCGGCTAGGATTGAACCCAAACAGCCTAAGTCCAGAGTCTCTGCTCTGTTGGACAGCTCAGATGGACCATGTCTACTGCTGCCACGATGTCAGTAAATACCCAGAAAGGTCTGTTGGAACTCTCATCCCCTCTACTCCCTGTGGGTCTAAATGTTGTAGTATAAGGAGCTGGTTGGTTCGGGGAAAATTCTGAAGATGCAGATGCATGTTGGTGGTTCATGGATGTAATCTTAGCTACTCAGGAGCCTGAGATCCAAGGACTATGGTTTGAAGCCAGCCTACACAGGAAAATTTGTGAGAGTCTTATCTCTAATAAGCTACCAAAAAGCCAGAAATGGAGCTGTAGCTTGAGTAGCAGAGTGCTAGTTTTGAGTAAAAGCAGGGACACACACACACACACACACACACACACACACACACACACACATACATTTACACACTTTGAGGATTCATATTCAGCCAGGCATAACCCATTTTGAGGAGCAATCAGGGGCTAGAAATTGGGTAATCCTTTGGATTATTTTAAAGAACATGGTCATGTGACAGGTATCCCTGTTAGATTACTCAGGTTGCAAGTTAGGCAAAGAATTTAACTGTATAGGGTATCATCTTGAAGCTAATGCAGTGTTACTACAGGGGAATTTTATATACTTCACTACTACTCAAACTTCAAAAAAAAAACCAACCCTATGAGTGTGTGTGTGTGTGTGTGTGTGTGTGTGTGTGAGAGAGAGAGAGAGAGAGAGAGAGAGAGAGAGAGAGAAAGAGAGAGAGAGAGACTGGAGTTTAAATCTAGGGCCTTGGTTGTAGTAGGAAAATGCTCTCTTCTACTTGAGCTGTGCCCTCTAGCCATTTTGAGTGTGTTTTGCTTTTGACAAGTCTCAGTAGCTTTGCCTGGGCTGCTTTGGACTCATGATCTTCTTGCCTCTGCTGCTGGAAAAGCTGGAATTTCAGGCATGCATCACCAATCAGTTTGAAAGGAGTACTCTACTTTTGAATTCTGTTACCCACTTAAGTTACTGGGACCATAAAGAAAGACACTTTGGAGTAATGCAGGCCTTTGCAATCTAATAACACCTAGTAAACCTGAATTTGACACTTAATGGGATGGCCAAGCCCAGGGAGACATATAGACATTTCTGGGGCAAGAGCTAGCATATAGCTAGTTGAGTCTTGTTTTATATCCCAAGTGTTTAGTTTGTTTACAAAATGTAACTAATGGCTGATTTTGGCTTGTCTCTCATTTGCTACTTATTTCTGTGCCAATAGAAAAGTAAAATTTAAGCCAGAATTTCTCTCACCCTGCCAACCTTGGCCATTCCTGCCATTGGTCTTGCAACAAACACAGAGGGCTGCCAGGTAGCCAGAGTGGGTAATGGCTTTTCATGTTGCACTGGGATAGGAGCATGGGAGGAACTGAATGAATCTCAACAGGTACAATCCTATGTCTCATATGTATTAGGTGTCTGTGGAACACTGCCTAGAAACTAGGTTCTGTAGTTTCAGTTTTAAAACCACTGTCTCTTTTGTGACTTAAGACATACCCAAAAAGAGAAGTATAAACTGAGGATGGATCACTTACTTCTTATCCAGGTTAATGCAATGTCTTGACAATTTAGGAGCTGAAAATAACTAAAACTTCCTGGCCTCAAGAAGTAGAACAGCTGAGTCTGGAGTGAGCTAAACTGGGAAAGGGCAGAGGTAATCCTAGGAATCCCAGGCAAGACTTCACACTGGAGACAGCAAGTCTAAGTTTAAAATGGGCAGCTTTCCAACCCAGGGCGCTGGCAGCTCCAGGGATGGTGTAAAGCAAAAGATGAAAGGTTTCTAGATGAAACCCTCAGCCTGGGATGAGTGGCGGGGTGGCAACCTTTGTAGGTATTGACATTCCAACATTTTTTGTTCTTGATTGAAATAAATATCACAAGGTTCTTAATCATTTTGTAGTAGTCCAAAGCAAACACCACCAATTCTGCTTCTTTCCTGAAGAAACTCGTTCTTCTCAAGCAAGCCATGCTTTCTGTTATTTTGCAGCTCTCTAGGCAGACTAACTATAATACAACTTACATAGGATACAATCAGATGCAGGAATGACACAACGGTCAACAGAAAAACAAGGCAATGGAAGCTTTGGGCTCAGGAAAAGACTTCATGATCTTCTAACAGATGGGAGGAGGTCGTTTAGCAGTTTAAATTATCTCTAAACCATTTCTAATCTGTAGAAGAATCTGTAGCTATCTACCTGCTTCATTAGTTTTGAGAATAAAGGGAGACACAGCCAGAAAAGGGCTTGGCACAGTGTTGGTCTATGGTAGTCCTGTCACCCTGGCTGCCATTATAGAGCAGGAAGGTAGTGGGGAATGAGGGACTATAGATGTTGAAGTCCATCTATAAAGTTCTCCAAGACTCAAACTATTTTAGACTCATGGCAAAAATCAAATCCAGAACTCTGGTGAAATCACTCATAGTCCCTTCATTTTCTTGTAATAGTTACATATATTTAAGGGCTAGCTTTATTCAATCCTGTTCCCTCTACTATGGCCTCACTTTAATTTTGACCTAATTTCCAGCATGGATTAATATAGGGTTTTGGCTTCTCTGATTTCTAGAACTTTTTTTTTTTTTAAATAGTGTTCCTCAACAACCATAAAACTTATATACCAACACTATATATATATATATATATATATATATATATATTTTAAATTTATATATTTGTGTGTGTGTGCGTGCCTGTCCCCAGGCTTGGATTCAGGACTTGAGCACTACTCCTGAGCTTTTTTGCACAAACTACCATTCTACCACTTGAGCCACAGTGCCACTTCTGGCTTTTTGGTGGTTGAGATGAGTGTCATGGACCTTCCTGCCTGGGCTGGCTTTGAACCACAATCTTCAGATCTCACTTAGCCTTTGAGTAGCTAGGATTACAGGTGTTAGTTTCCAGCAGCCCTTTTAGAGCAAAACTTCTTTTTCTAAATGTTATGTTGGCATACAAAGCCACTCAACCATTTTTCTTGCCTCCCAATTGCCAAAATCAAACCTCTAATATTAACGAATTTTCCGTTCCTCTTAAACAATGGAGTCTTTCAAACTTTCACATTCTTCCTGCAGTCTAGAACAAATAAGTCTCTTTTGTCTTGTGAAATCCTACTCAACCTCCAGTTTAGCCAAAACGTTACTTTATTGAGATACAGTATTGTTATGCAGTTGAGGTTGTTCCCAAACTCTCATTTCTCCTTCCTCTGCCTCTCTAGTGTTAGGATTATAGATGTGAACCAGCACATCTGTTAAAATATCTTTTCTTGTGCAGCATTTGGGCATTGTCCTTGAGCCTTTTTGCTCTGAGCTAGCACTCTACTGCTTGAGCTACATCTCCACTACTGACTTTTTGGGGTGAACTTCCCAAACTGGCTTCAAACTTGATCCTCAGATCTCAGCCTCCTGAACAGTGAGGATTAGAGGTGTGAACCACTTACAGTGGCAAAATAGTAATGAAGCCTATCCCAATCCCCCCAAATTGCCTCTTCTTTCCTCAGGATCCATTATACCTTTTTTTTTTTTTGTCAGTCCTGGGGCTTGAACTCAGGGCCTGGGCACTGTCCCTGAGCTTCTTTTGCTCAAGGCTAGCACTCTACCACTTGAGCCTCAGTGCCACTTCTGGCTTTTCCTGTTTATGTAGTACTGAGAAATTGAACCCAGGGCTTCATGCATGCCAGGCAAGCACTGTACTACTAAGCCACACTCCCAGCTTTTTTTTTTTTTTACAGTGATATTGAGGTTTGACACAGGCCCTTGCTCTTGCTAAACAGGCACTCTTATTTAAGCCACACTCCCATCCCCCATTTAAATCTTCCAACATACTTCAAACAGTATTTATGTCTGCCTTTTCCAAGACATGCTTTCCTATTTTAGACATTTTTCTTTTTTCTATTTGTTCCACTAATATTACTGAAGACTAATTGTGATTGTGGTAAAAGCATATGAAAAGCACTTTTTATTATGTGGCCTAAAAAAAAAGAACAAACAGGTCTGGGAAGGTGGCTTAGTTCAAGCCACAGGACTGGCAAAAAGAGAAAAAGAACAAGCAGTCTTCAAGCAAAGCAGACCTACATGTCACACATTAGGAAAAACCACAAGGTATGGTCCAGTTTAAAAAAAAAATCTGTAAAAAGCTTTAACTTTTTCTTATAATTTATTTTTCTTTATTTAATTTTATTTGCTGGTCCTGGGGCTTGAACTCAGGGCCTGGGCACTGCCTCTGTGCTTATTTTTGCTAAAGGCTAGCTCTCCACCACTTGAACCACAGTACCACTCAAACCACAGTACCACTTCCAGTCTTTTGTTTATGTGGTACTGAGGAAATGGACCCAGGGCTTCATGCACGCTAGGCAAGCACACTGCCACTTAGCCACATTCCCAGCCCATTCCTTATAATTTTTAATTCAAGCATCTAAAGTCACAGATACACAGTGAGTGAATCCTATTAGGAACGAATATGGCACGGATTCCAGAAATGAGAACATTTATTATTATTATTATTGCATTTAGGCTTTTCAGTCACTATGCAATGATTATCGATCCGCCAAGGACAGTAACAATCAGATACTGGAGAAAAGTAGATATGAGAAACATCTTTTATTTCTTCTAGAGGTGAAAATAAGTAAGATTTTTATATTTCTCACTCGTAAGATTTTAAAACTCTTAAAAACGCAACTTCCTCTTCTCAAAGCACATGCCATCTTAAAAAAATCTTAGCAATATACATTTGCACTTAAACATGCAGCGCCATTGTCTTCTGACAAAATTCTGCATTAAAACCCCATACACAACTTTCTGTAAGTATGATTCCCCCTTTACTTAGGGACTCCAAACCACATTCAGTGCAATATTTATTCTTATTTCCTTAGGAAACACCGGACCAATGATGTCTTCTGACTACAACTGTTTCCTGATGGTTGAACAACAGTCTCCCTCTGCTTTATTTTAAAATACTCTCTTTAACTTGCTGATATAAGGTACAACTAGAATTCAATAAAACTTGAGGGTCCAAGTGGAGGATGGAGGAGAAATATTTAAGGTCTACCCTGTGCCATAAACTTAAGATAAAAAAAATTTTTTTTTACAAAAACAAAACGAAAGAAAAAAAAGCCTTCAGATTTTTTTTAATCAATGCACCCTTTAAGTTTTTTTTTAATTTCTCAAAGCAGCTTAATATCAATCAAAAGCAGTTCCTGAGTAACTGCAGTAAACAGTCTTTAAATACATATATATGCACACACACATATATATGTTACATACATATTCAAATATATTTGCAACTTAGCTCATTTGGTTCTGCCTTAATTTACCTCCCCCCAGCATTTAGTTGAGTCAAGGTCCCTTCCTTCCCTTCAGTTCCCAATGTGCAAGTACAATAGCATATGCTCTGGGAGTTGGCATGCTGCAGATATTTCTCCTTTGAGGATCTGCATGTCTGTCAGGCCAGGTCTCCAGAGTCACTGCAGGTCACAGTTTTCTCAATGTCATTAAACCATGAACTCCTCACGTCTTCTTCATCAGGCGCCGCGACTGCCATGAGTGAAGCTTGTTGTAGGCTGTCTGGAGCATTTCTTCTATGTGACTTACCAACTGAAAGACATGGTAGGACACTTAACCACCAGGCAAAGGCAGGAGATGTATCTGATCCAAACCTGGCATATGTTTTCTACTCCCCCAGCCCACAAGCACTTCCTCAAGGAGGTGATGGGGCAAACCCACTTCAAAAGTACAAACACATTTGGTATGGGTGCAGTGCAGTGGCTGGAAGCTCATCCTGCCTGCACTGTGATGTTGCCTAGTCATTAACCAACAGTGGGACAAGGGGTAAATGAGGGGGCTGAACTAAGTCGGTAATTTCCAGACCCACACATTGGGTTGCTGACAAAGCTGGAAGCTTGGATCAATAGTCTTTAGAATGTTTGAAAAATGCTTTGCTCTTTGAAGATTCAATTGCCAAACTTAGGGCCTAACTCCTGCTAAACATGTGCTCTATCCTGAGCTTTATTATCAAGCCCCAGCAATCTTGGATTCACAGCTCTGTGAAATGTTTTTCTCTGTGTGCATGTTTCTGAAAGAAAGGACCCAGGGCCTTGTACATGGTAGGAAGGCACCCTGTCACTGAGCTACATCCCACATCCTCTTCTATGTTTTTCTTCTGTGTGCTGGTACTGAGTTTGAACTCAGGGCCTTGTGATCTCAATCAACTTTTCCTGCTCAAAGCTAGTGCTTTTACCACTTGAGACACATCTCCACTCCATGTTTTTTGGTGGCTAATTGGAGATGAGAATCTCATGGACTTTTCTGCCTCAGTTGGAGTTGAAACCCAATCCTCTTAAGTCTAAGCCTCCTGAGTAGCTAGAATTACAAATGTGAGTCACTGGTGCCCAGCTCTTTGTTTAATGTTCCAGCCCCAACATGTCAAGAATGCTAAATAGCTCTACAGATCACACACACACACACAAAACAAAACCCCAAAACCCGTTTCAAAGCTTCACAGGATGTATGATGACCCACCTTAGTTTAGAACTATAGATCTTTGAGTGAAGAGTTCTGACCTCATCATAAATATAACTAAAGTCTTATAAATTTTGTTTCTAAGTATATCAATGACTTCAATTTAATAGAGTTAAAAAGAAAAAAAAAAAAGCCTTTCCTAACCCCAGAGTTAGTCAGTGGTAGAAAGTTTGTCTAGAATATATGAGGTACTGGGTCCAGTCCCAGAAATCCCCATCCCCCTATTTGCCACACCTATTATCTTGGTAGGGAGATGAGATTATGTTATTAATTGCTGTTTGGAACCTATGAAAAAAACAAAAACAAAACACTTGTACTACTCAATGGACAGCAGTGGCTTTATACTTTCCATCAGATGACCACCACATCCTATTATAAGGCTACGCATGGCTTCAGATGGTGTGAGTGCTGAGTAGTTTTCCCAAATTAGTAATATAGATTTTTTTGGGAGGGAACATTTACGTAGGTTTACTACCTATAAAGAAAAACATGGAGACAGTTATCAGAAATGCTGTTTAGTCATGATCTCTGGAGGTGGGAGGTGTGCAGCTATCTGGACAGGGGCATTCAGAAGATCTATGAATTATGGTATCTCATTACTTTCCCTGATAGCTGGATGCATGTATTTTACATACTTCTAACTATATGACACATTGAAAACAAAAGTACAGTAAGCAATAGAAAAATGTACTCATGTAAATAACAGCAAAGTTAATACCATCATTTTACTACATACAAACGGTAAGAAAATCAAGTAAAAATCTGATTGTTGCCTTACATTTGTGCTTAAATACTGTCTCCGAATTTTCTCTTGGAATGGGCAGAGCTTTGTAACTTGGAACCGTTCCAAATTACTTTTCATTTTCATTACCTAAAAAAAGATAAGTAATGATGTGAATTACAGAAAAATCTTAGGAAAAAAACCTTTACTATTTAACATCTTGGTCCATAATTCATATAATTCTATGTGTTATTTATATGTGCACAAATATACATAAGCAGAAAAAAACCCATACGAATGTACTATTTTTAAATACTGCCCTTGGAAGCTGGGAGCTAGTGGCTCTTGCTTATAATGCTAGCTACTCAGGAGGCTGAGATCTGAGGATCTGGGTTCAAACCCAGCCTAGGCAAGAAAAAGGCCATGAGACTTACCTCCAATTAACTAACAGAAAGCTGGAAATGGAGTTGTAGCTCACAGTAGAGCACTAGCCTTGAGCATAAAAGCTCAGAGATGCTGCTCAGGTCCTGAGATCAAGCCCCCAGACTGGCACAAAATTTAAAAAAAGAATTTGAATTGTACTTGGCCTAATGTGAACATCTTTACCTAATGTTGATCTAAGTTATTGTTTCAAATAGATGTATAATACTTCAATGTATAAATGCATCATATTATTAGCCAATCCCTTTCTAGTCATTTCTACTTTCCAACTTCCTCAGTGGTCAGAAAACATCTCTGTTAATTGTCATTTTAAAAAAGGACTTTGAATATCAGTGAGAAAGGGCCACTTGCATCTTATTTCTTTTTTGTGCCAGTACTACTAGCAATCAAAGTCAAGGTCTGTTACTCTCCTTTAGCTTGTTCACTCAAGGCTAGCACTTTACTACTTGAGCAACAGTGCTACTTTTGGCTTTTTCGGTAGTTATGATTACAGGAGTGAGCCACTGGTGCTCATTAAGAAAAAACAAAAACTAGCACTTGCTATGTAGTTTAGACTATCCTCAAATTTGATAACTTTCTGAGTGCTAAGAGTATAGATATGTGCTAGACAAGCACTCTACTGATAAGCCACATTCCCAGGCCCTTTTTTCTTTTCTTTTTATTTTATTTTTGGTGCTGGTCCTGGGGCTTGAACTCAGGGCTTGAGTGCTTTATTAAAGTTCTGGGCTAGGGCTGGGGATATGGCCTAGTGGCAAGAGTGCTTGCCTCATATACATGAAGCCCTGGGTTCGATTCCCCAGCACCACATATATAGAAAATGGCCAGAAGTGGCGCTGTGGCTCAAGTGGCAGAGTGCTAGCCTTGAGCAAGAAGAAGCCAGGGACAGTGCTCAGGCCCTGAGTCCAAGCCCCAGGACTGGCCAAAAAAAAAAAAAAAGAAATAAAGTTCTGGGCTAGCAGTCTATCACGGAGCCACAGCTCCACGTCTGGCTTTTTTGGTAGTTAATTGGAGTCTTGTGGGATTTCCAGCCTTGGCTAGCTTTGAACTGTGATCTTCAGACTTCAGCCTCCTGAGTAATAGCTAGGATTACAGAAATGGGCAATCTACCCAAGAAAACTATCATTATTATTAATAGCATAAATATTTTTTCTACTGGTCACCTGTCCTCTAATTGGTTAAAAGTGTTTTAGTGTAAAATAGCTAATACAGGGCTGGGGATGTAGGTCAGTAGAAATAATTGCCCAGCATGAATGAGGCTCTGGGTTCACTCTTCAGTCCTACCCCCCCCCCCCCCCATAATTTAATATATTAGTTTGAGACTGGGATTTGAACTTGATATCTGATGCTTTATGATTAGCAAGCTCCCTACCACCTGAATTATTTTTATGCTGCTACTGAAGCTTGTACTCATAAAGCCTTACATGTTTCCTTAGCTTTTTTGTTCAAGGCTGGTGTTATACCAATTGAGCCACACTCCCATTTCCAGCTTTCTGCTGGTTGATTCGAAGTTAAGAATCTCAGAGATTTTCCTGCTGAGGCTGGCTTTGAACTGTGATCCTCAGATCTTAGTCTCCTGAGCAGTTAGGATTACAAGGGCAAGTCACTGGTGCCTGACTCAAATAATTTTATATATGCAATTTGTTTTGGGTCTTTCTTTTTCTATTATTTATTGTGGTCTGGAGATAAACAGGTTTAAGTTTTATTATCAATAGTTATGGAATGGCTCTGGACCTCAGTTCCCTTACCACCTTTATCTAAAATATGTTTATAATTAATACTATCTTCAGGAAGATGCTGGGGCTTAAATGAACTAATATAGGCTAAGTAGTTCTATTAGTTCATGGTAAACACAGTAACATCTTCTAACTTCAAAATAATATCTAGGTCATTAGTTAGGTTCTAACCTTTTCTTCTAGGAATGGTGTATTAACAGGAAAACAGGACCAGAAATGCCGGAGAAGTTCTCCAACAGCCACATACAAGTGTTTCAATTCAGACTGAATATCATTTGGCACCATCTCTGCAAAAAAATAAAAAAATAAAAAAAAATAAAGAGGTCCATACAACAAAAGCTATTTTCCATACATAGTCTCTAAGAAGGACCACTTAAGGTGCCCAGAGTACAGCTCTGTAGTAGAGTGCATTGTTTAACATGCATGAGGTCCCACCCTCCAATTCCAGAATTGCCTCAAAGAAAAACCAAGGCTTGCTCTACAGAGCTTATCAACATAAGGAAAGAGGTAGAAGGTTGCCCGGTGTGCGTACGGTTTATGGCTTGCTGTGTCCCTCCCTGCATAAGTGCTCCTCCAGGTGACAGTGCTGTGATGGTACTGCTAGCAGCATTACTTGAGAGGACCTGATAGAAATGAGATAAAGAAGTAAAATTTTCATCTTTTGTCAGTTATTTAATAATTGAGTTTTATAGTATTTCAGTAATATAATAATTTCCTCCTATTAGTAGTTTTGCTTTGGGAGAGTTTAGTTTGCTAATTCAATTATGATCTGGAAATGTTAAAGTCCAGAAAAAATATTTACGATGTGTTCATAAGACTGGATATCTTAGCCGGGCACCAGTGGCTCACACCTGTAATTCTAGCTGGACAAAAGCCAACCTTGGCAGGAAAGTCCATGAGACTCTGCTTCTTTTGCTCAAGGCTAGCACTCTACCACTTGAGCCACAGCACCACTTCCCGCTTTTTCCGTTTATGTGGTACTAAGGAATCAAACCCGCAGCTTCATGCATGCTAGGCAAGCACTCTACCACTAAGCTACATTCCCAATCCCCTGTGAGACTCTTATGTCCAATTAACAACCAGAAAACTGTTAGCAGAGCTGTGGCTCAAAGTGGTAGAGCTCTAGCCTTGAGCAAAAAGGTTAGGGATGGTGCCCAGGTGCTGAGTTCAAGCCCCACAACCAACAAAAAAAGAAAAAAAGGGGGGGGGGGCTGGGAATATGACCTAGTGGTAGAGTGCTTGCCTCATACACGAAGCCCTGGGTTCAATTCCTCAGCACCACATATATAGAAATAAGCTAGAAGTGGCACTGTGGCTCAAGTGGTAGAGTGCTCGCCTTGAGCAAAAAGAAGCCAGGGACAGCTCAGGCCCTGAGTTCAAGCCCCAGGACTGGCCAAAAAAAAAAAAAAAAAGAGAAAAAAACCTTGATGTATTAGGAAGTATAGAACTCTCAGCCGTGTATGGAAAGGAGTAGTAAAGATTGGCTGAAGATGGGACTGGAAAAGTGGGCTTGTAAGGGTCCTTTTAACATCATTATCACATATTAATTATAAAAATGAGTGGGATTCACTATTATAGTTCTGTGCATGCCTACAATGTGCACTGATCATATATCCACCCACCCTCCTTTTACCACTCTCCCTGCCCCCACCATCCAGTCCTTAGTACTTTTTTTTTTTTTTTTGCCAGTCCTGGGGCTTGAACCCAGGGCCTGAGCACTGTTTCTGGCTTTTTTTTGCTCAAAGCTAGCATTCTACCACTTGAGCCACAGTGCCACTTCTGACTTTTTCTATATATGTGGTGCTGAGGAATCAATACGAGGCGAGTGCTTTACCACTAGGCCATATTCCAGCCTGTTAATCACTTCTTTCCCCCATCTCTTTCTTTCTCCTTCCCCTGAATGCTGTCCCCCGCCTACCCCCCTGGCCTGGATATGTGACTCTTTTTTGTTTTTACCACCTAAGTTGGGGTCAGGGAGGTAAAAGGTCTTACTGCCAGAAAGCAGCACTCGATCTACTAACTAGCAATACAGGAGGCAGTATAGGTTAAGCTGCAGTGATGAGACTAAATATATGTTTAAGATAATGTGCAATAACACTGCCTCAAGTAAGTTACTAGAGTAAAAAATTACTATTATTATTTTATGCTTTCTTTGCAAATGTTCTACCATTTGAGAAACACACTCAAGCCCTAGAAATATTATTCAATGAGGAACTGATTTGAACTTTCTGACTAACTTAAGGGTGAAGGGTAAGAAAAGGAAAAACAAAATAATGAACACCATTTTGTATATTCTGGGTTTGAAGTCATGCAGAATAGTCATAGTAACATGAAGAATTTGGCAATATGCGTGGTTTTCTCAATAAAATCAGAATGTAAGAATAAAATGTTACCAAACAAAAATGCATCACTTTTATGTTTTCAGATCTTTCTTGACTATGCCAAACATAAATATCTTTTTTCCCACTTTTTAATTTTTTTCAATTTATTTAACAGACTTTCCCCCCGTGTTGTTACTGGAGCTTATACTCAGGACATGGACTCTGCCCCTGAGTCTTTTCTCGCAAGGCTGGCATTCCACCACTTAGCCACAGCTCTATTTCTGGCTTTTTGCTAGTTATTCGGAAATAAGTGTTAAGATCACCAGCTCTGGCCTCCTGTCTGTTTCCATGGGCAGTTTCATCTTTCTCTTTGCAATAAACTTCTTTCCTGCTCTAGTTTAAAAAAAGAAGAAGAAAAAAAAGAAAGATAGAAGGAAAGAAAACGAAAGTCTTTTGGATTTGTCTGCCTGGGCTGGCTTCAAGCTTCAATCCTCATATCTTAGCTTCCTGATTAGTTAGGATTATAAGTGGGAGCCAACATTTCCTAGCAGAAATGTGTCTTTATGCCTAATTAAAATGTTACTTGCATAGTTCAATCTGGATGTCCCTATAAATAGAGGAACAATAAGAATTCTGGTCATGGGTTGGGGATATGGCCTAGTGGTAGAATGCTTGCCTCGCATACATGAAGCCCTGGGTTCGATTCCATAGCATTACATATATAGAAAAAGCCAGAAGTGGCACTGTGGCTCAAGAGGTAGAGGGCTAATTTGAGCAAAAAGAAGCCAGGGACAGTGCTCAGGCCCTGAGTCCATGCCCCAGGACTGGCAAAAAAAAAAAAAAGAGTAAGTCACATACCTGAGTTAATCTGGGTGTATAAGTTTCCATTTCTTGTCTAATACTCTGAAAAGAATTAATAATGTCCTGACTTGTTGCATACTGTAGCGACTGGATTGGAGTTGGACCATGGTAATACCTGAAGGTAGCACAGAAGAAATAACCACAGTGTAAAGGTGCTCAATATTTGTCTTTTAAATACTTTAGTGATCAATACATTTCCTCCTCAAGACAGAGAAAGATACTATAGTTAAAATTCTATAAGGGCAATAAAAAAAGAACATAAAAATGCAAAATTTATTTTGATGATGTAGGATGTTTTCTTAAAATGTATAAATTTTTAAGAAAACAGTACACTGTAATTTATAATTAATTACTAAAGAATAGATATATTTGGAGAATATATCGTGCAATGAACTGTTATGAAATTATTCTGCCTCAACGTAATTTATGATTCATCAAACTTACCTATCTGACTTCTTGAGGTTTAGTGCAATTGTTTTAATGGAATTGTTTTTTCCCAAGTCTTCATATTCAATGGACTCTTGTAACTTTGCCTGTAATTGATAACACAACACTTTTGATCAGTAACTTTCTCCTGTATAAGTAACACATGTTGCAGAGTTTAAAAAATGTCTTCTACTATGAGCTAAAAATGATTTTCTTACAATGGTCAAACCAATTTTCTTACCAACCACTTAAAAATGTCTGTATTCCTACATATTTATTGTATTATTATAGAACCTTTAACTTTTGTCAGTCTGATACATTAAAGTTTGCATTTTAGCTGGTGCTGAGGTTCATGCCTGTAATCCTAGCTACTCAAGAGGCTGAGATCTAAGGATCACAGTTCAAAGCCAGCCTGAGCAGGAAACTCCATGAGACTCTTATCTCTAGTTAACCACCAGAAAACCAGAAGCAGCACTCTGGCTCAAAAAGCTCAGGGACAATGCCATGCCCAGAGTGCAATTCCCCATGACTGAAAAAAAGAAGTCTGCATTTTATTATAATTTTCCTCACATTAGTTATCTTTATGCTTTTACTTTTCTATAAGGTAATTAAAATTAGGACTTGAATATTAATTGAATTAATATTAACTGAATATTGACTCCTAGGATCAAACCTCCAGGGATGCATGTATTGTAGGTACGCATTGTATCACTGATCAGTTGCCTTAACTAAAAACCTAAAACATTCTCTATTATGTGACAATACAAATCCTAAACTGCAAAGGTCTACATAGGTCACCTGATTTCCCATTAACTCTGTAGGGACTTGGTTTACTATTTTTTTAAAGTGGGACTTGAACACGGGTCCTGGGAACTAAGCTTTTTTTTCCCTTAAGACTAGCACTCTGCTCTACTTCTGTTTTTTTTTTTTTTTTTTGGCCAGTCCTGGGCCTTGGACTCAGGGCCTGAGCACTGTCCCTGGCTTCTTCCCGCTCAAGGCTAGCACTCTGCCTCTTGAGCCACAGCGCTGCTTCTGGCTGTTTTCTGTATGTGTGGTGCTGGGGAATCGAACCTAGGGCCTCGTGTATCCGAGGGCAGGCACTCTTGCCACTAGGCTATATCCCCAGCCCCTCTGTTTTTTTTTTTGTTGTTAACTGGAGTTAAGTCTCTCATGGACTGACCTGCCCTGGCTGGCTTCAAACCAAGGTCCTCAGATCTCAGCCTTCTGAACAGCTGAGGTTATAGGCATGAGTTACTGGAACCTGGCTAACTATTATGTTTTTTTGGTGGTGGTGGTGCTTGGGTATGAAGCCAGGATCTTACACTGAACCCTCAGCTAATGGCCTCCATTCCCATCTTTATCTCCATTATCTCCACCTTTACAGTGGCTAATTGGAGATAAAAATCTCAGACTTTCCTGTCTGGACTTACTTCAATCTATGATCCTCAGATCTCAGCCTCCTGAGTAGCTATGATTACAGGTGTGAGCCACTAGCACCCAGGTATAATTTATATCTTAATCTCACTTTTCTTAGTTAAAAAATGAAATATCTCTCTGACTTTGTTTTGAAGTATTTCATTGATGTTGTTCATTTTAAATGTTAACACATACCCACTGAAATACAATAAAGTAGTGAAATACATAGTATTCACTTATCCCTTTACTGAAATGCATTACAGAAACACCCATTATTGATAGCAACCTTTGTTGGAAGGCCTTTTTAAAGTTCCTAAATTTCTTTTGTTATAAAATACTTTAAAGGGGCTGGGAATATGGCCTAGTGGTCAAGTGCTCACCTCGTATATATATGAAGACCTGGGTTCGATTCCTCAGCACCACATATATAGAAAAAAGCTGGAAGTGGTGCTGTGACTCAAGTGGTAGAGTGCTAGCCTTGAGCAAAAAGAAGCCAGGGACAGTGCTCAGGCTCTGAGTTCAAGCCCCAGACTGGCAAAAAACAAAACAAAATAAAATACCTTAATTCCCCCCCCCCCCCGTCATGGAACTTGAACTCGGGGCCTGGGCACTGTCCCTTTTTGTTCTTTGTTCAAGCTAGAACTCTACCACTTTGAGCCACAGTGCTATTTCTGGCTTTCTGGTGGTTCATTGCAGATAAAGTCTCATGGACTTTCCGCTGGGCTGGATTTGAACAGTAATCCTTAGATCTCAGCTTCCTGAGTAGCTAGGATTACAAGCATGAGCCACTGGTTTAAATTTTGAAATAAGAGTTTAGCCCTGAATGGCATAGAACTTGTGATCCTCCTGTGTGCTGGGATTACATGTACTACCATACCAGTTCTATAAACTCTTTGATGCAATACAGGTACTCCTCTACTTTAAATGGGGCTGTACGCTGATAAAACTACAAATTAGACATTCCGATCTGAAAATGCACTTAATCTTTGACAAACCCACCATAAAACTGTTAAATGATGGGAGAGAACAATGGTAGAGATAAGATGCATTGTATTCATTACTGTGGAATTGAAATCCCTTTGGACAACTAGTTAGTAAAAAAAAAAAGTGTGTGTGTGGGGGGGGGGAGAGGCTGGAGTCATGGTTTAGGTGGCAGTGAAACTGACTAAAGAGATGAGAAAAAAAAAGGGATCCTCTGTCATTCTTGATTTTTTTTTTTTTTTTTTTTTTTTTGGCCAGTCCTAGGCCTTGGACTCAGGGCCTGAGCACTGTCCCTGGCTTCTTTGTGCTCAAGGCTAGCACTCTGCCACTTGAGCCTCAGTGCCACTTCTGGCCATTTTATATATATGTGGTACTGGGGAATTGAACCTATGTATACGAGTCAAGCACTCTTGCCACTAGGCCATATTCCCAGCCCCTGTATGTCATTCTTATACTCTGAACTTAGGCATGAATTTTGAATGTTAGGACCTGTGCTATATAGGTAAGTGAGTGACCATTTGAGCTGTGGCTCTCAAATCTCTTTGAATTGTCAGATACAGTTTTCAGCCTTTGCCTAGGGCCTGCTTTGGACAGTATCCATCCTACTACCTCCCAAGAAGGATTAGAGGTAGGTAGGTCTTCCTAACTTTATATTTCTTTCTTTCTTTTTTCTTTGCCAGTCCTGGGGCTTGAATTCAGGACCTGCGCACTCTGAGCTTCTTTTGCTCAAGGCTAGCACTCTACCACTTGAGCCACAGCACCACTTCTGGCTTCTTCTATTTATGTGGCACTGAGGACTCAAACCTAGGGCTTCATGCATGGTAGGAAAGCACTCTATCACTAAGCCACCTTCCCAGCCCTGATGTTATTTTTGTTCATGCTGGCCTAAAACTTCAATTATTTTATCTTTAGCTCCCAAGTAGCTGGGATTATAGAATGTATCTCATTCTTGACCTCCTATTAATCCTTTTCAAGTCATTAAACAATCTTTATTGTATCAATTTGCTAAATATACCAGGATATATCTATTATATACCTATATTGTAGATGTTATATCTATAAAATATAGATAATATATAGTATCTATAGTATAGCTACATCATATACATACATCTATAAATATATTATGTATCTATTATACTATTGTAATGAGCATTTGTATCTAAATCTTTACACATATCTCTTTCTTAAAATAAATGCCCAGAAGTATATCACTCTCCAGAAGTGGAACTAAGGTCACACACCTTTAACATTTTCATATATATTGCCAAATTACCCTCTAAGGAAGCTTTATCATAACCTATTTCTAGAACTGAGGCAGGTGGACTTAAAGTAATACAATGATTAGACTGTGGGCATGGTTCAAGTGTTGGAATAGAGCACCTGCCTTGCAAGTATAAGACCCTGAACTCAAGTCACAGTTCTTACAAAACAAAACAAGCCCAGCAGCTCATGCCTGTAATCCTAGCTACTAAGAAGGCTGAGCTCTGAGAGCACAGTTCAAAGCCAGCCTGGTCAAGAAAGTCCGTGAGACTGATTTCCAACTAACCACAAAAAAGATGGAAGTGGAGCTCTGGCTCAAGTGGCAGAGTACAAGCCTTGGAGGAAATCAACCCAGGGAGAGTGCCCAGGGCTCAAGTTCAGGTCCAAAATGGCACCAAAATAAAAAATAGAAAAACCAAACCAAACAAAGACAATACTATAGCCAATTCACTTGTTTTTTTAAAAAATCATATACATGAAACTTGTGTTTCTTAACTCTTAAGTATATTTTCTTAGGAAACAAAATCATACACACAAAATATTTTGATGTGTCCATACATGACAACTCTAACAGAAACAGTTCATAGACCAAAGTCAATGGAAGACTGGCTGGTAAGCTAAAGTTGAACAGATTTATAATGTTCTATAAAGCTAAACAAAGTATTGGTGAGAAATACTAAGTCAAATGAAATAAGCAATACGAAGTATTTGTAGATACCTTACACCTGGAGAAACCCAAGCCCTAACTGGTCCAAATTTTGTGCCCATACCCTTTTGACTGCTGGCTGAAAGCAGTCAGCATCTCCAGAATTTCCATCCGTGCGGCTGGGTTCACCATTTTGTTCATTTTGTGCTTGTCTTAAAAACAAAGAGAAAAACATTAATGTTAAAACAACAAGTAGACCACCACAACTTTACCTGGATTTCTTGAAAAGCCAAGTCTTTGCTTGATACTTAACTGTTTCCTGAGACCAGCGGCCAGAACCATGGCACTGTGATGGTTAAATCTCTTGATGATTGCAGCATTACTATTCTCTTTTATAGATTTAGAATTGGAAGTAGATGGCACCGAGGAAATGCCATAGCCCTGTGGAAACAATTTTGGGGATTGAAAATCAAAGCAAGGTCCTGCTTTTTTTCATCTATTATATAAAAAAGACCAACTTATCTGGAAAAAAAAAAAAAAAGGTATATCAAAGGATTTTTTTTTTTTTTTTTGCCAGTCCTGGGGCTTGAACTCAGGGCCCAAGCACTGTCCCTGGCTTCTTTTTGCTCAAGGCTAGCACTCTGCCACTTGAGCCACAGCACCACTTCTGGCCTTTTTGTATATATGTGGTGCTGAGGAATCGAACCCAGCGCTTCATGTATATGAGGCAAGCACTCTTGCCACTAGGCCATATTCCCAGCTCAAAGGATATTTCTCTCTCTCTCTCTCTCTTTTTTCCCCCAGTCTTGGGGCTTGAACTCAGGGCCTGGGCACTGACCTTGAACCTCTCTGGGCTAATGTCTAATGCTCTACCATGTGAGCCACAGCGCCACATATGGCCTTTTCTGTTTATGTGGTACTGAGGAATCAAACTCAGGGCTTTATTTATGCTAGACAAGCACTCTACCACGAAGCCACATTCCCAGCCCGAAAGACCTTTTTTTATACCAGCACTGGGGTTTGATCTCAGGGCCTCATGTTCTTGCTTGGGCTATTCCACTCAAGGCTAGTGTTCTACCACTTGAGCCATACCTCTACTTCCACAAGTGATATTTTACTCATATAAATATCACAAAGTTCTTTTAGTATAATTTTTAAAAAAAAATTCTGCCTTTCTCCTCTTAATTCTGTGTTAGTGATTAAATGAATGGCCTTATGCCTGCTAGTAAAAGTGTTATCACTGAGTTACATGCCTTACCCTCTACATCTTTTTTTGGTGTGTGTGCTGGTCCTGGGGCTTATGCCTGTGAAGTATCTTAGGTGGAGACATCAAGCACGTAATTTGTATGATTTGGAGGTTTGGAGTGAGATGAGGGAAATTTGAGATTCATCATTACATAATTAAGTGTTTAAAGCAATGAAACAATGTATTTGGGAGGCTTGAGATCATATCCTGTTAACAGTTAAAATAAGTAGAGGTTAATAGAAAAGGAGAGGAAAAATAGAATCAACACTGTTTCTATTAGAGGGATTGGTTATATTAATAGAATACTATGGAGACATCTAAAACTGTAGATAATGGCAATAACATGTTATTCACTGAGCACTATGAAGCAGACTCTTTAAAGTATCTTTTGGGGAGTGCTGGGATTGGAACTCAGGGCCTCAGACATGATAAGCATGAACTCTAACCACTGAGCTACACCTTCTTGAGCCTTTCTTGAGAGCTTGTATGGAGGCATACCCTTAGAAGAAGAACAGTTCATCTGTCAGGAAGGGGATACCACCTAGCTAGACAGATTAGCTGAATCAACACAGGATCAAGGAGGTAACATATGTTACAGCCAGATTGCCCTCACATCCTCTTTAGCTTGTATGATAGGCTAGTACTATTAATCTCACTAATTAAAAGCAAAAGCAATTGGGCTTAGAATTTGTTTTTTTTTTTAAGTCAGCATTGGAGCTAGGTAGTTTGGGTTTAAAGACTATACAACAGGGGCTGGGGATATGGCCTAGTAGCAAGAGTGCCTGCCTCATATACATGAGGCCCTGGATTCGATTTCCCAGCACCACATATACAGAAAATGGCCAGAAGTGGCGCTGTGGCTCAAGTGGCAGAGTGCTAGTCTTGAGCAAAAAGCAGCCAGGGACAGTGCTCAGGCCCTGAGTCCAAGCCCCAGGACTGACCAAAAAAAAAAAAAAAAAAAAAAAAAGACTATACAACAGAGCCTGGTGCAATTTCCTATAATACCAGATACTAGATGGAGAGGTGAAGGCAGGAGAATTGAGAGTTTGAGGTTGGCCTGAGCAACTTAGTAAGATTGTCTCAAAACAAATAAACATCAAATTATGGTATATTTAGCTTGATAATGATAATAAAGAGAAAACCAATGTTTAAAAGTTACCTGTACAATATGACATTAAAAATGTTCAATTTTCACTAAGTATTTCTCAGAATGAATAGAGAGCTATGTTTATAATGTGTTCAGATTCATGAAGGAAACTACTGAGTTGGGAGAACTATCAAGAAAATGACTGAATTTCAACAAGAAAAATGACTCACTTGAGCACCAAAAGATTATTTTCTGTTAGTTTATAATTAGAATGTAGCATAAGATTTTAACAGTAGTTTTCCCTCACCTGGTGATTACATATACTGAAATTAAGAGGGTAAAGATGGAATGGGGCTGGGGATATGGCCTTAGTGGCAAGAGTGCTCGTCTCGTATACATGAAGCCCTGGGTTCAATTCCCCAGCACCACATATACAGAAAATGGCCAGAAGTGGCACTGTGGCTCAAGTGGCAGAGGGCTAGACTTGAGCAAAAAACAGAAAAAAAGAGAAGCCAGTGACAGTGCTCAGGCCCTGAGTCCAAGCCCCAGGACTGCTCTCCGTCCCCCCAAAAGAGGGTAAGATGGAAGGAAAAATAATAATAAATGAAGTTGTAAGTATGTTTATATGGTCAGTACTGAAGGAGCTAGAAGGAGGCTAAGAAAATGAAGAGTGATGACAGATTTCTGGACCAGAAAATGGGAGGCAAAAGAAATTGTTTCTTTCTTTGTGAATGAATCAATCTGTTTAACTGGAGTAATGCTACTGGTTAGGTAACTTGTACTTGATAGCATAGCTGCTGAAACATACTTGGGTGGATGTGGGCAAAGTTTTTCAGATAGTAGAAAAAAATCTTCTTATCTACTAATACTTATCTGTATTTCTTTAAGGTAAGCAGACTTTACTATGTTAAGTCTCATAATTACCTGGAGAATTGCTCATAGGAGACTGAAAATATTATTCATATGAAGTATTAGCATCTCACCATATAGGAATTTTAGTTCAAGGCTCCGAGTGTGTGTGTGTGTATGTATGTGTGTGTGTGTGTGTATTGGGGGGAGTTTGAAGTCAAGAGTGGTGCTGTTCTTCAACTTTTTTTGCTCAAATCTATCTAGCATTTTACCACTTCAGCCACAACTTCATTTCTGCCTTTTAACTAGTTAATTGAAGATAAAGAGTCTCACAGCCTTTTCTATCTGGGTTAGCACTGAACCTCTATTCTCAGGTCTCAGCCTCCTGCTTAGCTAGGATTACACTCGGGAGCCACTGCTGCCTGGCAGGTTCAAGGCAATTTTTATAATAAATAGCACTACAAAAAGCACATCTTTGTAGGGGAGATCAAACCAAACTCAAGACCTTATGATTTATCAGTATTTTGCTTATCTTACAATCTTGCAAATGAACATCTATACTTTCCAGCTTATTTTTAAATTATTATTATTTTTTTTTGGCCAGTCCTGGGCCTTGGACTCAGGGCCTGAGCACTGTCCCTGGCTTCTTCCCGCTCAAGGCTAGCACTCTGCCACTTGAGCCACAGCGCCGCTTCTGGCCGTTTTCTGTATATGTGGTGCTGGGGAATCGAACCTAGGGCCTCATGTATCTGAGGCAGGCACTCTTGCCACTAGGCTATATCCCCAGCCCCTTATTTTTAAATTATGAAAATAATCTTTTCCTAGAATCTAGAAGACTTTTTTTTTTTTTAACCTCAAACTCCTTTTGTTTCTTACCTCATCTAATGGTTTGTCTTCCAAAGCTGTCAAATCTAGTAGTGGATTTTTCACTCCTAATGAAACCATTGTTTTTAACCCTAGAAAATCAATGAAATAAAGTTATCAAACCTTAGCTTTCTCAAATATTAAATGAAAACAAAAAGAACCCCAAAGCAGCTCCAATAACTAGAATAGGAAAGTACAATACTAGAGAGTATCATAGATAGGGATAAACAGTTACCTTTTTCATCTATTTTGGCACATTCTGCAAAGAGATCCTTTGACCCTGTATTTAGCCGGTCCCTATGAAAATAATGGGATTGGAAAAAACGTGTCCAAAATTCCTTTTCTGTCATGTTGTGGGGAACATTTTCTGCATATTTCATCTTTACTGTAAAGAAAAAAAAATCCCATAGGAAATAATTATACACTGATTATTCATTTAATTTTTTCTTTTCTTTCTTTTTTATGGCTCTTTTCAGTTTGTTGCATGAAGGAGTTACACTAGTCCAAGTTAAAAGCTGACCCCAAATGTTAATTATACAAGCTGTGAGGTTTTTAAACTTGTGACAGGGACAGAAGGAATTCTACTCATTGCAGGGTAATCCTCACTTAAGCTTCAGTGAGCCACTAGCACTTAAACCCCATGAACGTTCAACTGATTGTCCTTAGCCAGTCCAATCTCTGCCAGGAACTGGCATATGTTCTTGTGCTGGTCACCCTGTAGCTGAATTACTCTCTATATTCTGGATGCTCAATTACAGTACCGTTGCAGGAAAATTTCTTCTTAAACTCCTTCACTAGTTTCTTTTTATCACAATCACTGGTGATTCCTTGGACAGTAGTAAGGGTCCTTCGCCTTTTCTCTGTTGAATTCTTATATGGACATAATCTCCTCAGTGCCAAAAGGAAGCAGGTCATCACCCTTACTTGCATCAGCAAAGGGGTCAAAAGAGTGGGGGTTCTGGATAGTAGACATACAATATGATTTCTTTTCCTAGGTGGAAGGCCTGTGGAAGGTGGGCGGCAGGGGGGGAGGGGGAGGAAAGGATGGAGCCTTGGGAAGCGAGGGGCCCAAGGCAGAGGCAGCCGCTAAGTGACTGGGGCCTCGTTTTTTGTTTTTTTTCTGCATTGGGACTGGGGCTTGAACTCAGGGTTCACTGTCTCGGATTTTTTTGCACAAGGCTAGGGCTCTACTACTTGAGCCACAGCTCCATTTCTGGCTTTTTGCTGGTTAATTTAAAAGTCTTACAGATTTTCCTGCCTGGGCTGGCTCTGAACCACAATCCTCAGTTCTTAGCCTCCTGAGAAGCTAGTATTACAGGCATGAATCATTGGCATCTGGCTCTGAATATTCATTTCTTATAACTTTTCAAATGAAACAGACTAAAACAAAAAAGTAGAATATAAGGCTCTTACATTTGCATACTATTTGTTACAACTTAATTAAAAATATGAAATATAATTTGAGATTAGGAGAAACTAGCTCTATAAACTTTCACAAATTAGATAAAATACCTTATTATGCATAAAAAGTTAATTCTTCAACAAGGGGGTAAGAAAGATGGGAGAGAACAGAGGAGGTTAATCTAATTATAATATGTGCATGTTTAAATTACTACAATAAAACCCCTTTGTACAATATATGTTAAAAAAAAAGAATCATAGAAAGATAAAATAGGCTATGTTAAGAGGTGGATATTAGTGGGTGGGAGGGAAGGGCCCAACAGAGAGGGTGAATATGGTTTAAGTTCTATATATGTACGTATGCAAATTAACATCTGTAAAATTAAGTTCTTTTTTTGGTTGGTTGTGGGGCTTGAACTCAGGGCCTGGACGCTGTCCCTGAGCTCTTTTGCTCAAGGCTAGCACTCTAAAACTTTGAGCCACAGCTCCACTTCCAGTTCTTGGGTGGTTAATAGGAGATAAGAGTCTATTGGGGACTTTTCTGCCCAGGTTGGCCTGAACCTCGACCTCCAGATCTAAGCCTCCTGAGTACCTAGGATTACAGGTGCCTGGCTCAATTTCTTAAGTTTTACTGCAAACACCAAGAACCTTGAAGTCAGACCTAAATTTGCTTGTTTGTTCATTTATATATATGTAAAATAAGGGTATTTGTGATTGAATATAGAAAAAGACATTAGAATAGTGTCAGGCATACAGCAAAACCATGTAGCTGTGCTACTACTTTTAGAAAGATATGAAATTAAGAGACAGGGCTTGGGAAGTGATAACAATATTGGGCTTAAGGAGCACTACTTGGTTAGAAAATGACTGAAGCAATGGCTCTACTTCATGGCTGCACATACATTAGGCCCAGGGACAATCTATACTTTTAGGGTATAGGGAATGATTTGTGGGTTAGGAAGGTCACTGTATACAATAAGAAACTCATTTAATGGTGTTTCTGTAGTATTTCATTTTAATCAGGTGAGCTGAGGGTTAAAATTTAAGAAACAGTGCTGGAAAGAATGACAGCCACCATACTAATGAACTAATGACATAGAATAGTATTTACTGAGCCCTTAGTATCTACCATATTTTGCAAGTAAAAGATTTTACCTATTTTATTGCAGTTAATCAGAAATAAAGAAAAGTTTTTTTCATTGATATAGTAACAGATTCATCGAAATAAATACTTTAACCACTTAGATAGAAACAAATAGAAACAAACCTCTTCTTACCTGCTGGATAGGTTCTAAATATGGATTCAATGATATCAGAAGTTAAATTATATCTCAAACCATTACAGCCATCTGTTTGGGGCCGGACATCAGCCTAAAATGAAAACCACACACACAAACATACACGTGACTATTTACATATATTAGCAAATCAGCTCCTAAAACACTAGACAAAGGCTGGAAACAGATTTTCTCATGAAGAGCCAGGAAGTCTCTCAGTTCACTTTTGATATAGAGACAGTCCTCAAAGAAGCCTAGACTTAGGATGTATAAAATCTGTTTCCTTGCGAGTAACCAAATAGGCATGTTAAAGTATGGCCAAAGGTACAGAACTAATATAAAACTTTTATAGCTGCCCAAGCCATTATAAACCGTGGTTACTATTAAACTGCCATTAGGTGATTTTTTTAAATTTTTGTCAAGGTGAAATGAATAAGATGCTATCTCTAACTCAGGGGTTAGGTGCTGCCCTTAGCTTTTTTACTCAAGGCTGGTGCTCTACCAACTGGGTCACAGCTACATTTCCAGCTTTTTATTGGTTAAATGGAGATAAGAGTTCCATGGACTTTCCTGCCCAGCTGGCTGCTAAATGTGATCCTCAGATCTCAGCCTCTTTAGGAATTAGGAATACAGGAGTGAGCCACCAGTGCCCAGCTTGGTGATTCATTTCCTAATGAAATATTTCATAAATTCAATATTCTACCAATCATGTGAAAAATACTAAATATACAATTAGCATTCAAATTTTTCTCTGCTTTTGTTTTCTGAGATAGGATCTCTCTGTGTAGTTCAGGTTATCCTAGAATTCACTACAGACCAGGATGACCTTGAATTCAGACTCCTGTGCCTCCTGAGTACTAGGATTTGAAGCATGTGCTACCACCCTCAGCCTAGCATTCAAAATTCTGCTCAGTGCAGAAATACTGTTCTAGTTCCACTGATACACATAATTCCATTTCCTAATTCCACAGGCAAGGTATTTCTAATTTCTTTTAGCTCTGTATTGTAAATAAAGCATGGCAATCACTTAAAATAGTTCTAGAAAGCCTGAAATGAAAAAGTATTTCCGGAGGCTGAGGCAGAAGGACTGTGAAAATGAGACTAGATTGGGCTATATAGTGAGACTTTGTGTACAAAACAAAAAAACCAAAAAAACAAAATATCTGGACATGTTAGGACACCACCCAAATTCCAGCAAAACCAAAGGTGGAAGTAGTACTAAAAGTTCAAGGCCAGTCAAGGCAAAGTGAACAAGACCTTACCTCAAAGACAAAAAAAAAAAAAAAAAAAAAGGGTGTGGCATGACTCAAGTGGAGAGCATGTTACAAGTCCCAGGTTTATGCTGGTTTTCCCAGCAATAGTAATTTTTTTATTTTTTAAGAAAAAAAGTTTTAATCCAATTTCTAGGAGTCCTTTTGAAAGCACATCTGGCTGCTGACATGCTAGTTTCAAGTTCAGGAACAAGAAAAAAAAATACATACATGTGTGTATACACACATTTAAAAAGACTTATGAGGGCAGGGAATGCAGCTCAGTGGTAAGAATTCTCACACAGCACCCACCTACCACAAAAACAGAACAACAACAACAACAAAAAAAGTTTAAAAAACTTTCTTTTTGCCAGTCCTGGGGCTTGAACTCAGGGCCTGAGCACTATCGCTGGCTTCTTTTTGCTCAAGGCTAGCACTCTACCACTTCTACCATAGCGCCACTTCTGGCCTTTTCTGTATATGTGGTGCTGAGGAATTGAACCCAGGGTTTCATGCATGCTAGGCAAGAAACTACCACTAAGCCACATTCCCAGCCCATGAAGTTTTGAATTTTTATTTGCATTGGAAAGTATTTTACAAGAATAACACTGAAACTGAACTTTCCACTAATTTACTTAAGGAAATACCAATTTTTATTTAAAAAGTCATTGTAAAAACACATACTGAACTTATCATTTCTTTCCTTCAGAAATCTAGAAGTTTCACATACCAGAAATGCTGCAGAAATGCCAACATCCTGCTTGTGATTGGATGTCGAAGAACTATCAGTTGCATTCACATTTAAACGATTCGCCCAGAATTCCTCAGCACTGATTACTTGACTTACAACAAGGTCTTTATAAAGCTGAAACAAACCAGGATCTTCTTGGAGCATTCTGGTGATAGAATATATTAAAAGTAATTTGATTCCTACAATAAATACCATTTTTAAAGGATTTTGGTGACATGAAATAACCTTTAGCTTTCAGTAACTGAGTAGTGAATATTGTACCACCACCCCCGCTCCCCTCTTGGGGGTTGAACTCAGGGCTTGGGAACTCTGAAATTTATGTGGTTAAATGGAGATAAGAATCTCAGATTTTCCTGCCTGGGCTGGCTTCAAACTATGACACATAGTTTGAATGGCTAAGATTACAGGTGTGAGGCATTAGAACCCAACTCATTTTTAGTTCATTTCTAAGTAATTAAGAGTAAAAAAAAAATCTAGGGCAGCAATAGAGATAAATGAGGATAAACTGAAGTAAAATTAAATTCTTAGGTAGGCATTGGTAGTTCATGCCTAGCTACTCAGGAGGATCAAATCTGAGGATCCCAGTTTGAAGCAAACCCAGGTAGACAAGCTGAGAATAGAGGTGTGGTTCAAGTGGTAGAGTAACCAGCCTTGAGGGGAAAAAGCTAAGAGACAAGTACACTGCTCCCAAGTTCAAGCCCCAGCACTGGCACACACACATACACACACAAAGACAGACTAAACTCTTAGAAAGCATGGATATGGTTTTATTAATCTTTTATTCCTGTAATAGATTTTTTTGTAGAGTACTGTATTATCTTTTACATAGAAAGGTGAAAGAGAAGAGGGGAGCTATGCTAGAGATTTTTCAGTAAGTAGTTTGTCATTTTGACAAGCACTAGGAGCTGTAAGCATGGATATTCTGATAAATATTGGTAAATGGAGTAATTCATTTTATCAGAAACTCTCATTATTTTACATGCTATCTCACTTTTTTGTTTCTTATTCACAAAAATATTGGTAATGTTTTAATATCTTCCCTGTGATACAGAATTGGGAAGAGAAACCAAGGAACCTTAGCACCTACTATTTCATTTCTGCTCCTAATCAAATGTTAGGCTATATGTAATTAATTTAAAGCTTTAGGTTTGCATATTCTCATTTGCATAAAATCATACGGCTAGTAATATGCCAAAGTTGAGAACTACACACAGAGGTGAAAATACTAAAACCTTCCCATACCTGTATTACATAGCAAAAATACGAAGTACTGTGGGTACTATGGGTCACGCCTGTAATCCTAATGATTCAGGAGGCTAAGATTTGAGGATCAAAGTTTAAAGCCAGGCTAAGCAGAAAAGTCTGAAAGATTCTTACCAGCTCCCAGCTTCTAGGCCTTGAGTTCAAGCCCCAGTACTGGCACACACACAAAGAAAGTCTGGTCGGGTACTAGTGAGCTATTTTTCTAAGATTGTAGAGAAACTCTAACTTCTCCTTAGAAGACTAATTTTTTTTTCTTCACCTGTTTTTTTCTTCTAGTTCCTTATTTGCTTTTCTCTTGAATTTGGGCAGTAGCTGCTGAAGAAGATCCTTCACTGCATCTCGCTCTTTCACTGCTGTGCTTTCATTGGAAAAATGGAAGTTAGTTGTGTCTCCTGCATGCAGAACCAGCTGAAGCTGAATTTTAGCTTTTCCTTCTGGACTGATTTTTTGACCTAAAAAGGAAGCATGAAACTAATTAGATAAGGACAGTCACATTGTAGAAACTGCTACTCTCGTTCAGGATTGTTTGGGCTTTGTCAGCCTGTTCCAATCTTGATGTTTTTTTCAGAAATACCTTTTTCTCAAAGAACCCCTTATAATCAGAGTTGCTATGCCTAGCCATTGGATGAAAAGGAGTTTCTGCACTGACTGGCCTTGAACAACAATTCTCTAATCTTTGCATCCCAAGTAGCTAGGATTTTAGGCTTGAGCCACCATGTCAGCTCATCCAACTATTTAAGCAAAATATGTATGGAGATATTTATGAGGTACAGGTATTTTTGTATGGAAATCTGCACATGGTCTATTAATAAGGAAAAGATCAGTTATAGAATAATATATAAATAAGCAATGAGAAACAAAACCCACCAAGACTACAAAAACAATCTTTTAATAAAAGTACTAGTAAGGAATTAGGATATAGAATGCTTGCTAGCATGCACAAGGCCTGTGTTTCCTTCCCAGCACTACAAAAACAAACAGGAAATAAAAATGCTAAACAAATGATACACATATATAAGATGTAATGCATTTGACTTACATTTAATATCAGCATACATATGGCTGATTGTAAATCTATCTTTGCCTTCAGGTGCCCAAGCAATTCTTTCTGCCATGAGGTATAGAGCTCCATCCTGCTTCTTTTGACGCACCTTTTTTACAATCAACAAAACTTCTTCAGATGAAGTTGCCATGATGGCTATCAGAGAAATAAAACAAAGAAAAGGTGATCTCTCTTTCTCTTTATTTATTTGTTGGCTGTGGGGCTTGAACTCTGGACCTGGCTGCTGTCCCTGAGCTCTTCAGCTCAAGGTTAGTGCTCTACCAGTTGAGCCCACACCACTTCAGGTTTTCTGGTGGTTAATCTGATAAGAGTCTCACAGACTTTCCTGCCTGGGTTGGCTTTAACCTGCAACCCTCAGATCTCAGCTTCTTGAGTAGCTAGGATTACAGGTGTGAGCCACCAGCACCCAGCTTGAAGTCTTCTCTTGAAGTTACATTTCATTATTGCTCTAAAAATTTCATTTTGCTCATACTACAGGTGTGAATCTACACAACACAGTTTATAAGAGTTGGGTGGTTTTTCAAATGAATTTCATATACACCAATAAGTGTTATCAATTTATGTTCCCCATTTATATTTGTTTATAAAAATATGATTTGAAGTCAGACACCAGTGGCACAAGAAAAAGCATAAAGTTTGACTACAAAATATGATTTTATATCTAATCTATATTTAGAATTACTTAGGACTCCATCGAATAGGTAGGTAATAATTGTCTCAATTGAAACAACTAAGATCACAGAACTTAAGTAGTTCCCAAAAGCAATGCCAAAGCTGAAAACAAACCCAAGTTTCCTGATTGCTGGTCTAAGATTCTTCCATTGCCTAAAAATAAAACTGAGTTATTGCCAAGCGCCAGTGGCTCACATCTATGATTGTAGTTACTTCCTGAATAGCTACTAGATCTGAGGACATGGTTCAAAGCTAGCTCAGGAGGAAAGCCTTTAAGACCCTTATCTCCAATTAACCAACAAAAAGCTGCAATTGGAGCTGTGGCTCAATTAGTACTAGACTTAAGAAAAAAAGCTGAAGGACAGCATCCAGGCCCTGAGTTCAAGCCCCGAGTACTGGCATACAAAAACAAAGTCTAAAACAAAGTTATTAATATCTAAAACTTCAGATACTAGTTTCCCTTTTCTGTGTATGTACCAGTACTGGGGTTTGAACTCAAGAGCCTCACACTCTTCAATTGGGTTTTTCTGCTTGCTGATGTTCTACCACTTCAGCACCTTCTACTTGTAGCTTTTCTACTGGTTAACTGGAGATTAGTCTCTCTCAGGTTTATCTGCCCAGGCTGACTTCAAACCAGGATCCTCAGCATCTCAGGTTCCTTGGTAGCTAGTACTACAGGCATGGGCGACCAGTATTTTTCCATCTTTTAGCAATTGATTACTCTCCATATCTTGGATTCATTTTTATATGACAAGTCAGATATCTAGGAAATTCTCTGGAGCCCCCTCTCCTAGGAATCTTAAGTGTTCAACACAAATTGTAGAAGCTTGAGTGAGTGTGGCTACTTGAAATACAAGGCTAAACCAAAACTTTTGAGGCTCTTCAGGGCTCACTATGAAAGTTGTCAAGACTGAAAGTGATGTCTGCTGTAGCTGATGACTGGGAAACATAAATAAGCAATTTCTGGTATAAAGCTGTGACCTTAGCTTTCTTTCACAAAGGAATAGTTTACAAAATACTTTAAAAAAATGTATTGTCTTGGGCTGGGAATATGGCCTGATGGCAAGAGTGCTTGCCTCATATACATGAAGCCCTGGGCTCGATTCCTCAGCACCACATATATAGAAAAGGCCAGAAGTGGTGCTGTGGCTCAAGTGGCAGAGTGCTAGCCTTGAGCAAAAAGAAGCCAGGGACAGTGAGTGCTCAGGCCCTGAGTTCAGGCCCCAACACTCCCCCCTCCCTCCCCCTTCCCCCCAAAAAAGGTACTGTCTCCAGGTTGTAAATTTTAGAGAAGTTGGGAAACCTAGAAATCATCAAAATTGGGCCAGGGATGTGGCTCCCCAAATGATATAGCATTTGTCTAACATGTGTGAGGTTTTGGATTCAATTCCCAAGATTATAAAAGGAAAAAAAGCAGATGAAATCTTCATTCCTCTGAAGCTAATTATCGGAACTGTGAGTAGTTAGTTGTTCCATTTATAGATCGACCCCCAAACTCCCACTTCCCCATGGTGTCACACTAGGTTGCTTAGGCCCATCTCAAATTGCTGGGTTTAAGTGATTCTCCTACCTTAGCATTCTGAATACTGGGATTATAGGCAAGTGCCACCATTTCCAGCTTTTAAAGATCTTTACTTTCTCCCAAGAAGAAATAGTAAAAAAATCAGAGTGAATATATTCATATCCAATAAACCTGTACTGAGCTCTTTTCTTTAGCACAGGAACTATCCAAAGACAAATGTCGATCAGTAGTGAATTCTGTTTTCCACGATCTTCTAGTCTAGTGAGCAAAATATGTGTATCTATATACAGGCTATTAATGTATACAAATGTATGACATTCTAAAAAAAAACAATAAGGACTCTGGTAGTTTCTTCACATGAGAAGCTTTGTGGAAAGGTTCTCCATAGAATTGTTTTTAAAATTAAGTTTTATAAATTGAGATATATAGCTCTTAGGCATTCTACTGAATGTGTCTTGACAACTGTATACATCCATAAAACATTATCCAAAACCATACACAGAATATTTCCTTCTTTTTTTTTCTGATCAATTCTCTTTCCCACTTGCCAGCAGCTATTTTCTGATTTATAGTGCCAAAGATTTAATTTTTATCCTAGGGATCATACAATACGTACTCCTGCTTCTGGCTTTTCATTGTGTTTTGAAATTTACTGTATCATTGCATGGATAAGAAGTTTTAACTTTTTTGGGGGGTGGGGTGGGGGTACTGGTATTAGGGCTTGGGCACTGTCCCTGAGCATTTTCCACTCAAGGCTAGCTAGCACTCTACGACTTGAGCCAGAGTTCTACTTCCAGCTTTTTGGTGGTTTACAGGAGGTAAGAGTCCCATGAATAATTCTGCCTGGCCTGGCTTTTAACTATGATCCTCAGATCTCAGCCTTCTGAGCTGTTAAGGATTACAGGTGTGAGCCACTGGTGACTGGCTAATTTTTTTTTAAATTGGCTCTTCTCTCTTTCTTGCTAGTCCTGGGGCTTGAACTCATGGCCTGAGCCCTGTCCCTGGCTTCTTTTTGCTCAAGGCTAGCACTCTACCACTTGAGCCAGAGTGCCACTTACAGCTTTTTCTGTATATGTGGTGCTAAGGAATTGAAACCAGTGCTTCATGCATGCTAGGCAAGCACTCTACTATTAGGCCACATTCCCCGCTCCTAAATTGGCTCTTTTCTAAGGCTACAAAATCTCAGGGTTTTTATATGTATTTGTGTCTGTGCATAGAGTTCAGTGCTTTGAGGATGATAGGCAAGTATCAATGAGATATAGTCTCAGCCTTTATTTCTTTTATTTACATGTTGTTTATGAATTGGGTTTTGAGAGAATTTTGACAAGAGGAAGTAAAGGAAAAAAGGCTTTATAAGCAAAGGCCCAAACTCTAGGAATGGTGAGGAGTATGCTGTGGATGAGATATAAGGTTCATGTTGAAGATTAGTGGGGCGAAGAATGGAGAATGCCACTTTATGTGGTGAGCAAGAGACAAGTTCTCAAGACTGAATAATGGAGTGACTTATATTTTGGAAAATTCATCTGTGGTCATGTGAGAAATTAGAAGGATTCTCGGAACCAGATAGGCATTAAGAATTGAGAAGCTACTGGAAGTAATAGATGAATACAACTCTTAAGTGCTGAAGGAGTTGTTAACAGTTGCTTGCTCACATCCCAGTTCTAGATCTTTTCATAAGTACATGGTATCATTTATAGAAATAAATGTCCTCATTTATTTGAAATTGGAGAACAGGAGCTCAGTTCCAAACATGATACTGTTGAGTAAGCAGGTAGAGATAGTGTGCATTAATTAGGTGGGCATTTGTAAATTGTTGGGATCAAGCCAAACTAGATAACTTTAAAATTCATTAACATCAACAAAAAAGACTTACCACAATTTTACATCCTTAACATCAATTTCCTTGTGGTTTTCACTTGAAAGTGTTCCCCCATGTTTTAAAATCTTTAGTTTTAATATTTGTATGATGAAGGGCTAAATTCTTCTTTTTATAAAATGCTGGTCTGTGGCTTGAGCTCAGAGCTTGTACGCTGTCCCTGAGCCTCTTTATGTTCAAGGCTAGTGTTCTACCACTTGAACATAGCACTACTTCTGGCCTTTTCTGAGTAGTTTATTGGAGATAAAGAGTCTCACACTTTCCTGACTGGGCTGGCTTCAAACTACGATCCTAAGACTAGCTTTCTGAGTAGCTAGGATTACAAGCATGAGCCACTGGCCCAGTGAAGGGCTAAACTTTTTACTATATGAAACCATCTTTTAACAGACTTGCCTTCTGATGTCCTAATAAATGTGTGTGCGTGTGTGTGCACACACAATTTTGCCAGCACTAGGGTTTGCATTCAGGGTCTTGTACTTGCTTGACTGGAGTTCTACCACTTAAACCATACCACCAGACCTGCTTTTTGCTGGTTTGGAGAAAGTTTCAAGGACCGTTCTGCCTAGGCTGGCTTTGAACCTTGATCCTCCAGATCTTAGCCAGCTACATAGCTAGTATTACAGGCATGAACCACTAGCACCCAGCTCTTTAGATATTATAGGTGCTTAAAAGTTCGCAATTTTTTGGGTGTGGGGGTTGGTCATGGAGCTTGAACTCAGGGCCTAGGTGCTTGTCCCAAAGTTTGTCTGTTTGTTTGCTCAAGGCTAATGCACTGAGCTACAGAGACACTTCTGGTTTTCTGGTCATTAACTGGAAATAAGAATCTCACAAATTTTCCTGCCTGGCTGGCTTTGAATGAAGAGCCTCAAATTTTTTTTTTTTTTTTGTTGTTGTTGTTGCCAGTCCTGGGCCTTGAACTCAGGGCCTGAGCACTGTCCCTGGCTTCTTTTTGCTCAAGGCTAGCACTCTGCCACTTGAGCCACAGCGCCACTTCTGGCCATTTTCTATATATGTGGTGCTGAGGAATTGAACCCAGGGCTTCATGTATAAGAGAGGCAAGCACTATTGCAATTAGGTCATATTCCTAGCCCACGAGATCCTCAAATATTAGCCTCCTGAGTAGCTAGGATTACATGCCTAAGCCACCCAGCACCTACTCATTAGTATGATTTCTTATTGAACTAACAAGGCAGAGTGCTTGCCTAGGGCCTGGAAGACCTCAACTTCACAAAACAAGCCTATCTAAAATTTAGTGAGTGCTTAATAATACAATCCGGGCACTGCATTAAGTTCTTTTTTGTTTGTTGTTGGTTGTGGGATGAACTTTGGGCCTGGGTGCTGTACCTGAGCTTCTTTTGCTCAATGCTAGCACTCTACCACTTTAGCCAAAAAGCCACTTCCTAATTTTTTGTGTTTACTGACAATAAGAGTCACACGGACGTTCCTGTCTGGGCTGGCTTCAAAGCACGATCCTCAGATCTCAGCCTCCCGAGTAACTATGATTACAGGCATGAGCAATTGGTGACTGGTTTGCACTACTGAGTTCTTAGTAGGCATTATCCCATTCAGTTCCAGTCCCCATTAATACACCTATGAGGTAGGTTCTATTAGTAGTTACATTCTGTTGATAAGGAAACTGCATCTGAGAAATCAAGATGCTTTCCCAAAGCATCAAGGAAATACGATTGACTATGAATCAGTTCGACTTCACAAATATATATGACTGGAAGGATAAAACACTAATTTTAATTGCAATTATCTATGCGTGATAAAAATATAGATGATCTGAATGTTCTTTTTCTGGATTATCTATAATAAATATATATTATATAGTTAGAAAAGTTATTAATTTCTCCTCAGGAGTTTATTTTCTATCAAGTGTCTATAAAATAACATGGGAACCAAAGTGTGGGTAAGAATTAAAAGTACTCTTATTTTCAGTTTTTTTGTTTTTGTTTTGTGCCAGTTCTGAACTCAGGGCCTGGGCACTGTGCCTGAGCTTTTGTGCTCAAAGCTAGTGTTCTACCGTTTAACCTTCACATCTAGCTTTTTGGTGGTTAACTGGAGACTAGTTTCAGATTTTACTGCCCAGGCTGGCTTTGAACTGTGATCCTCAGATCTCAGCCTTCTGAGTAGCTAGGATCACAGGTGTGAGCCACTGGTGCCCAGCATATATACATACATACATATACATATACATATACATATATATATGTAGTTTTTTTAGGTCCGAGACCTGGACTTGACTTGGTATCTGATGCTGTTGCTCATTGGCCACACCTCCAAACTGTATTTCCAATTCTATATGTCACATTTCAACAATATATATAAAAATGTTCATTTATAATTTCGTGACATTATGGAACAATTGTTTCAAATATTTTTATCAAATTTCTAATGCTCATTCTGAAATGTAAAACGACATTGCTTATCATACAAAATGAATTAAAATCTGAGAAAGACAAGGTGGAGCTATGATGTAATTATAGAATACATTTATGCCAACAGTTGGAAAAAAGCAGTACAGCAAATCTCCAATTAAATGAGATTAAAGGCAAAATGTAAAAGTGTTCCTTTCACAAAAGAACAGAAAAACTTCAAAGTATTTAGGAAAGTTAAGAAGAAAATATAGGTAAAGACACAAGTTGTAAAGTGAAGAATTGTCCAGACTGACAGAATTTATTTTAGCCAGCTGCTTTAACTGGGAAAATCATAGCCCTTCTAAATATCAAGTAAAGCCACATATACTAAAGTTCATTTAGTGTAGGACTAGAGATGTAGCTCAGTAGTAGTGTTTGCCTAACATCCCTATCTCTAAAGGGAGAGAAAGATGGGAAAAATATAGATAAGGCATTGTACACTGTGCACAGCCTATCAATTTTCTCAACTAATTTGCTTGGAAAGTTTTCTTGGTCACCTGGAGTACCTCTGTTAATTATAGGGGATAATTTTTTAGGATGTCCTACAATATCTTTTGTGATTTCTAGACTTCTAGAAGGGGTTTCATTGAGTGACAAATACTTCTTTCCAGTAGAACTCCTTTAAGAGCCATAGAATATGTGTGAAAATTATTTAAATATGTGACTGATAAAGATCTAGTTTAGATTATTTATTCTATGAAATGACTACTGCAACACTTTAGATAGCAAGACAATCTAGGAAAGACACTCCTTAGTTCATTTGCTGTTAAAAATTTATTTATCTGAAGCAACATGTGTGTAAGGTCTTGCTTTAGGATGTCAAACTCACTTCTATTTAACTGGTTTCTACTGATTTCCCCCATCTTAGGCTTCAAGGTTATTAGCTAAGGTCTCCTGTTTTTCTCTTCCTAACACTTCCTATAATTGTAATTCACTTTTAATCTAATTCTTTAGGAATCTGTGACATCTATGTAAGATTTTTGTTAAAAGAACACAATCCTGGCAAGAGATAAGAAACCTTTGCACATACATCCTTGGCTCAATTACAGAGAGAACTAATGCTCATTTCACAGACTACAATACACTTTCTTACATAGGTTCCAATAACAATCCTGCCGCCTAAGGAAACAAATTGAAACAGGAAAAATTTACAATGGTTGAACACCAAGTTTTAATTATTGCATCTTTGTATTTCCATTCTATCCCCATTCCCAAAGAGCAGAGACTAAAAGGGCAATAGGTGAATTAAACTCCCTATCACTCATATCTTAAAAAAAGAACACAAAAAAACAAAAAACAGACAGGTAGAAGGGCTGCTACAGAGAGCTGCTGTTATCAGCATTATTATTATTGCCTTGGACTCAGGGCCTGAGCACTGTCCCTGGCTTCTCTTTGCTCAAGGCTAGCACTCTGCCACTTGAGCCACAGCACCACTTCTGGCTGTTTTCTATATATGTGGTGCCGGGGAATCGAACCCAGGGCTTCATGTATACGAGTCAAGTACTCTTGCCACTAGGCCATATTCCCAGCCGGTGTTATCAGTATTAAAAAACAAAAACAAAAACAAAACTTACTCAGCATGATGGCTCATGCCCTTGAAGGCCAGCCAGGGCAAAAAAAAACCCCATTTCAACTTATAAACTAAAAAAGGTTTTGCCTAAGCTTGCCAGGACTGTGCAAATATTCAGAAAAGAAAAAAAAAAGTAAAATGGGCTGGGGGTGTGGCTCAAATGGTAGCTTACTCTGAATTCAAACCCTAGTTACTGCCTAGTTACTTACCAAAGAAGTTCTAGTATGCTGTTTGCCACAGCAATCTGAAAACATTAAAAAAATTCAACATTACTGGGAATAAGATCTTAGAAGTACGTAAAAAATACAAAACAGTATCAAAATGTACTGTTTTAGGGATGGTTTCACAAAAAAGATCTTAAGATAACAGATGTAGCAATTTTAAGACAAAGCATCTTTTCATTTTACAGCAGTTAAAGAAAAAAATGTAACAGAAATGCATAAGAAAACTGGACTGAATCCAATATTTCATGCTGCCATTACTAAAATTAAATGAGGATTAATCAATTGTTAAAGTGTACCATTAGCCCAATGCCTGATGCTGCCACAGTCACTAAAGGCAGGAAAAGAGAAAAGAAAAAGGTCACCTCTAGTAGCAGTATTCATAAGGTAGAACTGTTGGCTAAAACACCAGGAAAGCTAAAATAATAACAAAAGCAGCACAGAAAGAAGGCTGGAGTGATATATGAAGGACAAGATACAAGCCTTGAGGGCAGTACAGTCATGAACCATTCACTGCTGACTGAAGTGGAATCATTTTTAACTGCTTATTCTTGTTTAACCGATTCTTCCTTTGAAGACACTGTATTTTTAGGGTCTTCTGTATTTCTTGAATTAGTATTTAATATTCTGTAGGAGACTCAAATCTATTAATCTGTTGCACAGCTAAAGTTCTGCTGATTAAAAATAGAAAACAGCAGGCCATCTCTCCTTTTAAGAATGAAAGATATAGGCATGCAAATAGGTAGAAAGTTCTGAGAACTCAGTCCTTCGCAACTCTATGACCAGAGGCTATATTCCCTTCTCTTGTGACCTCTACACCTCAAGTGCTCTGGATTTGGCTTAAAAAAAAAAAAAAATCTCAGGATTGGGGCACTGGGAATGTGGCTTAATGGTAGAGTGCTTGCCTAACATGCACGAAGTCCCGGGTTCAATTCCTCAGCACCACATAAACAGAAAAAGCCGCAAGTGGCAATGTGGCTCAAGAGTGCTAGCCTTGAGCAAAAAGAAGCCAGGGACAGTGCCTCAGGCCCCGGGTCCAAGCCCAAGGAATTGCTTAAAAAAAAAAAAAAATCAGTGTTATTGGCCACTTTGGCTTAGTAACTCTAGTCTAGATCAGTGTTTTTCAATTGTGCTCTAAGGAGATGCTCTGAGGTAGAGGGAATGTTGAGTGAACTGGTGAAAGCTGACTCTACTAAACAGATCCACCACAGCATGCTGCTTTATATACTGGAGTTCCGACCGTTTAACTCTTAAAAAAATAGTAGGTCTGGGGCTGGGAATATGGCCTAGTGGTAAAGTGCTCACCTCATATACATGAAGGCCTGGGTTCAATTCCTCAGCACCACATATATAGAAAAGCTGGAAGTGGCACTGTGGCTCAAGTGGTAGTGCGTTATCCTTGAGCAAAAAGAAGCCAGAAACAGTGCTCAGGCCCTGAGTTAAAGCCCCAGGAATGGCAACAAAACAAAACAAAATAGTAGGTCTGGATACTGACCCACAAGTCTGAACTAATAGCTTGTCTGGAAACTATTTCAAAATCACTCACTGTGTTTTAGTGCCTTTTTAGCACTAGGGAATTAAACCGGGGCTTTCAGAATGCTTGGGGAAGGACTATCTCTCAGTTACATCCCCAGCTCCCAAAACACTCAAATTTTATATTTTTTGAAACTAGGTATTTGAATGGAAAACGTTAAATTTTTACATCTCCTCTCACCCTTATTTTACAGATGCTGAATTAAGTGTTTAAGGGTCAATGAACTATGTCGCCTTAATTTAGCCTGAAAACATCGGAGAATTTACGTATTTCCATATATTAATGGTCTATTTTTCACCATATGCCATTCACACTGGGCATGGCTAAAAGTACGTGTGGACTGGCTGGGGGGTACGGGGGCTAATAAGGCTTATTTATAAGAATGGCTGGACTGACAAGCAAGAAGCATGCAGCCACCAAGGTTTTTTTTTTTTACCGTAAGTAAAAGATGTACAGCACAGTTCCTAACGGGAAAGTATTTCAGTACAGTAGAGACTTCCATTTCCTTCACTCTGTTGAGGCAAGTCTGATCTTGGCTTTGGGCAAACCTTCAAATGTCTCTGTCTTAAGTGGAAAGGCAAGAATTCCTTTAGGCATATAGACTAAGGGTCGGGTCGCCTCTTCCCTGCTTCGGGAAAATAAAGGCAAACGGGAAGGCAAGCTTGGGGTTTCTGGAGACCGAGACAGCGGCACGGGGAAAAGGGGCCGAATGTGCACCGTCTCCGCGACCCCCGGGCCTGTCAGCTCCTCACCGCCCACCCACCACCATTCTTCGGTTTAAACTTACCAGGTAGAAACTAAAGCCTCCGACAGGGAGTAAGAAACCGAGGTGGATCGAACGGAGCTCCGCTCCGCTCCTTATAGCTGCGGCTGAGAAGAGGCTGAAACCCAGTGGCCACAGCCGTCGCCACCGCCTCTGTTACTGGGGGGTCTCGCCTCCATCGCTGGCTGCGAGGTCTCGGAGGGCACGTGACCGGAAGCACCAAGGCGGGCCCGATGTCACGTGACCACAGAGCGCGGCCGCCATGACACCTTCCGCTAGTTGCCTCCCTCCCCCACCGGTTCCCGCCTGTTTCGTTTCTTCTCTCCGGTCTCCAGTGGTGAGAGGTCCGAGGATCCGACCTGACCCATCATTTCACCGAGAGCTCCTTCGGTTCAGTTCAGTGGCGTATCTTCGGCCCGCGGAGGTCCACCGGCTGCAGGCCGTAGGGAGCGTAATTGCCACCGCGGCCTGAGGGGGGAGGGACCACGCGCAGGGCTGGGCGTAACCGGTCACGTGACGAGGAAGTGCCGTTAACAGCGCTGTACTGGCGTCCGTGGCGCTCCTGGATGACGTAACCAAGGAGGGGCGGATCAAGCGCGGAGCCTGAAGTTTGGGATCCAATCTCTGTGCCAGGTGAAGAGTTCCATCTCCTAACCCTGGGCGAGGGTGCGGCTCGCTGCGAATTGTCAGCTGTTTGACGAGGTATTGATGGGTCCTCGGGCTGCTGGTTTGTGCATCTGGCTTTGAAAACTTGGCTATCAGGTTCCTCTTCTCATTAAAGCTAATAGCAGTATTATAGTTACCGCTGTCGGAAAGGTTGTAGTTTTGCTAAGCGAGGAGCTTCATGTGGGCTTGAACTTTATTTTATTCATCTCTGTCTCCAAGTCTTAGAACAACTCAGGCTGTTGAGAGAATGAATGCATGAAAGTGAACCGCTACTTTTCTGAGATAAAGAGTTCTCATATCATTTTTTTTCCTGATCATTATAATGTTCATAGATCCCGTTATGGAAATAAAATTTCTTCCCTTGCATCATTTTGTTTCCATCTTTGTCTCGGGCTTCCCCTTCTCAGACCTTTCTGTATTTGGTTATTGTTGTCCTACCTGCTTCCCCCCTCCTTTTTTTTTTAAGGGTCAAACAGAAATGTGCTTTTTATCTGACTTGCACTGTAATCTGTCCATCACCTTTATAATAACAATAAAAATGCACGAAAAAATAAATAGAGGGCTGGGAATATGGCCTAGTGGCAAGAGCGCTTGCCTCGGATACATGAAGCCCTAAGTTCGATTCCCCAGCACTACATATATAGAAAACGGCCAGAAGTGGCGCTTTGGCTCAAGTGGCAGAGTGCTAGCCTTGAGCAAAGAGAAGCCAGGGACAGTGCTCAGGCCCTGAGTCCAAGGCCCAGGACTGGCAAAAAAAAAAAAAAGAAAAAAAGAAAAAAAGAAAAAATAAATAGAAATAACATAACAACTAAACCTGCTTCCCTTTTTGCTTTAGATAAAAGCTTATCATGTGTTAGTGCTATTTCTCTTAGGAGGTACCTCGTACTTATTCTGTCTGCTTGCTCAGGGATGGTGCTCTAACTTTTTTTTATTGTTGTTGTTTTTGTTGTTGTTCTAACGTTTGTTTGTTTTAAACGGGGCTTGACCTCTCCAGGCCTGCCTCCTGTCCCTGAGCTCCTTTTGCTCAAGACTAACACTCCACCTCTTGATCCACAGCTCCACTTCCTGCTTTTTCTGTGATTAATTGGAGATGAAAATCTCACAGACTTTCCTGCCCTTGCTGGCCTGGACGGACCTTGATCCTCAGATCTCAGCCTCCTGAGTAGCTAGGGTGTGAGCCACCGGCACCCAACTGTGCTCTAACTCTTAAACTGTAACTTCAGCCTGCCTTTATTGGTTATTTTGGAGATGGAATCTTGAAAACTTTCTCCCTCATGCTGACCTCGAACCATGGTCCTTCAGGTATTAGTCTCCTGAGTAGCTAGGATTATAGATATGAGCCACCAGCACCAGGTAGGGAAAAGGTTTCTTAGATTAGGAATTCTCAAATATTTTGAGCTTAGCCGTGTATTTTGTTTGTTCCTTGGAACAAACAAATACTGAGGACAGTATTACTAACAGAAAACAGACTATGTTATATGTATGCAAGAGAAATACACCGTAAGAACTGGAGATGTAGCTCAGCGGTCATGCACCACATACCTAACACATACAGTATTATATATGCTTAAAAATATTTACTATATTTTGTGGCCATGCAGTGATGTGTTTATATTTTCTTAGGCTTTGTTCTAGTGAAGAATACTGTGTCTGTTACAGAACAAGTTTTATCTTCTTGGATAAATGACTTTTGTGCCAGTGATACCAGAATCCTACAGCCATGTTCTTGCAGAGTTTGAATCATTGGATCCATTACTCTCAGTCCTGAGACTGGATTCCAGTCGTCTAAAGGTGAACTTCTTGATCCTTGTATTAGTTTCTTTCTTTCTTTCTCATTTATTTTTGGTTAGTAGTAAGGCTTGAACTCTGGGCCTGGGCGCTGTCCCTGAGCTCTTCAGCTCAAGGCTAGTGCTCCACCACTTTGAGCTACAGTGCTACTTCCAGCTTTCTGGTGGTTAATTGGAGATAAGCATCTCATGAACTTTCCTGCCTAGGCTGGCTTTGAGCCGCGATCTTCAGATTTCAGCCTCCTGAGTAGCTAGGATTACAGGTATGAGCCACTGGCACCTGGCTAGTTTCATTTTTATATTCACATTTGTATGTTCTTTCTATTACATTTGCCTCTGTGCTCCAATCTTTGTTTTGTGGAATCTTGGTGTTCTTATCTGTTTTTGCCATACCTTATATAGAAGTAGCATATTCTTTCTTGATTTTTTGATCTATTATTTAAATTATTTCCTAGCCATGATACTGATTACTTAATTTTTCTCCTATTGTCTGCTCTCAAAAAGTAATATAATTGTACTGAAGTTAAAGTAGTGTAAATGAGTATGCTTCATGACATTTTGAAAAACATGACCTACTGCAGTTATTTCAAACCAGGGAGTTTGATGCAGCTCTGTTTTAGGGGGCAAAGCAAGTATGAACTCTGTGGGAAGGAAGTACATGCTTTCTTCCAGCCTTGGATTCTTTTGATTAAATCTAAAAATAATGTAGTAGAGAACAAAGTAATAAAGCAATATAGTCAACAGTTTTGAGGATTGATAATTTAGATGTGTGTGTGTGTGTGTGTGTGTGTGTGTGTGTGTGTGTTTATATGTATATTTTGCTAGTCCTGGGCTTGAACTCAGGGTGTGGGCTCTGTCCCTGGGCATCTTTTGTGCTCCAGGCTAGCACTCTACCACTTGAGCCACAGCTCCATTTATGGCTTTTTCTGTTTATGTGGTACTGAGGAATTGAAACCAGGGCTTCATATATGCTAGGCAAGCACTCTACCACATTCCCAGACCAATTTAGAAATATTTGTAAGATTCAAGTGATTGAATAGATAGAAAAACAACAGTGGCTTATGCAAGCTTTTTGTAATCTCTTTATTGATTATGAGCTTGCTGGGCTTAGTGGTGATTGGTAATCTAATATTGTCACTGAATACATAGGCTCTCCATCTTTTCTGTTCTACCACATCCATTAATTAGGTTTCAGTCACAGTTGTAATACATGTATCATGACTCCTGTAAAAATATCTCCATTAGCTTTCTAAGCAAGATTGAGAGGGCCTACTAGACACTATGTTGAAAATGAACTGTACAACTTGTGGATGGGGATAGGAGGGAAAAACTGGGAGTGAGGGAAGGGGTAACATTGTCCAAAAAGAAATATATTCATTACCTGACTTATGTAATTGACACCCCTCTGTATATCATCTTTATAATAAAATTGTTTTAAAACAAAGCATTCAATTAAAAAAAAAAGAATGAGAAGGCCAAAGTAAACATTTTCGTTAGATTGCTTTTCATTTGGAAGTTAGAGCTTCCCAAGAAGCCCTCATCAGGCTGAGATTGAGTCACATGGCTGATCCTGACAGCAAGGGAAACTAAGAAAGTAAACAAAAAAAGTGAGTGCGGGCTGGGGATATGGCCTAGTGGCAAGAGTGCTTGCTTTGTATACAAAAAAAGTGAGGAAGTGAGAAATCTTCTGTGGTAGAAAGCAATGAAGTTGAAGGGTATTGACAACGGTTCTTAGCCAACCCACAACCTTTGTGGCAGGATATTTGGCATAGCATGGCAACCTGGTGGATCAAGAGAGAAATCAGGTATGGGAGGAGACATGGTAGCCCAGCAGACCTGTATCTGTGTCTTCTGAGGTCTAAGGCATATGGTCGTTTTGTGATGATCGTATAGAGTGAAATGATTAATGGGCTTGCTTTATCTCCTGATAATTTTCTTGGGTTTCCCCTGTTGTGGTCTGCATTGGAATGATCTAGCCAGATTACACAAAATATGAGTGGTCTAATAACAGAAAAAGTACTCACACAATTGAGCCTAGTCAGCCTTTTTAAGATTCAAGTAAAAGTTTAGAAACAGCGTTCTTTGTTTGGTATTTTTCAGAATTGTAGAATTAGGGGAAGAATGCCATTATATTGTATCCATCTCAACAGGGAGTGGAGTGGGGGAAGAAGGAACCTGAGCACAGATCCTCTGGATTTATTTCCAGGGGACTGTTTATTTGGTTACATGCTGTAATTGTCTCACCTTGCCTCTCCATGTTTTTAGTGTACAAGCATAGCTGTGTCTCGGAAATGGTTGGCACTGGGCAGTTCTGGAGGAGGACTCAATCTCATTCAGAAAGAAGGCTGGAAGCACAGACTTTTTCTTTCACACAGGGTAAGACCAAGGGCAACCCTGTCATACATTATGAGGAGTGTCTTTCATAAATGTGATTTTCTCCAATATAATAAATCACTTAGGATAAAAGAAGAATGTAAAACTTGAGATTTAAAAAATGTTTTTCCTTTCATGCCCTAGGAAGGTGCAATAGCTCAGATTGCCTGCTGTTCACATGATGATGATTATGTCGCTGTGGCTACCAGGTAAGAAACTGTTTTAAAAGTATCTGATCTTTCCAAATGCGTTTTAAGTTGGCAAGTGTGTTTGTTAGGGTGAGCAACCATTTCAGTTTGCCTATACTTTCCTCTGTTAGCATTAAACTATCTGTATGTTGGGAAACCTTTCTGTATCTATTCATTTAGTTGGACAATTGATCAACCTAATGTTTGTGAAAAATGTTAATTGAGGCAACAATACTTCAAAGGCCTTAAGAAAGGGAACAGAGATAATTTAGAACACTTAAGGTCTCCTATTTCACTGTTTTGTTGACTAAAACAAGGAAGTGAAGGCCTTGACGTTTTTACTTCCTTTTTCCTGTAGAACAGGAGTTTGCATATGTACTTACTGTAGTTGATATTGTGACACCATAAAATTGTATCTTCATCACTGCCAAAAATTTGCTTCCTGTGAACTCGATTTTTGCAGTCAAGGTCTTGTAGTTGTTTGGGAATTAAATCAAGAGCGTCGCGGAAAACCAGAACGAATTTATGTGTCTTCAGAACACAAAGGCCGAAAAGTTACAGCTCTCTGTTGGGATACAGCTGTTCTTAGAGTTTTCATAGGTGATCATGTGGGAAAAGTTTCTGCCATCAAACTCAACACTTCCAAACAAGCAAAGGTGAGGAACCACTCTAGTTTTCTGTGTATGTGCTGAGGGAAACCAATGTTCTTATCGAACTTTAAGTAAAAAACAAAACAAAACACAATTTTGTCTCCTTATTCCTTGGGGGTGACCTAAAGCCCAGATGTAGATTTTGTGAGATTTGTTTATAGTACTTGTGGTAGCCTATTATAGTCATTTTCTTCTTCTTTTTTTTTTTTTTTGGTGGTAGTAGTGCTTAAATTCAGAGCCTCACATACTAAGCTCTGCAGCTTAGTATTGCTCTACAGCTCTATTGCTCTACAGCTGAGCAATGCTTTTAGCCCTGGTAGCCTATTTTAGTTTGCTACTGTTGCATAATGGATTCAATAATTTGTACATAATCTATTCCAGTAGCCCCTAATTTATTTTTATGGTCATTCAAATATGAAGTACTCTTCAGTACTTAGCTATTAAGAAATAAAAGATCTCCATTTATTAGTTGGTGAATAAAATTTTAACTATAGAAATGGCACAAGTTCATGCTTCTGTTCTACTGGCCCTGTGTAAAGTAACATGGGTATAGGAATTTTTTCTCTCAGGATGGCTTCTTGCTACACTTACTCAGACATTCAGGTTACGCTAACAGGATGCTCTAGTCTGCTATCAAAAGAGGGCAGATCAACTTTACATGGTCTTGCTCCCCTAACACCATTGTATCAGAAGTGAAGAGTTGGGCTGGGAATATGGCCTAGTGGCAAGAGTGCTTGCCTCTTATACATGAAGCCCTGGGTTCGATTCCCCAGCACCACATATACAGAAAACGGCCAGAAGTGGTGCTGTGGCTCAAGTGGTAGAGTGCTAGCCTTGAACAAAAAAGAAGCCAGGGACAGTGCTCAGGCCCTGAGTCCAAGGCCCAAGACTGACCAAAAAAAAAAAAAAAAGAAAAAGAAAAAGTGAAGAGTTGGTGTGTGTGTGTGTGTGTGTGTGTGTGTGTGTGTGTGTGTGTGTCTGTGTTGCCAGTCATGGGGTTTAAACTCAGGACCTGAGCACTGTCCCTGAGCTTTTTCACTCAAGGCTAGTTTCTAACACTTGAGCCACAACTCTGCTTCTGGCTTTTTGGTGGCTAATTATTGGACATAAAAGTCTCATAGACTTTCCTGCCCTAACTTGCTTTGAACCACAATCCTCAGATCAGAAGGCTGAGTAGCTAGGATTAAGCAATGAACTACTAGTTCCTGGCAGGAATTTGTTTTTTTACTGATGTATTCCTATGTAGAATCGTGGCAGAAGATGCAATCTAGCTACTATTTGACTAAATTTTGCCCTAATAAATATATCAGAATAGTCTTCTAGCTTGGCCATCAGAACTCATCAGAGTTACCATTTGATTATATTTATATATATATATATATATTTATTTATTTATTTATTTTATTGTTTTATTTTTGGCCAGTCCTGGGGCTTGGACTCAGGGCCTGAGCACTGTCCCTGGCTTCTTTTTTGCTGAAGGCTAGCACTCTGCCACTTGAGCCACAGTGCCACTTCTGGCCGTTTTCTGTATATGTGGTGCTGGGGAATTGAACCCAGGGCCTCATGTACACTAGGCAAGCACTCTTGCCACTAGGCCATATCCCCAGCCCTCCTAATATATATATATATATATATATATATATATATGTATGTATTTATTTATATTTATTTATTTAAAAATTTATTTATTTATTTTTTGCCCAGTCTTGGGGCTTAAACTCAGGGCCTTAGCACTGTGCCTGGCTTCTTTTTGCTCAAGGCTAGCACTCTACCACTTGAGCTACAGCGCCACTTCCAGCTTTTCCTATATATGTGGTGCTGAGGAATCGAATCCAGGGCTTCATGTATATGAGGCGAGCACTTTGCCACTAGGCCATATTCCTAGCCCTCCTAATATATTTTAAGTCCAATATGTAATTGAAATCCTATACATTGCATAGACTTAATTTATATTTTTTCCAAAAGGAGTTGGACTTGTCAGTAGGTGAAAAATTCGTGTTTCAGAACTAGGTTTATCTTTCATATTCCCACCTGTATCATTGGGTAGTTACATACAAACAGAGCCTTAAATTTTTCTTTACTTATCTATCCCATTATTTCACAAATCTTTTAAATGAGTAAAACTTCCCCTAATGTTTGTAGGCAAATTCAATTTTGACATTTTAACTTTGATATCCAGGTTAATTCTATTTAAAAGGTGAAAAGGAGGAGATTATATGTAGATGAAGTAAACGTTATTTTCTTCTCTTGTCATTTTTAGGCTGCTGCAGCCTTTGTGATGTTTCCTGTTCAGACAATAACAACAGTTGACTCCTGTGTTGTACAATTAGATTATTTGGATGGGAGACTGCTTGTATCTTCACTTACTCGATCTTTCTTGTGTGACACTGAGAGGTATACTGACCAGATATGTAGAATTTTAGGGTCTTTAAAATTATCTAGCTCACACTCCCTCAATTAATTATACAGATATTAATAAGGAACCAGCTAATTGCAAGCTAATCTTCAGAAGTAGAGAGGAATTAGAGGAAATTTCAGGTAGCTCAGTGGGTAACTAAGACAAGTGTTTAATCAGCCCTATCATGAGGCTTAATGTAAGTGCCAGGAGAGAAAGTCAAAGGCCTGTTTCAATGTAGGGAAATCACAAGGCTTCCTTGATATTTATTGTTGTTATTTTTACAAATTGGTATGTACTTAATAGAATTTTACTGATGGATAAATTGTATGAGGAATTATTCAGAGCTTTGTGAATCTGACAGCTATTTCACCAAAATCTCAAGAATAGAACCACAGGTACAATTAATGGTACTAGAGTACATCAGAGGTAGTTATGAAGTGTCAAAATAGAATAGGAAGTAACTTGAAATGTGTACCCTGCCTGTATCACTGTGTCAGTGTTCCTCAGTTATTTTCATTGCCTCAAACTTTATACTGGACTTTTTTTCCCCCTACAATGGCCCTGGCTAATTTATTTCTTAGGATAATCCCATCTTCAAAACCTGTTAGGGAAAATTTTGAGCATACACAAAACAAAGAGTTGTATAATGAACCCTGTACACATTTCAGAGTTGTAGCTAGATTAGGTTGCAGAAAGAGAAGGTCTCTTTTTTTTGTTTGTTATGGGGCTTACACTAAGGGCCCAGGCATTGTCCCTGAGCTTTTTTGCTCTGGCTCATGCTCTACCACTTTGAGCCATAGCACCACTTCTGATTTTCTGGTGGTTAATTGGAGATAAGAGTGTCATGGACTTGCCTGCCCAGCCTCCTGAGTAGGCTACAAGTGTGAGCCACTGGTATTGGGCTAAGAGAGGGTCTTTTTCAGTTAGCTAGAATTCAACTTGAGAATGGTGGATCGTACATTAATTAAAATTTTGTAGTGTTATTATTATTAGTAGTATTTATTTTACTCTATGTTCTCACCTGCTGAGCAGCAGTTTTTGAAAAAACATTGGGACTGCAGCTGGGTGTTGGTGACTCAAGCAGGGCACCAGTGGCTCATACCTGCAGTCTTGGTTACTCAGGATGGCTAATAGCAGCGGAGAGAAGCCAGCCTATGCAGAAGACTCCAAAAACTTCTTATTTCCAAGTAAAGGAGCAAAAAAGCTGGAAGTTGAGGTGTGGCGCAAGTGTTAGAGTCCCAGTCTTGAGTAACATAGCTAAGCAAGAACATGAGGTCTTGAGTTTAGGGCCTAGTTCTGGTGGGTGCATACACACGCATACATGTACCCACACACGTAGAATTGGTGCTGCAGTATTAGGATGAACTTGCTTCTTTTGCTACCAAGTCTATCTTAACAGAATTTCCCCTCCCCCTAATTTTATAACAATATTGTTAATAAACAAGGTGAATTTTTGAAGGGACTAGAAAAAACAGAAACAAAGAACAATTGTGTAGTGGGGAGAATATTGGATAATGGGACCTGACAATATGATTTTTAGTCTTGGTTCTACCCCTATTTAAACCTTGCCAAGTGCCAGTTTTTATATCCAGAATGTAGAGAGAGCTTTAAGAATTACCTGAGATAACATTTAAAAAAAAAAAGCTTAACTTCATGCCTGTCACATATGATTTGTTTGAAAATGTAAAAAATATGTTTAATGAGATATACAAAAAAGAATGAATTGACTATATTCTTCAGCAAGCATTAACTGTGCTCTAGATTCTTAGCAATGTATTATGTACTATACTAAATAAACAAGAATATACTTTATTTCCAAAATAAGGGATATAAGAAATACAACTGTAATATCTTATTTTGCCCGATGTACATTTCAAAGTATTTTCACATCTGTAGCCTCACGGTAAAGCAGATACTATATTTTTTCACGAAGCAAACAAGTACAAGGAAATTTATTATATTATCTAAACTAATATAGTAATCTGTGCTATATCATTCCCCAAGAAAAGAGATTGAGTGTATAAGCTAAGCAAAGTGGATGTATCTAAGATCCTGAGGTTAAAGCTAACCTGGTTACACAGTGAGACCCTGTCTCAAAGTAAGAGAGAGAAAGAGAGAGAGAGGAAAAGAGAAAGATAGGAAAGAAAGAAGGGAAGAAAGGCAAAAAGGATCAAGAAAAAAAGTTTATGGGGGACTATAATGTACTGGCTTTCTGTTTGCCAGACACTGTATTTCATATTGGGAATTCAAATGAAAAGGAGTAAAAAATGGCCTTTGTTCTGAAAAGTTGTCGTCTGCTGTTCACATAGACATAATAGGAGCCACTTATGTGGTGAGTGCTGTGAAAGTAGGAGGCATGTAAACTGGGTACTTGTGTCTCACACTTACAATCCTAGCTACTCAGGAGGTAGAGATTTCGAGTATTGAAATTTTAAGCCACCAGCCTGGGCAGGAAAGATCTGTGAGATTCTGTCTCCAAAATAACCAGGAAAAAGCAAGACTGGAAATGTGGCTCAAGTGGTAGATCAGTAGACAAGCAAGCAAGTATAGCAAGTGTGAGGTCCTGAGTTCAAGTTTTAGTACTGTCAAAAAAAAAAAGAACAAAGACAAGGAATTCAGTATGTAGGAGTTAAGTTTCTAAGGAAGAATGATAGAGGCAAGTCATGAAGAATACAGAACAGAAGTTTTTAGCAACAGGCAAACTAGTTTTCAGCTCCTGTATTCCCAGGAGCGTATCTGACTCACATAATCCTAAAGGAACAGAATGTTCTAAGTTACAGTTTCAGAAGGACCTGGCATTTTGAAGAAAGCAAGGAGTTTATTGGGTGTTTGCAGTGAGGGAGTGGCTTGGAGACAGAATTGGAAAGACAGATTAATAGCTTCCATAGAAAGCCCAAAGATCTGTGTACTGTTCAAAATGACTTGGGAAGCAACCAGTAGTATGAAGTGGTTTAGTAGCACTCACCTCTTAAATCTGAAATAGGCCTTCCCATTAATTCTAAGCCTCTCATCCTATGGATAAAAATACCCTGAGTACTATATTGTGAAGAGATTTACTTCCTGTCACAGAAATAGTAACCCAGGGCTGGGGATATGGCCTAGTGGCAAGAGTGCTTGCCTCTTATATATGAAGCCCTGGGTTCGATTCCTCAGCACCACATATATACAAAAAGGCCAGAAGTGGTGCTGTGGCTCAAGTGGCAGAGTGGTAGCCCTGAGGAAAAAGAAGCCAGGGACAGTGCTCAGGCCCTGACTCCAAGCCCCAGGACTGGCAAAAAAAAAAAGAAAAGAAAAAAGTGACCCAGTCAGTGGCTTAAGTTACTTAGTATATTACTAATAGGACCAAGGAAGAGGACATTTCAGATGGCATTATCATAGCCATGCTGACTTACAGGTTTATTGATTTTTACACTTGGTCAGTAATCATACTTTATTTTTTCTGGATATTAGAGAAAAGTTTTGGAGAATTGGAAACAAGGAAAGAGATGGAGAATATGGAGCTTGTTTCTTCCCTGGAAGATGTTCTGGGAACCAGCAACCTCTGATATATTGTGCTCGTCCTGGCTCTAGGATGTGGGAAGTGAACTTTGATGGGGACGTTATGAGTACCCATCAGTTCAAGAAACTCCTCTCATTGCCACCTCTCCCTGTGATTACTCCAAGGTAATCATCTACATGGGTGGTTGTATTTGAGAACTTTATATGGAGGGGTTAAGTTAAAATCTCTTATATTCTGTATGTGTTAAAGATTTTATTATGCCTTTTAAGAGTAGGTTTTTTTGCTGGGGCTGTGAGTGCTAGAGTTTGAACTCAGGGCTTTGGACTTCCTGGGCTAATAGTTTGTTACTTGAGGTGTACCTCCAACCCAGCTTTTAGCTGGTTAGTTTGGAAATAGGGTCTAATGAACTTTTTTGCCGAGGCTACCCTCAAACCATAATTCTCCAGATCTCAGCTTCCTTAGTAGTTAGGCATGAGCTACTAATGCCCAGCTGAGCATTTTTATCAACAACTACAATAAACCCTTCAGAAGTCTTTAATTAATTATCTTTTTATGCCTAAAGGGAATTGAATCGGGAAAGATGCAGTTAGGCTCTTGAATTTGCTTTGGAGGTGAACTTGTCATTTTATTGGGAAAATTATAGTTTTATATTGTGATTAAATCATTAGAGATTTGTTTGTCTTCTAGATCAGAACCTCAGTATGATCATATGGTTGGGTCCACCCAGTCTTTGTCATTCCCTAAACTCTTGCATTTTAGGTAAGTTTCTCCTGTGTTTTTTCTCTCTGTTCTCACTCAGAGGTCTTCTGAGTGAGTGCTGTGTATGAATTACATTACAACCAGTTAGGTTAAATTTTTCCTTTTTTTTTTTTTTTTGGTGATGCTGCAACCCAAGTCAATTCTCAGCAAGGGCTGTACCACTGAGCCTTACTCCAAATCTACCCTAGCTTCTCCTAGCATCTGTGTGTTTTTTGTTGTTGTTGAGACAAGGTCTCCTTGTATTGTCCATTCTGTCCTCAAATTCCTGCAGTCAAGCAGTCCTCCCACCTTAGCCTATCATGTATCTGGAACTTTAGACACATGCTGCCACACCCAGCTCCCATGAACTTTTTTCCTTTTTTTGAGATAGGTTCTTGATCTGTAGCCCAGGCTTGCCTGAAACTCACAATCCTCCTGTCTCTGTCTTCTGAGTGCTGGTATCATAGTCACGAACCTGCTTAGCTTTTTGCTAAATTATTTTTGAAAAGTTAGGAAAAGATAATTGTTACATGAAGTTTTCTGCACATAAGAGAAATGAAGGCTGGGAATGTGGCTTAGTAGTGATGGTTGGGTTTGATTCCTTAGTACCACATAATCAGAAAAAGCTGGAAGTGGTGTTGTGGCTCAAGTGGTAGGGTACTAGCCTTGAACAAAAGAAATGATCCTTTTCAAATCAATTAGAGAGTTTATAACTGTCAGGGAACACTTGACAGTTTAGGGCTGCTAGCTACAGGCACTCATTTTTTTCTTTTGTTTTTTGTTGGTTGTGGGGCTTGAACTCTGGGCCTGGGCACTGTCCCTGAGCTCTCTAGCTCAAGGCTAGTGCTCTACCACTTTGAGCCACAGTGCCACTTCTGGTTTTCTGGTGGTTAATTGGAGATAAAAAGTCTCCTGGACTTTCCTGACCTGGCTAGCTTTGAGCCAAGATCCTCAGAATTTAGCCTCTTGAGTAGCTGAGGCTTACAGGCATGAGCCACCAGCACCTGGCTTACTCATTTTCCTATAACCTCCCCCACCTGTCAGGGGTGCTTGCTATAATGAAAGTTTCCGACTGTAATCAGTCAAAAGATGTCCTTTTATTAGCAAACAAGCACAAAAAGTAGTAGTAGAACTTGTTGGAAGTGCAATTTCAGCTCTCTGCCTTTTAGGTACTGAGATAAGTACTTTGAATGAACTGCTCATGGAAGACTCAGCCATATTCCAGTTTCAGAGTTTGTCTAGCTGTCTAGTTTGTCTAGTTGCTTTAGGTACAAAGTTCCATTATAGCACAGGGTGCCGCTGTACTGCCTGGCTTGCCAATTCTTACATGTAGTTTTACAAGGGTAGAGATCGCAGGTATGATTTCAGTCTGTGTGCTTGAACTCCACTTATTTAATCAGTGAAAAGTTATTTCTAATCTCCTTGATGCTAGTTAATAAGATATCTAATGCAGACTTAGAGAATATTATGTAGAGGTTTTTTTTTTTTTAATAGGATGCACTGGAGGACATATACCTAATTGGGTTCTTTTAAAGGGCCACTAACTGCTCTTAGAAAAATAACATATTTATACATAAAATATGTGATATTGTATATTACATGTGTAATATAGCAGAAAAAATTTTAATTGCTCCTAAGAGTAGGGATAAAAAATGAATTACCTATGTATACATCACGCGTATACCAAAATAATTTAAAGTGGATTATAGACATTACAACACTTTATAAATCATAATTCATCCTGGAAAATTACTGGATAAAGAAAGATATGTATTTGTTTATATCTCCATAAAGCATATTAAAATTTCCTCCATCAGCGGTCTTTTCAATGTGTTTATCATAATATAAAATTATGTATTCATATGCGTTTATATCCATTTCATTGCTAAACAGTGCACTCCATGAGGGCTTTGAACTCTTAGTTCTTAGCCTTGTAGTTGGCCTGTGATCAGTACTTAATAAGTAGTTTGTTAAGTGTGATGTGATAGATAAGGTGGTAACTTAGGGTGATACTGTTGCCTAGCCATTTATTAGAAACTATACTCTTCTTGGGAGTATGCTTTGAATTTGGTTATTTCAGGCTTTCATTATAGGATTATAACAGGTGAGGGAGATTATAAGAAAATGAGTATTATAGCTGTTAGCTGTAATTGTCAGAAGTCTTCTGACAATTTATATGCTGTGTACTAGAGTACAGGAGGAGAGACAATTTCTGTGGCAATAGTAAAGGATTTCAGAGGGAAGTAGAACTTGGAGAAGTGGCTAGAGGGAGAACTTTGTAAGAGGGGTAGTGTGCTGATAAAATTAAGAAGAGGAGAGTACCAGTGGGCTTGTGAAGATAAATGAGGGAGGAGGTGAATTCTGTGAAGTATAGAGAAAAATCCAGATTTTAGAGCTAGAGCATCCCTAGTATAAATTCTGGCTCTTCTGCTGTTATGCTAAATGGCCTTAGGCTTATTATTTCATCCCTCTGAGCATCAAGTTTTTTGTCTTTTTTTTTTTTTAATAAGGATAACACTTCTACCTTGTTGGGCTACCAAGTTAGAGAATATAGGTAGATCCCTTAATGGGGCTCCTGGCTTATAGTTGACCAGATGTTCTCAACCATTTATTGCCTATGTAGTATTGGCAGTCAGAATATTGCCATTCCTATGACTGGCTCTGAGATATTACTCTGCTCTAATTAAGCCCTTGTCATATCAAATATGGGAAGTTTAACTACTTTAATAAATGTCAGCTAAGTCATCCACACACTTTTCTTTTGGCATCATTTTTTTTTTTTTTAGTGGACTATTTCAGATGGCAAGGAAGGGTTAAGACTTGCTTACCTTGTTTTTTCTTTTTGATTTTCCTTCTTTCATTTTATCTTGCAGTGAGCACTGTGTGCTGACTTGGACAGAAAAAGGAATTTATATTTTTATTCCTCAGAATGTTCAAGTTCTCCTTTGGAGTGAAGTCAGAGGTAATTATGTCTTTCTCATATAATTTTTTATCTCATAATTGCTGGTGAAGTTTAATTAGTGTAGGAGGATTCACTTATATTGTAGGAAATTGAAAATGCGGGAACAATAGTCATATGTGACTAAGAGAAAATCAACCTCTGTATCCTTTCAATTACAGGCAGAAATGTGGGATGTATTATCTTTTAATTTTTTTTTATTTTTAACATTGGCTGTTAGATTGTTCCTTGTCTTTTAGAGTATTTCCCAACTTTGTAAAAAGGAGGGGAAAGGAAAGAAAATTTCTTACTGTTTTTTGCAACACTGATTTCTGGTGGATTAAGTTCTTTAAGTATGTCCCTTGAAAACTATGTTGTTAAGTCTCTTCAAGATGTTCTGCCAAAGCCAGGCATATTTGTGGGTCTGCAGCAATTGGGGGACCAAAGCAGGAAGACTGCAGGTTCTGGGACAGCCTGAACTATATAACAAGACCATGTCTCATAGAACAAACAGGAAAACCAATATCAAATCTGTCTTCTGCCAAGACAGATATTTCCTGATGAATTATTTGTTGATTTACATATTTGGTTAAAATCCATTTATTGAGTACCAGGTTAAAATTCTCAGAAACATTAGCTCTCGCCCCTAATGAGGATTACCCTCTTTTATACTCACAAATCCTTTTCACAGGAATTGCCTTCTAGGCATAGAATTCTAGACCAGAGAGACTGCTTTATTCTCTATCTTTGATTCCTGATCTTTTTAGAATAATACCTAAAAATAAGAGGTTCTCATGAAACAGAAGGATAAAAGTAGGGATGAAATTCAGTCAAGCCTTATGTAAGAATTTATTAGAATATTTTCAGCACTTGCAAAGTGGTATTTGGCTAACATTCTGTATGTTCATTCCTATATATGTATATATTTTGTAGATATTCAGGATGTGGCTGTCTGCAAGAATGAGCTGTTCTGTTTGCACCTAAATGGGAAAGTCTCACATCTCTCTCTGTTGTCTGTGGAGCGCTGTGTGGAGCGCCTGCTAAGGAGAGGCCTATGGGACCTGGCTGCTCGCACATGCTGTCTTTTCCAAAATTCTATCATCGCCAGCAGAGTGAGTGACAGCTTATCTAAACATGTTCCTCATGGATTAGTAAAACCATTCTAGCTTGCAGGATTGTGTTACAAAGTTGTTTTATCTTTTTTTTTTCCTGTATGTTTGTTGTACTTGGGTTTTTAACTTGGGATCTTATACTGTGGAGTCATACCTCCAGCCTTGTTTTTCACAGATTACTTTTACGACAGGGTCTTACTTTCTTTTAAGTGTGTGCCTTATCTTCATCACACATGCTTTTAGGATTCCTGACATTTTTGGGATCACAGGTACGTGCCACCCTGTCCAGACTCCCTTTGGAAATTTCTGCCTGGGCTAGTCAAGCACTGTGATCCTCTCAATCTCAGCTTCCCATGTAGCGTGAGATGATAGACCCATGCCACTGTATCCAGCTGTGTTTTGAGAAGAGGTCTTTTGAACTTTTCTGCTCAGGTTGGCTTTGAACCACAATCCTCCTGTTCTCAGCCTCCCAGGTAGCTAGGATTTTAGACATGAGCCACTGCTATTCAGCTTAACCTTATGGCTTATCTTTACTAGCCCTGCTATATGACTGAGGTTTAGTAATAAATCCCCAAAGAAACCTTGGCACATACATCTAGAGATGAGAGAGAAATCTACTCACAAATTCATTTAAATTTTAGAGGGTTTTTAAGGATTTGATTGTGTAGATGGTAACTTAAGAGCTAAGTTCTTAATTCCTTAGAGAATTCTGATTAAATCTTTTTTTTTTTTTTGGCCAGTCCTGGGCCAGACTCAGGGCCTGAGCACTGTCCCTGGCTTCTTCCCGCTCAAGGCTAGCACTCTGCCACTTGAGCCACAGCGCCGCTTCTGGCCGTTTTCTGTATATGTGGTGCTGGGGAATCGAACCTAGGGCCTCGTGTATCCGAGGCAGGCACTCTTGCCACTAGGCTATATCCCCAGCCCCTGATTAAATCTTTTGATAGCTTATCTAAGCCTTTTTAGAGCAGCTATGAGGTCTTAAAATGTTCTTTTCTTTTATTATTATTATATAGGTACTGGAGCTTGGATTCTGGACTTGGCATTCTTGCTTGGCTTTTTTACTCATGGCTGGCAGTTTAACACAAAAGCCATGCCTCCATTCCAGCATATTGCTGGTTATTTTGGAGATAGAGTCTTGAGGACTTTTCTGTTTCGGTTGGCTTCAAACCACAGTCCTCACATCTCAGTCTCCTGAGTAGCTAGGATTACAAGCATGAGCTACTGGTGCCCAGCTTGTGAAGATTTATTATGTGTTAGGCTTCTTTCAACATTTTGGACACATTTTAATATAGAGAATTAGTTACAGACATTAAGCTTTCTTACTATTTTTTTCTTATCCTTTAATTAGGCAAGAAAAACTTTGACTGTAGATAAATTGGAGCATTTGAAATCTCAGCTGGATCTTGCAACCTGTAGTGATCTAATTTCTCAATTGGAAGAATTGATCTTAAAATGTGAACCTTTGGATTCAGCCTGCAGCAGCAGAAGAAGCTCCATTTCATCACATGTAAGTATTCTTTCTTTCCTTATTGATTTTTTTGTCATACTGGGGCTTGAAGTCAGGACTTCATGCTTGTTTGACTGGTACTATATCACTTGAGCCATGCCTCCAGCCTGACTTTTGCCAGTTATTTTGGAGATGGAGTCTTACAGCTTTTTCTGCTTGGACTGGATTGTAACCAAGATCTGGATCTTAACCACCTGTGTAGCTGTGATTATAAGTGATTATAAGTGTGAGCCACTAGCACCTACCTGTAATCTTGCTTTAAAAAGACTTGCTATAGAGTAAGATTGTTTCACCTTACACTATATATTTATATTATCTCTAGGATCTCAAATCTTGTTGTTTTTCCCCCCATATAGAAAAAAAGCATTAAACTGTTAGTTTTCTATCACACTAACAAAATACCTAAGAAACAATTTGTAATGAAGAAAGGCTTATGTGAACTTATGATTTCAGAGGGATCATCTAGGGCTCATTGGGAGCATTGGTTTGGGCCTTTTGCAAGGTAGAACATCAGAGTGGAGCCAACTGCTCACCTCATGACAGCCAAGAAGCAAAGAGATAGCAAGGGGCTGGGGTCCCAAATATGCTCCTTGAGGATACACTTTCAGTGACCCAACTTCCCTCCTCTAAGGGCCTCCTTCTTTGATTTCACTCCCTCCAAGTAGTGTCATAAGTTAAGGACACAGTCTTCAACACATAGGCCTTTGGGGGACATTCAAGACCCAAACTATAGCAGAGGAAATTTCTTTTAGGTATTGAACAACTGTTTGGAATTTAGGTGTTTTTTTTTTTTTTTTGGCCAGTCCTGGGCCTTGGACTCAGGGCCTGAGCACTGTCCCTGGCTTCTTCCCGCTCAAGGCTAGCACTCTGCCACTTGAGCCACAGCGCCGCTTCTGGCCGTTTTCTGCATATGTGGTGCTGGGGAATCGAACCTAGGGCCTCGTGTATCCGAGGCAGGCACTCTTGCCACTAGGCTATATCCCCAGCCCGGGAATTTAGGTGTTTCTTGAAGATACATTTCATTTGATCAGTGTTTATGATTTCCTATTCCCATGTATGCCTTATACAGCCCCCAGCACAAGTTAGTTTGTTCCTAATGCGTAATAATAGACACTTCATGCCAATTGAGTTTCATTGCAACTCAGAGTTGACCTCATTAATTCCCATGCTTAATGCCATGCTCTCTGAAGACAAGCGGAGAAATACTGGGAAGCCACTAGCATACTAGAGACTCCCAGTTTCCAAGTGCCTAAACCTTTTTCACCTGTTTTAATAAGCCATCGTCATGTTACTGACTTTGTGCTTTAGTGTTGGTATTTCTCTGCAAAGCTACATTCTACTCTAGAGGATAACTTTACTTTGATTATTTTGGGAATTCTTTTTATTTTTAGGAAAGTTTTAGCATCTTGGACTCTGGTATTTATCGAATCATTAGTAGTAGAAGAGGTAGTCAGTCAGATGAAGACACTTGCTCCCTTCACAGCCAAACCTTCTCAGAAGATGAGAGACTCAAAGAATTCAATTCACACCAGGAAGAGGACCAGCCAGATCAGGGTTGTGGCCCACATGGAAATGAAGGTGATGAATATGTCTTTTGTTGGTTGCTGGTGAGCAGCAGTTCTTTTCTACAAGTTCTTAGTTCCAGAATATCCTTATGGGTGGAGTTTCTATGAAGTGTGAATAATTTTTATCTAATTGATAGGCTTTCCAGCCAACTTACAGATCTACTTGCCACTAGGAGGGTGGGGGGCTTATTTTTAGGTTTTCTTTGTTGTTGTTTTTTTACCCTTATGTTTTGACTAATGTTTATAAAGTACTTAATTTTGATCTTATCAAAATGCTGGAGAGGTTAAGAAAAAAAGATTACTAACCAAAAGAATGGAAAGATTTTATCCTTACTAACCAAATTATTTTCCATCAGGAATTGAAAAATTGCTACAGTTTTGGGGTCCTGACTGAACTGTTGAGAAGAAATTAATAGAGATTGTAAACTTCCTTTTTGACTTGGGGATGCAGGGTTAGTAGGCAAATGAAGGTACCTGCCTAAGTGTTTTACATGGACATCCCATGCCTTTTGTAAACCTGTGTTCACGCTCATTTGTATTTGGGTCAGTTGTGATTTTGGTATTGAATACGTTCATTTCTTTTGGTTCACTCATTTCAGAATTCCTTTAAAGTTTAAGAAAACTTCCATGTAATAACTTTTTTCTCCCTCCCCCCATTATATTCATTAGACAATGTTTCTCAAGGTCCAGTGCCGTTTGAGACAGATAAGAACGAAACTTTTCTTCCCTTCGGCATTCCATTATCATTTCGCTCTCCATCTCCTCTTGTGTCTCTTCAGGCTGTCAAAGAAAGGTAAACAAACTAATTAGACTTGACATTTAATTCCATTTCTGTCTTTATTTCCGAAACTACACTAGGTACTTTGTGGTGAAGATGGAAAGACATTTTAAATGAGAAGAAAATGGCCTAGTGGCAAGAGTGCTTGCCTCGTATACATGAGGCCCTGGGTTCAATTCCCCAGCACCACATATACATAAAATGGCCAGAAGTGGTGCTGTGGCTCAAGTGGCAGAGTGCTAGCCTTGAGCAAAAAGAAGCCAGGGACAGTGCTCAGGCCCTGAGTTCAAGCCCCAGGACTGGCCAAAAAAAAAGAAAATCTTTAGTTATTTCTTCTTGCAGCCTGTTAAAATGAAGCTGTTGACTTCTCATTTCAGACCTTAGGTAACTGAGCTTTTGTCTTTGAGTAGCCAAGTGTATAAATGGTAAGTGTAGCCTACCTCTCTCAGACAGAAAAACACTTAAAAATCTATTTTTTTCTTCATCACTAGTGGAACTGTTTCCTTTTATTATTAGTCATTTCTTAATTCCTTCTCAGTTTCAGATCAGAATTAGAGATTTTTCAGAATTCTTTTTACTTGCTCCATGGAATCAGTACTGGCATTTGAGTGTGAGAGAGAAGACTGTATTTAGCTACTTAAATGCTTAGCAGTGTCTTACTGGATACAATATTTAAGTTGGTTTAGAAGGGTATGTTGGGAACTAAGTTTCATGAAGAAATTCTTTGTTATTCTATTATTGTTAGGGATGATGATGATCACATGACACAATTTGCCCAAGTTGCTGGAAATGTTACAGACACAGCAGATTTAGAGACTTCTCATTTAGCATGAATCATTGGTTTCTCAGAACATTTTCTTGAGCAAAGTGAATCACTGTATTGTAAGTGGATTGTGGGCATCGTGTGAACTACATATTTGATTACAGAAGTTTCTATTGTTATTATTATTAGGCTCATACCTGTAGTCTTAGCTATTCAGGAAGCTGAGATCTGAGGATCACAGTTTAAAGCCTAGGCAGGAAAGTCCATGAGACTTACCTCCAAATAACTACCAAAAAGATAGATGTAGAGCTATGGCTCAAGTGGTAGAGTGCAATACTTGAGCAAAAAAGCTCAAGAATAGCACCCAGGCCCTGAGTTCAGACCTCAGGTCTGGCACACATAAAAAAGACAAAAACAACAACAAAAAAACACCCTGAGTTTTTTTCGTTTAAAGCCCTCGATGGCTTCCTAGAACTGATAGGAAGTCAGATACTAAAATTTTTATTCTTGGCAATAATTTGTATTCACATTCGTATTTTTTATTTGCTTTCAGTGTTTCTAGCTTTGTACGTAAAACTACTGAGAAGATTGGCACCCTTCACACAAGCCCAGAGCTTAAAGAGATACCAGGTCCCAGAGATGAGGATCAATCATGTGATGAGGAAGTAAGCTCTGTTGCTTGCCCACAGGAAAAAGATACTGAGTAAGCTCTTGCATGTACACCTGTGTAACTGCCAGGGAAACTGTCACTTGAAAGAAAGCCATAGACTGAGACTGTCTTGCTGGAGAAAGCACATGTATGGCCTGTTCATTGAAGACTGCTGTGTTGCTTATAAATAGTGTGAATTTCACACTTTTGAATGAGTTTCAGCCTAGTACCTCTTCCATCTTTCTCCCATGCTAGACCCCTCCCTTTCTTGTAATTTCATCAAATTTCATCTGGGATGTTAGAATTGTTTTAGAAGAAGTAAGATGACTACAAAGTTAGACCTTGTCTTACCTCTGCTTCTAATTGGCATATAATTGAATAAGTCATTAATACTCTCAAGCTTAAAAGAGTTTAGGTTGTGTTATTGCTTGATGAATCAAAAGAGGAAATGTTTGATAAAGGTAATTTGAGAAAGAAAAAAGGAACTCTTTAGGCAATGTGACCAGAAGTACAATACTTGCCACATAGTAAGAGTGTATACATATTTGTTTGGGAAGGCTCTGGTCTCTTTTAACTTTTGCATTGTTTTTTATTCTTTCTTTCTTTCTTTCTTTCTAGCCCTGGGGCTTGAACTCAGGGCCTGAGCACTGTCCCTGACTTCTTTTTGCTCAATACTAGCACAATACCACAATGCCATTTCTGGCTTTTTCTGTTAATGTGGTGCTGAGGAATTGAACCCAGGGCTTCATGCATGCTGGGCAAGCACTCTACCACTAAGCCACATTCCCAGCCCTAACTTTTCTATTGTTTTTATTTTTCATGCTTTTCTAGGGAGACAAAAGAGGTAACTAGCCAACCCTCAGAAGACAGGTTCCAAGAGCTCACATCAGCCACAGCAGAAGCAATGTGAGTGTGAATAAGAATTTTATAGCAAATGGAGTTCGTTTTCAGATCTCTTCAACCATGGTCCTGAGGTGGCCTTGTTTGCTGTTGAAATTCAAGAAATAATAACATACTGCAGTCAGTGTTCTTTGTTGTGTTGTCTTGCTGACATAATTGTTACTTAGGGTTTAAAAGTTACATACCAGATGAGCTTGTTTTTATCAATTAAGGTCCTTTAACATGAAATAATAGTTTTTAAAAAATATATGAAATATAAATTTCATGCTTGTTTCATACAGGACCAAGCTACTGGACCCTCTGGTTTTATTTGAACCCAAATCTCTGAGAATGGTTTTACAGGAGTGGCTTTCACAGTTAGAAAAAACATTTCCTGTTAAAGACTTAGCAGGCATTTCAGATACTGGCAATTCACTTGTGGAATTTAACCAGGATGTGCTACAGCTTTGTGAGTCACAAAGAGGAAGAGTAGATGAAGAAAATGAAGAAGAAAAAAAGGATTGCTTAGAAGTTGAAGAAACTGTTGGTCAAATAGCATGTGAGTCTGTAAGTGGTCTGAGGGAGCCGTTGGATGACATTTTTCGAGTATGTTCTCCATGTGCCATCCCAAACAGTCTTCAGAAGGATCTGGCTGAATTGACAACATTGTGTTTGGAACTGAGTGTATTGAATTCTGCAGTCAAAAGCCCAGATGAACATGCGGGCCATATATTGCAACAGTGCTCTCCTGAATTTCTGGCTTGCCAGTTCCTAAAGAAGTACTTTTTCCTCCTGGACTTGAAAAGAGCAAAGGAGAGTATCAAGCTTAGTTACACTAACAGCCCTTGTGTTTGGAATACTTTTATTGAAGGATTGAAAGGTAATGATTCGTTTGGCTTATCAAAGGTAGATATTAAGGTGGAGGGCAGTAACATTTTGGAGCTGCAGGGTTTTGAAAAAAAGGAACATTGTCTCTGGTTAGCCCCATATTCTGTTTTCAACTCATTTTAATTTGGTGTTTGTTTAAACCATAGTTTAACTTGCTACTACTCTATTATAAGAAATTAGTTTCATTTTTCTTACAGCCACATTCAGAAAATGATACAGCAATACTGGAGCATTTGGGGTTAATGTAAAAAGTGTGTAAATGAAGAATTATTATAAAAGCAAGAAAATCCCACCTAATTTACTAACATAGGAAATATATACCATATATTAAGTGTGCTATGCACCATATAATGTAATATGGTAAACAGCTTTTTGGTATCATTGCATTCTTACAAAAACCAGAGCACATAGGACTCTTCCATTTTACAGATGAGGTAACTATTAGTTGCATAGGCTAAATTGCTGTCATAAATATCTCATAGTGTAATAACTCAGATATAGTAGGAATGTATTCCTCATTCATGTAATAGTTCAGGACAGTGTTCCAGGTTAATGAGCAGCTCTTTTCTATGTAGTAGCATTTCAAGTTCCTTCTGTTACTTTAAGCGCCAGTCTTCTTTTCCAGCTTGTGATTGAGGTTGTCCTGCTGTGTTCAAGGAAGGCAAGTAGAACATGATCTGATAGGCCTTGCTTAGTAGTGTTTTCCTTTTTTTCTGCCCACATTATTTGCCTGAGAATTCTTCCCCAAGCACTACCTTATTGCAGAGGAAACTGGGAAATGAAGCCTGTTCATGTGTCCTGTAGGAAGAGATTAGGATTGCAAGTTAGAGGACAGCCTGGACTACATATCCTAAAACACAAAAAAACCAACAATAAAAAGCAAATGATAAATTTTTTTGCCAGTCCTGGCACTTGGACTCAAGGCCTGAGCACTGCCCCTGGCTTCTTTTTGCTCAAGGCTAGCACTCTGCCACTTGAGCCACAGCGCCACTTCTGGCCGTTTTCTGTATATGTGATGCTGGGGAATTGAACTCAAGGCTTCATGTATATGAGGCAAGCACTCTTGCCACTAGGCCATATTCCCAGCACAAAGGACAAATTTTAAAACAATTTTTTTCCCAGTGTGCCTATCAAGATCCTTGAAAGTAGAAACTACATCCTGTTCCCTTTTTTTTCTCTCTCTACTAACCATACTTAACAAACAGTGGACCTTATATACCACGAGCATGACTAATAGACATTGAATGCCTATGTTCATATATTGAATATTTGCAGCTGAAAGGTGAAGGGAAAGGGCATGCTTTATCTTTCAGAAATGGCAAGTTCTAATCCTACATATATGGAGATGGGAGAAGGAGACCTGCCAACAAGATTAAAGTTGTTAGAAGCCTCAATTCCTTTTGATAGTCCTCTGTTGATTGCTTATGCTACCTGGTATGTTTTCCTAAATGTTCTTTATAGCAACTAAAGTACCTGCATTTTCCTCTGTATTAGCCTCTACATTTTTACTTATTGTACTTCATGTTAGTGTATTTTCATTTCTAGTGAGTACTTAATGTAGCCAAGTTATGTGATCTTACTGAAGTTGGTGACCAGTGTGTTCTGTTTTCAAATGCAGGTTGTATGAGAAGTTTGGTGACTCTGCCCTGCGATCCTTAGTCAGGTTCTATCCATCCATTTTGCCTTCTGATATCATGCAGCTTTGTAATCAGCATCCTGTTCAGTTTTTGGCCTATTTAGACAGTCTGGTGAAATCAAGGCCTGAAGATCAGAGGTGAGAAGGAGTACATTTGCTGCCTTCCTTTTGATAGGGCATTGTTTCTCTTTCCTTAGCAGCTGTCCCGTTTTCTCACTATCACAAAGTTGAGTCACCTACTGTGGATTTGTGGAACATGAGTCTTCTGCCATTCTGCCACATTTCACAACACATCACAAAGTATCATACTTCTTTACATCCCCCCCCCCCGCCCTCAGACTCTTAAGATCATCAGTATAAAATGAAATGCTTGATTCAGAGCTGAAAAGAGACAAGCTTCTTGTTGTTTATACAGTGAGGGAATCTGCTGCCATCTTTCAGTTTACCAACCCTAGGTTTTGGTGAGTTGACTTCAGTTCCAGTGTTTTGCTTCTCTCTTTAGGTTGTTTTGTCATTTCCAGTCATCTCTATGACTGTAAACTCTCATTTGCTTATTAGACTGGAAACTTCCTCCTTTCTTCTTTTTGCTTGGTCATTTCATACTTTCATTTATCCTTTATCTGATACTTTTTTTTTGTTGGTCGTGGGCCTTGAACCCTGGGCCTGGGCACTGACTCGAACTCTTTAGTTCAAGGCTAGTGCTCTACCACTTGAGCCACAGAGCCACTTCCTCATTTATCCTTTATTTTTGTTTAGTATTCCTTTTAGTTTGGCCTTTTCCTATTATCTTACAGCTCAACTATTCATTTAGAAAACTTAACTATTCACCAGCATTTCAAGACATTTTTTTTTTTTTTTTGGCCAGTCCTGGGGCTTGGACTCAGGGCCTGAGCACTGTCCCTGGCTTCTTCTTGCTCAAGGCTAGCACTCTGACACTTGAGCCACAGCGCCACTTCTGGCCATTTTCTGTATATGTGGTGCTGGGGAATCGAACCTAGGGCCTCATGTATACGAGGCAAGCACTCTTGCCACTAGGCCTTATCCCCAGCCCTAAAGACATTTTTGTAATAGAGTTTTCAAGTTATTTAATCTGTTGTATTGCTATTAATCCCTTCATCATATTTTCTTCATACCCCCACATTTGTTTCTTCTCATGAAATGTGGTGAATTTTTTTCTCCCCAACTTTCTCTCAGGTCATCCTTTCTTGAGTCCCTTCTACAACCAGAATCTTTAAGATTGGATTGGTTGCTTTTGGCAGTGTCCCACGATGCTCCACCCAGTACAAGCACTATGGATGATGAAGGACATCCCAGGTACGGAAGGATTGTCAATAAATTTATAGATATAACTTGATAGAGAGCTTTTTAATATGTAATTTGCAGAAATTAAATACTGGTACTTGTATCAGATATATTTCTTACGTTTTCCTCCAGGGAAAGCTTTTTAAAAGTCCTTCAAAAGTCTGTCTTATTTGTTGTATGTTTAGGCAAAGGGTTTAGAAGGATGGATGGAAGTGATGGGATTATGAGCTTTTTTCCTTCCTTTGGTTCTAGAATTGAACCCAGGGCCTCCTGTATGCTAGGCAAGCACTCAAATACCAAGTCTTATCCCTTGCTTTTTTTTTTTATGAATACATTATAGGAAAAATCAATAGTTTTAATTTTTCAAAAGCCAAAAATAAATGTTGGAAAAATAGAATAATGGACTAATTAACTGTAGTCTTGCCAATCAGATGACTAATAAACTCTCTGGTTTACTGACATATTTTTCTTTCACAGGCCTCACTCACATTTACTTTCCTGGGGTTATAGCCAACTGATTCTTCATTTAGTGAAACTTCCTGCAGATTTTACAACCAAAGAGAAAATGACTGACATCTGCAAGTCTTATGGGTAAGTGAGGATTTCCACAGATACTGAAGTTAATATCAGAATCATTTCCTTGGATAATGTGGTGAAGGGCCTGAATTGATTTGCTTCATTACTTAAGAATTCCATGTCCTAAAGGTAAAAGTACTGTCAGTGATAGTAGACATCTTCTCCTTTTATTTTTGGTTGTATAGGAGAGACGGCATCTTGATACTTCTTCACTTTCTCTGCTCAGTTGCTAGCCCCAGTTATCAGGCATGTATATAGTATTTCATTAAGCACTAGCACTAGATTATGTGATACCACTTACAATGGGTAAGAGATTTCCAAGAATGGAGAGATGAGAGTAGCCCCTTGAGTCCCTGGTGAAGGAATCAGGGGGAAGTGAGATTTAGGAGGCAAGCCCTATGATGACTGATGGGATCTACATCAGTAAAGCAGCTCTACAGAGGAGGATTGTGGGTCTGGTAAGAATAGTAGAGTAAAGATATCGTTTGTTTCTTCTTGCCTGGTGATATCTTATGGTGTCACCTGGCTTAAAAATTTTCAGGGACCTTTTTCTTTCTTTTCCCTCATTTTGTCTAATTCATACGGTGACAAGTACTTGATATGTATTTGTTATTGGATAATGAAAGGTAGGATTAGGAGGTGGTGAGCAATAAATTATGAGGGACCATGAAAGCTGCTTAAAAGAATTTAGTGACCAGTACAGACCCATTTGGACTTTCTGGTACAATGATGTCTTAATGGAAAGAACTTCCTGGAGATAATTTCTGATCTCATACATGAGGACGACTGGAGAAAGGAAAGCCTCTAGGAGCTGTTGTGTTAATTCAAGGTGGGTGATTAGTAGGGTAGCAAAAGGAGTATACCCAAGGGACATTTTGAAGGAAAATGAGTGCAACTTGTTGATACAACAAATGATGGAAGGGAAAGAGTTAAGGAGAACTTCAAGGTTTGGATATTTGGGGAAGTATGCTAATTTTGTATTGAAGCATAAAGTTTACAATATTTATAAAGCTTAAGCAATTATAATTGCTGCTTGGACCCAAATGTCTCTGGCTTTTCTATTTTATAATAGGTCAGGTTTTTTTTTTAAAGTTATAATAGATAAGCTGTACATAAAGTGTTTGAAATATGGATAGGTCAATTGAAAAACTGACTTTAAAATTGCATTTACTTTTAATTAAATAAATAGCCACATGTGGCTAGTGTCAACGGTGTTAGACAGTATGCTTCTGGGTAAATTCACTGCCTCTTACTACTTTTTTCAACTTGATCTCTTTCAAAGTTTCTGGCCTGGATATCTTACTCTCTGCTTGGAGCTGGAGAGGAGAAGAGAGGCCTTCACCAACATTGTATATCTGAATGATTTGAGCCTGATGGAAGGGGACAATGGTGTGTAAATCTTAACTGGTTGGTTACTCTTGGTTAGAGTATTTTACAAGTCTCTCCATACTTTTGGATAAAGAAATTTGGTGAACATTTCAAGAATCAGATGTGTGTAATTCTAACTAGTTGTCAAATTTGTAGGTTTTAAACATCTGTACTCTTTAGTATATTATGAATTTTTTCTTCTAATGAATACCTACTACATTTTAAGCAATAATATATAATATACTGTATGTTTTCTATATGCTTTTTGTTGTTGTTTTTGAGATGGAACCCAGGGTCCCACAGTACTCTATCACTTAAGCAAAAGTCCTTTTTTAGGGGTATCAGTACTCAGGGCCTACATACCATGCTTTAGGTTTTTTGCTCAAGGCTGGCACTCTACCACTTGAGCCATACCTCCATTTTGTCTTTTTAGTGTTAATTGGAGATACAAGTCTCATGGACTTTCTTGCTCTGGCTGGTTTCGAACTGGCTGTCCCTAGATCTCAGTATCCTGAGGATTGTAGACTTGAGCCACTGGCATCCAACTTTAAAATTTTTGCTTTTGTTGTTGTTGTTGTTGTTGTTGTTTTCCCCTTCTGCATCTTAATTGCCTAATCATGCAGTGAAAAAGTAGAGCTTAGGGCGCAGGCTACAGAACATTTGCCTAGCATGCACAAAAGACTTTGCATTAAATCCCTATCTTTGGGAAACAAAGGTTGTGCCACTGTTGTGATGGTTCTCAGCATGCCATGTGAACTCGTACTACTTTTTTTTCTCTTTCCTTGTCAGTTTGTTTGACTGAGTGGTTTGTCTAGTTTTGTTTCTCTTGTAGTCCCTTCCTTTGGCTGTACCCTTGCCATCACTGTGCTACATCTGTGTACCCTGGGTATTGTCCGATACGGGTAGTAGAACTGGAGAAGGGAGAGGGACTACAAAAGAGACAAAGAACAACAACAAAAAAAAAACCATTCAAAAAGCAACACTTAGAAACCATTTGGTATAAACCAACTGCTCAACTCTTGGGGGGGAGAAGGAACTGGGGAGGGGAGAAGGGGGAAATGAGGGAGGAGGTAACAAGTAGAACAAAAAATGTACTCACTGCCTTTCATATGAATCTGTAACCCCTCTGTATCACACTTTGCAATTAAAAAAAAGAAAATAAAAAGGTAGAGCTTATTAATGTAAATAGCACTCACATTCCCTAAAGCCCTCTCTGGTATTTTATGTTTTAGTTTATCTTTTTAAATGCTCTGATGATAGTCAGACGGCCAGGAGACCTGATAATTGAAGGCAGTCCATCTTGCATCTAGAAAGGTGGACATGGCCATTTTTGTATATTTATCTCGGTATACTTCACCCAGAAGTATACAAAATCCTTTACTACAGCCTTTTATTATGTCTTTTGGCATAGGAGAGGGAAGGTTAGGACAGAATCCAGAAGCCAGCCGACTGGCTACCGTTAGCTTTAGACATCACAACTCTAGTTGTAATTACTTAGATCATCTTTGGGTCAGTCAGATTTGTAGGACTAGAACTGTAGAAATATGCTTTAAACAGAAAATAGAAAAGGTAAAATGCAAATAAATGGCTTGTTTTTCAACTTAAAATATTTTTGTTATTAGAAAATGGAAAATTCAGGAAGCATGAAAGAATAAATACCACCTAAAGTCTTCCTCATCCAGATAAAAGTACTTCTATCAAATTTTGAGCATGATGATGCTAATGTTGAGTTCTGCTTAGCTTTAGTGTATTCAGTAGGTTTTTTCCCTTTGATACCGTTCCCTTCCCATGACATGTATCAATCATAGGCATGTAGTTTGTATTGCCCAATGTCTATCTCCATTGGCTTCCTTATCTCCACTACCACCACTGTGAACTGAGCAGCTTGTCTCAACTACGGCAGCAATTTCAGACTAGCTATCTGACTTCCATTCTTGCTCATTTTGAACCAATTCTGCCCTTGGGAATCCTTTACTCTGAACTCACAATGGAGTTCAGATTCCTAAGTGTGTCTTCAAGGCCTGGCCCTGCCATCCCATCCACACTACTCACTACTGTCTGTATGCTTTCAAGTAATTTCTTGGTTTCAAGTTCTTTCCTGTGTCACAAATGCAGGTCCCTTCCCCTCCATTCCTCGTACCCTGCTCCAAGTTTGTGTCTTACATAGGCTGCATGCATGTGTCCTCCAAGCTTGTCTCATCTTTCAGCTTTTGGCTTAAATGTCACTCATAGAGTTTCTCTGAGATTCTCTCTGGTGGCTCCCTGTTCTTTTCCTTCATAGTACTTAGCACTGAGATGAGTGTGTATTTACGTTTAAGTTCTGTCTTAACTGGTGTACACTCGGTGCCAAGATTAGGGATTGTGCCCATTTTGTTCCTTATTGCCTATCCAGGCATTTTGAAGCAAATTTTAAACTGTTTATTCCACATACGTTCAGAAATATTTTACCAAGGTTAATGCAAATATACCATGAATTCTTTAGTGCATTCATGTTTTGGTATTAAACATTTTCACAGTTTTGACCATATCCTATATGCAGACATTGTACTGACAGTAAACAGAGCCAATATTGTTTGTGTGTGTTTGTAGGTTGGGTCCCAGAAACTATAGAGGAATGGAAGCTTCTTCTATATCTCCTACAGAACAGGAGCACAGGATCAGTTCCACAGGAGTCACGAAATGGGACCTTCAGTGAGGGGCCTGCCCCCATCAACGTGGAAAATGTGGCGCTCCTGTTAGCTAAGAGCATGGGCCCAGATCGGGCCTGGTCATTGCTACAGGAATGTGGTCTGGCCCTTGAGTTGTCAGAGAAGTTTACCAGAACCTGTGATATCCTGAGGATTGCTGAGAAAAGGCAGAGGTAATCTATTCTGTCATGCCTCTCCCCATGGTGCTTGGAAAATGTAGAAACCATGGATAGTTTTTGGATAGTGCCCTATTTCCTACCCAGATGTGCACCTGAGCCATGATGTTGTTTAGGCTTCCTATTGTTTCTGGGATCACAGGTGTGTGCCCCTACATCCAGTCTCCCTCCCATGGAAATGGAATCTTTTGTAATGTGTCTGCCAGTCCTGGGCCTGAACTCAGGGCCTGCACCTTGCCCCTGAGCTTTTTTCCTCAAGACTAGCACTCTACCACTTGAACCACACCTTCACTTCCAGCTTTTTTGGTGGTTAATTGGAAATAAGAATCTCACATACGTTCTTGCCTGGGCTGGTTTTGAATAGTGATCCTTGTCTCTCACCCTCCTGAATAGTTAGGATTACAGGTGTGAGCCACTGGTACTTGGCTTAGAGATGGAGTTTTACAGGCTTTTCTGCCATATCCTGATACCAAACCCAATCGCAGCCTCCCATGTAGCTTGGGATGACAGACTCATGTCACTGTGCCCAGCCATGGATCAAGAAGGTGGTCTTATGAACTATCTTGGTTGGTCCCAAACCACGATCCTCCTGTTTTCAGCCTTCCAAGAAGCTAGGGTTTATAAGCATGAGCCACTGGTGCTTTGCTAGAATTTCTTTCCTTTTTAAGTCTTGAATAATACCCCATTACATTCATTTATTTATCTGCCGAAGGTCACGTAGTTGCTTCTACTTTGTGGCTATTATATATAATGCTGCTATGAAAATAAGTGTGCACATATTTCTTTAAGACCCTGCTTTCAGTTCTTTTGAAATATACACAAAAGATGAGCTTCCATGCTATTTCCCATAATGGCTGTGCCATTTTACATATCTATCGGTAGTTCATAGGGTTCACATTTCTCTAGATCTTAGCTAACTCATGTCATTTTATACCTGTGTATGTATGGGTGTGTGCTTAAAGCAGTAGCTATCTTAAGCCTCGTGTATGTGAAGTAACATCATTATGGTGATGATTTACATTTTCCTAGTGATCAGTGATGTTGAACATCTCTCATATACTCATTGGCCATTTGTTATCATATTTTGAGAATAATTAAGTCCTTTGCCCATTTCAAAATCAGGTTATTTGTTCTTTCTGTTGGAATTTCCTTATATTCTAGATGTTAGCCCTTATCAGATGTGACTTGTAAATATTCTCTCCTAGAGGTTACCTTCTCAATGAGTTGATTTCAATCTGTGTCTTTTAATGAAAAAGATCAACCTTCTGAATCTTCTAAGTGCAGATTTAAGATTTTTTGTGTGATAAATAATTACAGATAAATTTTTATGTTTCTTTTCTTTGTTATTCCAGAGCCTTGATACAAAGCATGCTTGAAAAATGTGATCGGTTTCTCTGGTCTCAGCAAGCCTAGTGGAAGATTTGGCAGATTGTGATAATGTTCTGAAAGAAAGAAAAAAAAATGGAATCATGTTCTTGAATCTTCTGAGGGCATTTGTTACTGAAGGAAAGGCATCGCCCCTAAACCCTGCCAAAGTGTTGGGGCTTTGCTTGTTGTTAATGTCTGCACCTTGCCACTTGTGGCTCTGTAACCTAAGTGTTTCTCAACCAAAATTTATAGCTACGTAGTATTTATTCTAATATATGATAATATTTGCTCATTGCTAGTGATTTGGGGGAAATTACTTTCTATTATAATCCTGTGTTGGAACCAGAAGCTCTTTGTTCAATGAAGATAATGTTATTAACCCGAGTTGTGTTCTGTTCTCTTGTATCTTGTCTAAGGCAGTCTAGAAGTGACTAAAACATAGTGCCTGGAATAATGGAAATATCACATCAAACAAAATACTGGAGCTTCAGATTGGATATTTAAATAAAATTGCTCCTAGCAAGATTGAGCTAATTTATTTTTCCCTAGCATTTATTTGACATTTTCTAATCTGAACCCATATACAATGGACTGATTGATTTTTGGAAATATGTTTTTGTAAACTTTCTTCATCAGAGAGAGACTCTGAAGAGAATTATGCACTGTGTGTGTGTGTGTGTGTGTGTGTGTGTGTGTCTGTGTGTCTGTGTACTAGGGCTTGAACTCAGGGCCTTGAGCTCTTGCTCAGCTTTTTTGCTCATAGCTGGTGCTCTGTCATTTGAGCCATGCCTCTTCCAGCTTTTTGCTGGCTAATTCGAGATGGAGTCTCACAGACTTTTCTGCTTGGACTGGTTTTCTTGAATCATAAGTATGAAATCTCAGCTTCCTAACTAGCTAGGACTGTAGGCATGAGCCGCTGGTGCCTGGTTAATCACGCACTTTTAAAATTATTTTTAAAAAGCCATACCAGAAGAAAGCTGTAACAAGTGCTTGTGTTATGTGTTATTTTAGTTTTGTAACTGTATTGTCATTTGTCAAACTCCTATTCATTTACATAGATAATGTTATATTAGTAAATGTAAAAGCCGATGAACAGATCATAATCATGAGCTTTATTTCTGAGCAATTTGCTGGAAAATGTGGGTAAACTCTGGAATAAAGTGTTGAATGCATTAAATGAGCCAGCTCTTTCCATTTATAACATAGATATAAATTACTATCATGCATGACACCTAGATGCTATCTGAAAGCATATTGATGAGATTGTCAGGGAAAGGAGCTTTCACCAAGTTAATTAGGACTTTGAGAACTGTGGAAACCTTCCCACTACCATTGCCTGGGTTGTGACTATACTTGTTATGTTGAATGTGCATTTGTAGCAAAGGTACAGGCTCACTCTCAGCCTTATTCAGACTTAGTGGCTGAGAGGGCCCAAGGAAATCAAATGGTAAGCAGGCTCCATGAACCTGAAATACCATATAATCCTTTCCCTATAGTTCTTCCTGGGGCACACTGCAGCAGTACCGGGGGTACACACAGAAAGATATGGCATAACACAAAGCATATCACCTGAATTCATCTACCAAGGCAAACAAACAAAAATGCCCTTCAATATAAACTTGAACTGGGATGCATGACATAGTAATTCTCCATCTTTGTGAAATGACCCACTTTTGCCTCTGAAAGTGCCTTTTAGCCTATACTTTAAGTTTTTCACTTTAAATTTGTCATGGGATGAAAGCATGTAGATAGCTGTGCTGACAGTCCCACTGGGAATGCAGCTAGAGTTCCCGCAAATTCCCTGGGAAGCCACCCCTGTGGGGCAGCCATAAGAGATAGATGACCTCCCTGGAAGGCAAACCCAGAAGGCTACTTCTGAATTTTCTGGGGATCCAGCAGCACCACCGCCTTGGTCTTTGGTAGCAGTAAAATTCCCTGGGGTGAGGGTCTCTGAACGTCTTGCCCAGGAGGCAAAAGAAGCCTGATGCATAGGACCAGGAAATCTTTATATCCTGCTTGTTTGTCCTGTGCCCTCTACTGACTAAGGTTAATATGCACAGCCACCTACAGTGAGGAACAGCTCCTCGCCTACCCCCAGAACCATTTGGATATCAATAGCATCATTTGGAGGCCATGTGAAATGATCCGTGCAGGTGAGGGAAGCTGATAAGAAGCACATGTGCCTGTCTTGCACCAAGTAATGTTGCAGGTCATAAGAAGGACAGGTCATTCCCCACTCCTTGTGGGGCCCAAACAAATGGATGACTGATACACCTTTCTACGAAATCCCTTACTTCTTTGTGGGGAATGGACAACTCCCATTTACTGTCAAGGTGGCTGGAAAAGGATAGGAAGCAGAACACCCAAGAAAGGGAGCCAGACCACAGGCCTCTGTAAAGCATCCAAGCAGGAACTAGAAAGAAGGTAGAAGGAAGACAAATACTGATGACTTTTCAGTCACCCTCTTGTATGTGATTTGTGAAGTGGGATCTTTTGGAGTAATTTCAGGTCTTGGGTCTTCCCAAAGCAAATAGCTCAGCTTCACCTGGGAATGAGGATTGTTCTCCGAGTAACTGATATAATCCCTAACCTTTGTAATCTGTTTTAAACACCTGTCCAGCCTGCCTCAGTGGGCCACACAGTCTGAGACAGGAGGGCAGCATGCCTATAACAACAGCCACAGAATATGGCCCTCCTCCCATTCCTGCTCAAGAACATGTGGCTTTTTGGGCTGGGAACATGGCCTAGTGGTAAAGTGCTCACCTCCTATACATGAAACCCTGGGTTCAATTCCTCAGCACCACATATATAGAAAAAGCCGAAAGTGGCACTGTGGCTCATGTGGCAGAGTGCTAGCTTTGAGCAAAGAGAAGCCAGGGACAGTGCTCAGGCCCTGAGTTCAAGCCCCAGGACTGGCAAAAAACAGAACAAAACAAAAAAAGAACATGTGGCTTTTTAAAAAATTTATTGTCAAGGTGATGTACAGAGGGTTTACAGTTACATAAGTGAGTACATTTCTTGTCATACTTATACCCTCTCTCGTTTTTCTCTTACCTTCCCTCCCTCCCAGCCTGCTAGTTGTACAATTCCTTTTCAACATATTGTCTTATGAGTATCGCTATTGTATTGGTTCACCCTTTATTCTTTGTCTCACCCTTCTGATGTTCCCTTTCCCTTCCCTAGTTCAGATAAACATATATACAATACCTAGTGTACCAGAATCTTATACAGTAACAACAGGGGATAAGCCATAGGAAATTCACATAGAACATTAATGATAACAATAACAACAACAACAAAATCCTCGTTTCCATATCTTGGAGTTCATTTTGCTTAGCCTCATCTTATATAATCATATGTACATAGCTGTTGAGCTATTGTGGTCCTCTGCTAGGACTATCCTAGACATTTTTATGCTTATTTAGTAATCGTTTGGTTTTAGGGACATGGTGTAAAGTCGCTGACCAAAACATGTAGAAATACCATTTGAAAAGATGTTTGTTATTTTACAGACATGATCTCTGCTTTTTAGTTTTCTTTTCCCCTCTAACATCCACATATCAGGGAGACTATGCACCTTTGTTCTCTGTGTTCTAGGTTTGTCTTGCCTAACATTATTTGTTCCAGATCTGTCCATTTCCCTGCGAATGTCATTATTTTATCATTTCTAATCACTGTGTAGAATTCCATTGTGTGCAGGTACCACATTTTTTTGATCCATTCATCTGTAATGGGGCATCTGGGTTGTTTCCATATCTTGGCTATTGTGAATTGTGGAGCGATAAACATGATGTGCTAAGAACATGTGGCTTTTGATAAACATTGCAGAAGTTTCTAGACCATGTGACAGATCAATAGATACATCTGAGAAATGTGAACCAATAGGAAAAGAGGATGGGGGCTGGGGATATAGCCTAGTGGCAAGAGAGCTTGCCTCCTATACATGAAGCCCTGGGTTTGATTCCCCAGCACCACATATACAGAAAATGGCTAGAAGTGGCGCTGTGACTCAAGTGGCAGAGTGCTAGCCTTGAGCAAAAAGAAGCCAGGGACAGTGCTCAGGCCCTGAGTCCAAGGCCCAGGACCGGCAAAAAAAAAAAAAAAAAAAAAAAAGAAAGAAAAGAGGATATTCTCAGAAACTCTAAGGATCTGAGAGGGGAGAGCCAATACAGCCTCAGTTCAATCACATGTCTTTGGGAAGCACAAGTTTGTCATTTTATTATCATGTACAGGATGATGTTTCTTCAGAAATTTTGTGTACCTTCTCCAAACCTAAGGTCAGTATTGCTTCAACAGAGATATGTGCTTTTCTATTTTCCACCAGGGGGCAGCGCAGCAACACGGGACCCTGTCCTATGCTTACAGGATCAACGAAATTATGTATTTTCTCTCTCTTTCTCTCTCTCTCTCTCTCTGTCTCTGTTTCTCTCTGTCTCTATCTCTCTGTCTCTCTCCCCATCTCCATCTCCATCTCCATCTCCTCCCTTCCACTCCCCTCCCCTCCTTCTCTCTCTCACCCTGGTCACTGTCCCTGAGCTTTCTTGCTTGAGCCACAGCTCTAAGTCCAGATCTTTGGTAGTTAATTGAAGCCAAGTGTCTCACAGTTTCTTGCTCTGATTGGCTTTGAACTATAACCCTCAGATCTTAGCCTCCTGAGTATTTTAGGATTACAGGTGTGAGCCACTAGCAACCAGCTGATTATGTGAACTCTTTTTAAAAATTAAAATATGTTTATATAGTTTATTTTAAAAATAATTTATGGCACAGTGTAAACATGAAAGATAACAGCAATATATATATATATACGTATGTAGAGAGAGAGTAATGTGAGTTTTGTTCATGTTGATGAATGCACATACATAAACTGCAAACACAGAAACACAAAATAAACAAAAAGTTCCATATGATAACAGTGACAATCAGTTTCACATGTACTAATTGTTCATGTTAATGGCTGTAAAGAAGCTCCTGGTGTATTGTATGTAAATGAAGAACTTTATATAAATTATAGCACCTCGAATTTTAACACACATACATAGGATTCTAAATTAAACAGCCAGGCATCTTCCCTGCCAAACTCCCTACGTGTAAAAGTGTCACTGACCATGTCGGGTGGGGTAGGGGTCCAGCCAGTACCTCTCTTCATCAGTTCAGAGACAAGGTCACGATCACAGGCCACTGTGTCTTGGGGCTTTGTGGGGGAAATGGAAGCTGTGAGTGACAAGAAGTGGAGACCATTTTCATTGTTACATGGCAAGGCTCATGAGAAGGGTGACATGACTTAAGGGCTGGAGGGGTGTGAGCTCAAGGTGCCAAGAGGACCTCAATCAGATGACCACTCTCCATGCACACCAGGGTTCAGAGCAGCCCGACTGACCCCCAGATGAGATGAACAGTCCTTGTTCTCTGCAGCACCTTTTGGACAGAGACCTGCACTCACCAGCACAGGCAAGAGAATGGCTCCAACGTGTGGCTTTTGCTTCAAACCCAGGGAATGCCACATGCTTGAAGGCTGAAATCCCCAGAGTCCTTGAACTCAGATTATGTAAACTCTTAAATGTAGAGAACTCCATGGACAGTTGGCAACTCTCAACAAGGGGATAAAAATGACTTTCAGAGCTCTCCTGCTCTATTTTATAGGAATTTCAGTGAAGCCTGTTTTTGAACATTTTCCAAAACTACAAAATACTCTTTTTTTAAAAAAAAATTAAAACATATATTAACTTACTGAAAATGGTCAAAGTAGGAAAAGCAGAAATATGCTTCTTTATTTTTTTCTTTTTAAATAACCAGGCACTGGTGGCTCACACCTGTAATCCTAGCTACTCAGGAAGCTGAGATCTGAGGATCATGGTTTGAAGCCAGCCCAGGCAGAAAAGTCCTTGTGAAACTCTTATCTCCAATTAACATTCAACAACCAGAAGTGGCGCTGTGGCTCAAAGTAGTAGAGCGATAGCCTTAGGCAAAATAGCATAAGGGACAGTGCCCAGGCCTTGAGTTCAAGCCCCAGGACAGATCAAAGGGGGAAAAAAATTAACCCATGTTAAGATAATTTGATAATAAAATTAGAAAATCACAATGATATTTTCTTATCTATGAGGCAAGCACTCTTGCCACTAGGCCATATCCCCAGCCCCTTTCTTATCTAACGAATTCTGGAAACATAACACCTTAAACAACAAGAGATCATACCAGATTGACCTGGCTTTAAAAACTACCTCTTGAGCCTTCAAATTCCTCTACCAATCCTATGTGTCAATCCTATGTGTATGGCCATTTCTTTACTTGTTTTTAATTTAGAATTTAAAGTCAATAATAGGGGGCTCTTTCTGTGAAATTAATTCCAAATGAAATCCCTAGAAAACATCTGTCTCAAATGCTACTATGCTATGATTCTTTTGTTTTTTTATCTCATAAAATATATAGTTTATTATTCCTACTTGCCACAATTTATTAAGTAATATTGAAACATTAAATAGGTAAAAGTTACTACAGAGACTATGAAAACTATTAACTGGTGGAAAATTTTAAGCTTTGTCTTAAGTAGACTTAACCACAAGTCAGATCAAATTTGACTCTTTAAAAAGGTTAATTTGAAATCAAAGGCTCACTCTCCTAAAATTTCCATAGCCCTATAATTTAGGATCATAAGGGCATATCACTGACAGAAGCTTAAAAGTAGCAATTTATAGCTGTCCTCCCCACCTTTTTTTTTGCCTGTCATGAGGCTTGAACTCTGTGCCTGGGCGCCATCCCTGAGCTCTTCACCTTAAGGCTAGCACTCTACCACTTGAGCCACAGTGACACTTCTTAGCTGTCCCTTTTAAAAGATCCCTTAAATACCTTCAGGAAGAAAGTTAAGGGAAAACCTGTAACAAAAGCAGCCAAATTCTCCAGTGGCTGGCATCCTGCCCCAAAGGAACATGAGGGCCTACCCTGCAATAAGCACTTTACAGACAACTGGGCTTTGTCAGGACAAGTTAGCACTTGATGCCCCATATCTCCTGATTCTGGCTGGCAATAATTGGCCTGGTGATGGTGGTGAAATAGGCACAATTGAACTCTAGGTGAGGAAGGGCTTCCCCTAATAGTTGAAGGGTACCATCTTTCACAATTCCCAAAACTTGTAGAGTGTGTGTGTGTGTGTGTGTGTGTGTGTGTGTGTGTGTGTGTGTGTGTGTTTTGCCAGTCTTGGGGCTTGAACTCAGGGCCTGAGCACTGTCCCTGGCTTCTTTTTGTTCAAGGCTAGCACTCTACTACTTGAGCCACAGTGCCACTTCTGGTTTTTCTATTTATGTGGTGCTGAGGAATCGAACCCCGGGCTTCATGCATGCTAGGCAAACACTGTACTGCTAAGCCACATTCCCAGCCCACTTGTAGTTTTTTTTTTTTTTTTTTTTTTTTGGCCAGTCCTGGGGCTTGGACTCAGGGCCTGAGCACTGTCCCTGGCTTCTTCCCGCTCAAGGCTAGCACTCTGCCACTTGAGCCACAGCGCCGCTTCTGGCCGTTTTCTGTATATGTGGTGCTGGGGAATCGAACCTAGGGCCTCGTGTATCCGAGGCAGGCACTCTTGCCACTAGGCTATATCCCCAGCCCCCACTTGTAGTATTTTTAATGTGGGAATTTCTCCAAGTTCAAGTAAAGTTTCAGGTATGAAATCATAGCACTGACTGAGTGAGAGGTGTTAGAGGTAGTTGAGATGGAAAAATGGAAAGCAGTCAGTCTTTAACATGATACTATCACTTAAGTCTGAGTGGATAAGGTTGGGGGCACCTTCTAATTATGGAACAGAGATCTGATTTGTGGCAATTCTTTCAGTAGCCACTAAGATTCAACCGGGTGATTGTCACTTGCACATGCTTTTCAGTAAACTCAAAGCACCAGCAGAGGTTTGGCTCATCCAGTCTGGAACAGCTGCTTAGCAAAGGACAGATTCAGAAAATCCCCAACACCCACAGCGATTTCCTCACACTAAGTCTGAGTTCTGTACAAGTTGATTGACAGTGGAATCTGAAAGCTGCAGGCCTTCCAGGTTTAAATTCTGCAACTTAAGTACTCACAGGGAATACTGTGAAAGGCTGACACATTTATAATCAAGTTCAACAGATCCATGAGCTGTACATGAAAAAAGCTGAAATGCTCAACCAATGGTTGCTCCCAAAATAATGGTTGGCAACAAAAAGCAATCATCCCTCAAGACAGCAACCGAGCAATGATATCTGGGTACAGAGAGACTCATCAATCGTGTGGTAGTACCATCTCTTACAAACCCCAGAGACTCTCAGCGGCTCAAGGAGGCACAAACAGTTAAAGACCCCAGGAGCAGCTTCCCCCGGAAGGCAGTCCCAGGAAACACCTGGACAGGGCTCTTGATTGAGTGTGGGCCTGTGGATGATCACAGACTTTGTCATTCCCTTTGCCTTTCGGCCTTTTCCTTTATGGGCTCTGGGAGAGGCCCAGGATTGGGAGCAGTTCCTAGGGATCTTCCTTCTCCAGGGTGGAGCCCCCCAGTCTGACAGCAGTTCAGAATTTTTGCTGCAATCCCATCCCCACATGAAGCTGGTAGTAATGTTGCCGTGCTGATCTAGAATCTCTTGGAGACACTTCCTGTGCCTGGGGTCCTCTGGTTCAAGAGTTTCAAACTCATTCATAAGTGACAGATCAGCCCAATTCCCACCAACTCACACAGCAACGCCCAGCTAGTAGCCCCAGACTGACCATAAGCTGCAGCCTGAACCCCTTCTCCATCGTTTCAATTTAAAATACACTTTGGGAAAATTATTTAAGACTTTAAGATTTTTTCCCTCTGCCAAAGTGGTCTTGTTTTCATCATACAATATTATACAGTCTCAGAAGTCATTTGGGATTGCAGATATCTATGATGTACTTTTCCCTTTTATAAATGTTTGAGGAGATATATGGATAGGGACTTATAAACACAATGCAGTTTCAGACTCAAGGGTGGCTTCTGCTGTTGCCTACAGCAGGCCCACAGCACTCCCTCTATTTCCTTTACCCTATTTTATTCCACCAGCAAAAGCCCACCATGCTACAGGGAAGCACAAAGCCTCTGGGGGAAGAGAGGAGAACTAAGCAGAGCTAGGTGAGTATGAAAGGCCTAGACTGCTAGTGCCTAGAGATGTAGACACATTGTCTCTAGCAAACTCACAAGATAGAAAAGGTCTGTTCTTCATGAGGGGTATAGGAATTGGGAGAAGGGACACATACTATAGTTAGGAGTGAATTTCCTGCATCAGGTCCTTTTTGTTCCTGGTAATTTGCTTGCTAGGAAGAGGAACAAGAAAGTTTTTCCTTCTGTTCTCCTAAGGCAGTGATTGACAGCTGGCTTGCAGGAGGGTGAGGAGCCAATTTGATTTTGTTTATTTTAAACCAGACAGGAAGGGAATAGCCATGGGATTAGAACTTGGGAATTGTTCTTTCGGTGAAATGATAAACCTGTTATAGTGATTCCTAGACTTATATTTTACTTCACTAAATTTTTTGTTATGCAATTGCTCCTATCTAATATATTTTTTATGGTTCTGTCATCAAATAAACGTGAGCTTTCTCTTACATGTATAACCTATCCTCTATTCAAGTCTTATTTTTATGAAACAATAGCTTAGATTTTATGTCAATTCTAACATTGAGTTCAGTGGCAATTTCATGGAAAGCACTCAGTGAATAATCAGGAAATAGATAAATATAGCCACAAGCTGCCAAACATTAGTGAATGATACGCACTAAATTATATGATGGATATGAAAATTTCTTATCATCTGGTGATGCTATAGCCATGGAAACACATATACTAAGCTACCTGTCATACATTGGAGGTGATATAGCTTCACCATTCAAATAAAAGTATAGCAAATACAATTCTGGACAGGACATAATCACTTGATCATGGCAATAAATGACAATGTTGATGGTTTAGTATATATTAATGTGTATTATGTAGCATAGTACTTCTAATTATAAAAAGAAAAAGTCCAATGTAAAATGTTGTATCTGGCTGGGTACTGGTAACTCATGCCTGTAATCCTAGCTACTCAGGAAGCTGAGATCTGAGGACAGTGGTTCAAAGCCAACCTGGGAAGGCTGGGAATATGGCCTAGTGGTAAAGTGCTCTCCTCATATACATGAAGCCCTGGGTTTGGTTCCTCAACACCACATATATAGAAAAAGCTGGAAGTGGCACTGTGGCTCAAGTGGTAGAGTGCTAGCCTTGAGCAAACAAAGAAACCAGGGGACAGTGCTCAGGCCCTGAGTTCAAGCCCCAGGTCTGGCAAAAACAAAACAAAACAAAACAAAACAAATCCAACCTGGGCAGAAAATTCCATGAGACTCTTATCTCTAATTAACCACCAGAAAACCAGAAGTGGAGCTGTGGCTCAAGTGGTAGAGTGCCATCCTTGAGCAAAAGAGCTCAGGGCCAGCACCCAATCCCTGAGTTCAAGACACAAGATCAACCAAAACAACAACAACAACAACAAAAACCCCGAACAAACAAAAAACTGCTTTACATCTGTGATAGCAGCCATATCTTGTGTTCACTGTGTCTCAAATTCATCAGGAGGCCTCATAGACCCACTGACTATACTATCTAGGTTTGTGAAAGAGTATACTAGGGGCTGGGAATATGGCCTAGTGGTAGAGTGCTTGCCTCGTATACATGAAGCCCTGGGATCGATTCCTCAACACCACATATACAGAAAAGGCCTGAAGTGGTGCTGTGGCTCAAGTGGTAGAGTGCTAACCTTGAGCAAAAAGAAGCCAAGGACAGTGCTCAGGCCCTGAGTTCAAGATCCAGGATTGGCAAAAAAAAAAAAAAAGCGCGCGCAAGAGAGAAAGAGTATACTAACAATTTCATACAAGGACCCAAGGCCTTATGCTGCCGTTTAAGAACACATCCTGTCTATAAATGAGGCATGGCTGTAGGCGAACATGTCATCCTAGGAAACTGAAGACCCAGAATAACATAAACACAGTTTGTTACATGGCAGCATGTACATCATTTGATATGTAGTTGTTCAGATGATATTTCACTATAGGAACTTGTCCTTCAACAAAAATGGGACCATATTCCATTGTATTTTTTTTTTTTTTTGCCAGTCCTGGGGCTTGAACTCAGGGGCTGGGCACTGTCCCTGAGCTTCTTTTATTCAAGGCTAGCCCTCTAGCTCTTGAGCCACAGCACCACTTCTGCCTTTTTTGTTGTTTATATGGTACTGAGCAATCAAACCCAGGGCTTCATGCATGCTAGACAAACACTCTACCACTCTGCCACATTCCCAGCTCATCCATTGTATTCTTTCCCTTACAGTATTTGACTTACTTCTCTCACAATCTTGGCACATGGCAGATCCAAGTCCTATTATGCCTATGTGACACAGGTCTTGATTCTTCTTCACTTCCAGGCCAGGCTGCTTTCAGTTCCGGGAGCTGGAGTTCAGAATCTGTGACGGGAACTCAGTGTCATAGCTTCTACTGGAATTGTATTCCAGTGTTTCATAATGGGACTTTCTGTTAGAGATAAACATGACAAGATGGTATGGGTACAATGTTCAGGTATCTGTTGCCAGCCTCCTTCCAAGCCAAATAATCTAACCAGTAATTACTGAAATCACAGGTCATTTTTCCAAAGAGGTGGCTAAGATTCCAGAAAAGAATATTGGTGAGGTTTCTGGGGGCAGGGAGCTAGAGTAGGGAGTGCACTGACCCAGGGCTTTGTGAGCCCTGGGGGCTGGTCCTGGGATAAGGTGTTTAGGTTCTGTCTATCTTCTCATTGGAGGGAGATTTTTCCTTAACCAGTAACACAGTCATTCCTTGAATATATAGTGCATATGACAAAGCATGTATTGGCTATGGCTCTTGAAAGCATAAATCCACCAAATATCCCTTCCCTATGGAATAAGCTTAAATCTCTGGCCACTGATTATCTTTTTTTTTTTTTTTTTTTTGGCCAGTCCTGGGCTTGGACTCAGGGCCTGAGCACTGTCCCTGGCTTCTTTTTGCTCAAGGCTAGCACTCTACCACTTGAGCCACAGCGACACTTCTGGCCATTTTCTGTATATGTGGTGCTGGGGAATTGAACCCAGGGCCTCATGTATACAAGGCAAGCACTCTTGCCACTAGGCCATATCCCCAGCCCCGCCACTGATTATCTTGATCAAGATGTATCATACTCATGAATTGATATGTTGACAATTGACTTTTTTTTTTTTTTTGCCAGTCCTGGGGCTTGGACTCAGGGCCTGAGCACTGTACCTGGCTTCTTCTGCTCAAGGCTAGCACTCTGCCACTTGAGCCACAGCACCACTTCTGGTCGTTTTCTGTATATGCGGTGCTGGAGAATTGAACCCAGGGCTTCATGTATACAAGGCAAGCACTCTTGCCACTAGGCCATATCCCTAGCCCCTTGACATTTTTTTATATAACTACTTAAAGGTAATTTTTTAAAGCCTCAAAATGCAAACTTGCATTAGAGGGTCTACATCAATGTTTGAAAGTTAGGTCAGCTTTAAAAAACGAAAAACTATTTGGGGCTGGGAATGTGGCTTAGTGGTAGAGTGCTTGCTTTGCATGCACAAAGCCCTGGGTTTGATTCCTCAGTACCACATAAACAGAAAAAGCCAGAAGTGGTACTGTGGCTCACATGGTAGAGTGTTAGCCCTGAGCAAAAGAAGGAACAGTGTCCAGGTGCTGAGTTCAAGCCCCAGGACTAGCAAAAAAGAATAACAACAAAAACAAACTTCTTCACTTGGGGGAAAGGTGGCTCACGCCTATAATCCTAGATATTCAGGAGGCTGAGATTTGAGAATCGTGGTTCAAAGACAACCTGTTGGGGTCTGAACAACCCCTTTCTCCCCCCCACGGGGAGAATGGTAACCACAAACTCTATGAAAGAGCACTCAGCCTGGCCCTCCGCCAGCGGAAGGCTAAAGGCGTGCTCACATGGGCAAGCGCTAAGTTGAGAAAAGGTTGCTGAAGCCTCCCCTTCCCCCAGTCCCCTCACATGTTACCAAGGGCGGAGGCGAAAAGGAAGGCATCAGGGACACGCTGCGGTGGTGGGAAGCGTCTCAAAGACTTTAATATGGAAAGGCACTTATATAGAAGTAATGGCGGGAAAGAAAGGGGGCTGGCCAAAGGGCCAGTCATAGGCTAAGGACCATGTCCATCAAGTGACATCACGAAACTTCCTTTGTGGGCGGGACAACCCCATCATGGTGGCAAGCATGTGTTCACCTCCCAAGGGGCGGAGGCTTTCTCTTCCTGTTGAGGCTGGAAGGTGGGAGGGGCTCCATCCCATTGTCCCAGGGCTGGGGGGAAGGACAGCCCCCAAAACAACCTAGACAAGAAAGTCCATGAGACTTATCTCCAATTAACTAACAAGCCATAAGGAGAGCTGTGGCTCAAGTGGTTGAGCACTAGACTTGAGAGAGACAGTGTCCAGACCCTGAGTTCAAGCCCCAGGACTGGCGCGTGCACACACACACCCCCACACACCAATAAAACTTCTTGATTAGGGCTCAGTTAGAACTTGTAGAGTGAACACAGTCATGAATAAGAGTGCCTGTCATGTGCCAAATGGGGTGATGAATACCATATGTACAATGCAACAGGACAGTCGTGGTTTCTATTGTCACATTTTCATCCTTGGAACAAAATAGTCCTTTAAGGTGATAAGATTAAGATGTCATTAGCATTTCCTGAACCTTTAAATTCCAGAAAAGAATTGTGCTTGGTAGTAAGTTGATGATTTGCTGCCCTGATGATAATGCCATATTGGACATGATTGACTTCTTTTAGTCACAAATGGCGAGATACACGTGTAGGATACCTTAAGTCAAAAGGAAACCTTGTCACATTTCTTCTACCATAAGTGATAGAGTGTTGGAGTCTGTATCATATGAGCAAGTAATGGCGAGGTCACAGCTGATTTGTCCAGCAGGGAAGTGAGAACAAATAAAATTAGAACTTACTGGCTGGGCCCAATAAATTCCAGAAAAATAAGGAATAACAATAAACTTTGATTTCAAGCAGAGAATTCTCCTTTCTTTTCTGTCTTTAGATTGATTATTTGTCTAGGCTAGACTAGGGCATCAACCACCCTCTCTAGAATGTTAATTCCAGGTAAGATGAATGACAAGGGAGATTTTTCTATTGAGAACTAAAGGATCTGTTCACGTACATGTGGCCTCAGCCCTACTGGGTTCTTGTTGACTTCTGGCCTCATCTCCTGCAGGAAGCCTTGCAAAATTGGGCTGATGAGATTTCTGTCTCATCGTGACAAGGGCACAGATAGGGACTCTCTAGGGAAATATAGCCAAAAAAGCTCTAGGACCTTGGCACTTGTGCAGCAGGGCTATCATTTTCCATAGGAGGTAGAATCTCCTTGTCATGGTCTACAGGCTTCTTAAGAGTTCGCATTGTAGTTCCTTATACATAAGCATTCTGCACTTCTGTACATTTCCATGAGTGGCATTGTCATGTAGAAGAGCTCTTCTAACAAGCTGCTCGGCTCATGAGTCAGCTTAGCAATACCTTTCCAAATAGACTTGAACCAGATGAGCACAGGACTTGTGTGCCTTGGAGACAAGAGCCTGGCAGCTCAAACAGAGAGTATTGAAAAGCATTGCCAGGGCACACATGAAATCTGGAGGCATAGTTTTCAGTTTTCTGCCTTGAAAGTGCTTCATTCTGCAGCATCTATTCAATCTGGTTTAGCAGCACCCTCCAATGTACAATGGCGGGAAACTGAGATCCTGGCTATAGGAGCCCCATCTCGCTGTGTATCTCCCACAAGCAGTGGGCCCTCAAACCATGCTCCTCTTGGCCTGTGACCACCCTCAGCTTTCCCGAACTTACCTGGGAAAGTAGCTGCCAAGCAGGGCTGCCAAGCAGAGCACAGATAATTTGTGTCTTCAGTTTGCATCATTTGGGGAAGTGACCTGTGAATGAAGAACACACAGCAATCCAGTCAATTTCCTATTGCATATTTGTTTTCCTCCTAGTAAACTGAGTAGAAGGACTTTCTTCAGGGATCATGCCAGGCTCTTGCTGCAAGCCCTGAAGGCAAAGAGCAGGGTAAATACCAGTCCCCTCATGCTGACAGCCAGCAACCTTTGACTGGGCTCCACCAGACAGCAGGTGAGACATGACTCCAACTAGCGACTTTAAAAAATAGCTGGCCCTGTTTTTCTTTTCTTTATAGAGTATGATTGTCTTCCACAACAATTATCCTATTTTGTATTTATCACAGGATGTCTCTGCCAGGAAGAGGAGGCATATGGAAAAGATGTTAGTAAATTATAGCCTCCTATAAAGTGACATTCTGGTCCCACTTCCCTCTTCCCCTATGACTACCACTCTGGGATCCTCCTAGGTAGATTTGTGTGCAGAGTTGATGGGGTTAGAATTGAGGGTTGAGGCCCTGAGGCAGGTCCCATTTCAAGGTTTCCTAGGAGGAACTGCTATGATTCTCTGAGATCCAGTGGAAATGAACCAGCAGGCTGCCTTGGAATCTAGATTCCAAAGAGGGAGGGGCCAGTGTGTTGTGTCTCCTTGAACCTCTGCTTTTCTTTCAGCAAGATGAAGCTTCTCATGGGCCTGATTTTCTGTTCCTTGATCCTGGGAGCCAGCAGCTTCTTTTCATTTGTTGGTGAGGCTACTCTTGGTAAGGCTGATGGAGGGGCGGCCATGTTGAGTTCATGAGAACTCAGAAATCTGAAGCCATTTTTTCAAGTTGTGTTGTCCTCAGAGGCAGAATGCAATGGAGAATTTCTTTAAATAGACTGAATATAGGTGTGGGAGGCCATAACCCAGAGGGTACCACCCAGCTGTGTGTGAGGGCTATCTCACCTGAATGATGTGTCTTCTTACCAGTCTGCTGTTCACAATGTTAGGTACACATGAGAGAGTTCACATGGAGAGCTTTAAAAACTGATGTCTGCTACCTTGTGCATAGTCGTAGCATTTGTCCTTGGCTATGAACAGTGCATTTATTCAGATGATGAGAATATGCATCCACAGCTGAGATTCCTTGCTGTAGTGCTTCCTCAAACAACCATTGCATCAGTACAGTTGTCCTGGAAGGGCAAAAACACTCATGTGCCAAGAATGTGCAATCATTTCTTTTTGCCAGTCCCAGGGCTTAGACTCAGGGCCTGAGCACTGTTCTGACTTCTTTTTGCTCAAAGCTAGCACTCTACCTCTTGAGCCACAGCACTGCTTGGCTTTTTTCTGTGTATGTGGGGCTGAGGAATCAAACTCAAGGCTTCATGCATGCTAGGCAAGCACTCTACCACTAAGCCACATTCCCATCCCACGTGCAATCATTTTGCAAGAATGCATTTACAGGCATTCAAGGCAGAAGTGTTCCATGAGTGCAACCTTTCTTGCCTCTGTATTGTCCTCATACTCAGAGAAGTTCCCATTGTATATAGCTCTATTCCAGAACAGTGAGTTTGTGTAAGTGTGTGTATGTGTGTATGTGGGTGTGTGTATGTGTGTGTGTCCATGTGCTGGTATGGGGGCTTGAATTCAGGGCCTGGGCTCTGACCCTTAACTTTTTTGCTCAAAGTTGGTGCCATACTACTTGAGCTACACCTCCACATTTGGCTATTTGGAGGTTACCAAAGATAAAGGTGTCATGGACTTTCCTGCCCAGACTGGCTTTGAACCTTCATCCTTAGATCTCGGCCTCCTGAGTATTTAGGATTATAGACATAAGCCAGTGGTGCCCAGCCAAAGCAGTAGTTGTTGCTCAGGAACATTGTGGTGCCAGGCTACACTTACTATGCTGGATGTTGCCTGTCTCATTAGGAGAATGTACTGCTAGCATCTGTTGGTAGAATTCAGCGATGCTGTAAACATCCTCCAGTGCTCAGAATATATTAAAAGAAACTTTCACCTGGCCCAACACTTCAATAATGTGGAATTTAAATGATCCTGTTCTGTAGAGACACCTTCTCTTCATCATTATATTTCACCAGTAGCTCACAGTAGTATAATACAAATACAGCTCAAGTGAGTTCTTTAATGACTGTGGTAGAGTTATGTGGAGGGAAGTAGAAGTGTAGCTCAAGTGGTAGAGTGCTAGCCTTGAGCAGAAAAGGTCAGCAACAGTGCCCAGGCCCTGAGTTCAAGCCCCAGTATCCCCAAGTACATGCTTGCATGCGCATGCGCGCGCGCGCACACACACACACACACACACACACACACACACACACACATGCCAAACTAGAGTTATGTGTAACAGGCAACTAGCACATGGGGCTTCTTAATTCATAGTATTTAAGGCTGCTAAGACCACACAGGCTGAAAGCTTCAGTATGTTTCATCCTTAATTCCCCTAGATGTTGTCCTCAGGTGCTTTGTATTTACCTTATGCTGTTTTGCCTTTTCCAATGCAGGCGCTTGGGACATGTGGTGAGCCTACTCTGACATGAAAGAAGCCAGTTGGGTAGGGGCAGACAAATACTTCCATGCCTGGGGAAACTATGATGCTGCTCAAAGAGGACCTGGGGTGCCTGGGCTGCTGAAGTGATCAGGTATGGCAGGTTCTAGGGATACCAGGCCTGATGACCTGGGGGAGCAGAAGAGAATGAACCCTGGAAATGGTTCTGGTTAGGTGTGGCTCTTCCTTCTAGCTATCATCCTGCATTCTTTCCATCCTTGCAATCTGTGCCCTGTGCATGGCCTGGGTAGAGCCAGAGAAAGAGTGGTAAAGAATGTTCCTATTTCAAATTAGAAACCTGGAGGGTTATACCATGATGCCCAGACTTCCCTCTCTGGGTTCTATCTGTCTGGATTGTGGCATGGTTAGTATCTTAGTCACTCCTTCTTGGGGTTTCTGGGCTCCTGTTTGAGTTATATCTCAAAAGGGGAGAATTGGGATGGTGGACTGTGTCTCTTCAGCATGGTGGTGAATCTTCCTTTGGCTTGTCTTAATTAGTAATGCCAGAGAGAATGTCCAGAGTTTCCTGGGCAGTGGACATGAGGATGCTGCAGAGGACCAGAGAGCCAACCAATGGGGTTGAAGTGGCCAAGACCCCAGTCACTTCAGATCTGACAGCCTTCCTGACAAGTACTGAACTTCCTCTTCACTCTGTCTCTAGAGATGGGTGACGAGGTTCTGAGAACAGAGGCTTGAAGTATTCTGATCAGTGTGCATAGAAGCTGGTATAGAACATCATTCCTGCCTAATAAATGCTTCAGAAATCAAATTTCTTGCAGCTCTGTGTTACTCTTCACTACAAATGGGGCCCTGTTTGGTGCCAAGGGTTGAATGATAAACAGGCAGCCAGGAGTGCCAGACTGAGCCATAGTATTTGGTGTAGGAGTTATGACCTCAGGGGTAATATAGGGCAGTGTTATATAGGGCAGACACTTTCACTGTGCTACCAAGAGTCAGACCCATGGACCTCTTCATTCCTTCCTTGTTACGGTCTCATGATTTTAAGATTTTCTCATTTCCATGCACTCTACTCTGCTGTCCAAGTTTTATCCCTAATTGGCCGATGCCTCTGTGGATGGGGGACACAGCCATGGGAGGACTGGATGGTGGTATCCTGCCCCAGCACCAGCCACCTTGGCCATCTGTCCAGCAACACCTTCCAGGTCCAGTCACTCACCACTTCCTGTCCATTCTCCAGGAGAAATGCCTTCAAGGCAGTGACTTTATTCTCACTGCCTGGTTTCCATGTCAAAATGATGGTGTCTGTGATATCGCTACTTTGTGAACGCCCTCTACACTTCTTTACATTGCATAAATCCGAATGGTGGAGGTGGTGTTTACAAAGAGTGAGGTAAGCTAAAGAAGACTGATTTGATCATCAGGTCCACTCAGGAGGTAGAAAGTAGGTAGCATTTGAAAAGCAAACTATCAATACATGGGGTTATTGACTAATGACAGGATTGATTACTAAGAGTAATGGACACAAGAAGGCATGAATTTGAAAAGGGTCCTCCTGGAGGCTGACATGTGTGTTTCATTGGCAAGTCTGTGTCCCATTGGGTATCACCTAGTGTGTGCTGAGCACCTCAATCACGGCTGAGGACACAGCTCTGTGGATGTGGTGATGTGTCTTGGTAGGAAGCTGCCTAGGAGAAAGGTGGTGTTCATGGGAAATGTAGTGGGATCCTCCAGCATCACTTAGTGGTCTATTTGGAGCAGGGATGGATTTCTGAAATGAATTATTTGTCCCTAAATCCAGATATTGAGCTCTATTTTCGAGCTCTAATTTCCAAGAAATTAATTGCAGTTGAAGTCATAATGGTTGAGGCGATGATGACTTTATAGCCCTTATAAACAGGTAGACCAAGTTGAAAATTATCTTTTCTTCTCTTCTCCTCCATTCCCCTCCCCTCTTCTTTTCCCTTTCATCTCCTCCCTCTTCTTCACACCTCAAAAAGACATAGTGCTAGTCTCGCTGAGGACAGCCATTAAGAACCAAATTCTTCTGTACATTGATCTTATATTTCCGGTAAATTTCTGTTCTAAGTCATCAAGTATGTGGAATTTGGTTATGTCAGATGGAGTTAAGACAAGTGAGGTGGTGTTGAATACCTTGAACATTCAGTTGACTTGGCACAGAATTTGTTGGGAAAATGTTCTGTCCTTTGGATACCACTAAAGTTCCCTGTGGTGACAGCTACTGTGCATTCTGTACAGGACAGGAGATCCACAGAAGCCAGGAAGAAGGCAAGCCCACCAAGAAAAGGCCCTTATTGTATTCTTGTTTCTCTAGCACCCTCAACTGACAAATCGAAATATCATAAATGACTCACAAAGGAGAAAGGACTGAAGCTTCTGTTCCACAATTGGGGTCAGGATGGATGGATATGCAGCTCCAAATAAATAATTGATGACTAGCATGTATATCTACTTTGAAAGTGGAAGTGAATGTCCTAATGGTTATCACCTAATTCAATGAGTGTCTGGTCAGAATGCAAAGTAGAGAAATGAGCACTCTGCCTCCCTGCCCTACCTGAACATTTTGTATCTTCCTCTCCTGTCCTCCAATGGCATTTATGTCATGAGTTTCCCTAGTTCTCAGGCTCAGGTTCAGGTTGCATTACTGTCAATCAACTGTCCTGGGTTTCTAGCTAGCATAAGGTAAATCCTGGAGCCTATTCATCCTCTATAGTCCAGAGAGGGAACATGAAAACACTCCCAGAGAGATTGACTTCTGGAGGGTACCTCTGAAGGTAATACAATATCCAATCGCTCCAGTCTTTTCTCTCCTTTGATTAATATGCATCAAGACACAGACAAATAAGAGTACTTATCTTTTGTTTGGTTGTTTCAGACAATGTCTCAACATGTAGCCAAGGAATTCACAATGTAGCATAGGGTACAGTACTCTCCTGCATCAGCCTCTTAAGTACTGGGCATGTAATGCTGCACCCAGCTGTTGCTTTTTTTTTTTTTTTTTTTTTTTTGGTGCCTGTCCTAGGGCTTGAACTCAGGGCCTGGTTGCTGTCACTGTGCAATTTTGCTCAAGGCTAGCACTCTACCACTTGAGCCACAGCTCCATTTCTGGCTTTTTGTTGGTTAATTGGAAAATAAGAATCTGAGACTTTCCTGCCTAGAGTGCTTGAATTGTGAACCTCAGATCTCAGGCTCCTGGGTAGCTAGGATTACAGGTGTAAGCTATGGGCTCCTGGCTTACTTACCATTTTATAGGGTATATTGAATTAAGAAATAAAAATTCAGAAATGTTCTTCCATGAGTTTAATCAGCAAATATTTAATAAGAATGTACTACAACCTAGATAATGTTTAAGCAATGGAGATTGAATGCAAACAATCTCCACTAATGAAACTAGAGTCTTTTAGAGCTTGAGTTTTTGGAGCTTGAGTGTTTGGAGCTTGGCCCTTTGGATGAGAGCTATGTTTTCTGAATAATCCTCTTCCCCAAGCCACAAGACTGGCAAGTGAAGTGAGCCAGACCCAAAGAAACATGGACTCTATGGTCTCCCTTATTGGGAATAATTAGTACAGGTTTAGGCAAGTCATAGCAGAGCATCACAAGGCCCAATAGCTACACCCTTATGAACACATAAGATGATGCTAAGTGAAATGAACTCCATGTTATGGAAACAATTGTTATATCACAGTTGTAACTACTTTCAACGTCCCATGTGTATCTGTAGCTTCTATTATTGATGATGTTCTTGTATCACCTTCCTGTGGTTGTACCTACATTATCTCTGTAATCTTATCTGAGTATATTGGAAACCGTGTATACTGGTATTGGAACTAGGAAATTGAAAGGGAATACCAAAATTGAGAGACACAGGGTAAAAAAAGGGAAACAACTACAAAAGCAATACTTGCAAAACTGTTTGGTGTAAGTGAACTGAAAACCTCCGGGGGGGGGGGGGCGGGAAGAGTAAGGGGGAGGGGAGAGGGGGGGTATGAGGGACAAGGTAACAAACAGTACAAGAAATGTATGCCTAACGTATGAAACTATAACCTCTCTGTACATCAGTTTGATAATAAAAATTGGAAAAAAAAAGTGGCAAAAAAAAGTGGTGTTTAAGGAGTCTCTTTAGCTTCGTGAAACAGGAAAAAAAAATTACTTCACAGCTTACTTTTCAAACTTGGGTGCCAAAGTGGGCCCTTTTCACATTTTGAAATCTCTACTTATGGGAAAGAAAATTCAGGTCCACTCTCAGGGAACAGCATGAGTTGTTCATGCATAAGTTACAGAGTCCTGCCAGACTTGTAGCTGATGTCCCATTCAAGTGTATTTTTTTTCTGAAGTGGTTGAGGAATTTATGGTAACTCCAGGTCGGGCCCAATGTGTCCTGGCCTTGTGCTGTCTGAGCTGGGGAATGCCACAATGCAATGCAATCATCTGCGTTTATTCTCCTGCAGGGCTGGACTTGGTGCTATCCAAACAGCTCCATGTGCTCTGTAACACAGAGTCATTAAAAAAAAATCTGCGGGCTGGGGATATGGCCTAGTGGCAAGAGTGCCTGCCTCAGATACACGAGGCCCTAGGTTCCATTCCCCAGCACCACATATACAGAAAACGGCCAGAAGCGGCGCTGTGGCTCAAGTGGCAGAGTGCTAGCCTTGAGCAAGAAGAAGCCAGGGACAGTGCTCAGGCCCTGAGTCCAAGGCCCAGGACTGGCCAAAAAAAAGATTAAAAAAAAAAAAAATCTGCAACCAACTCAGATGCCATTCCTAGTCATCTGTTTTCTTTTTTCCTACTATTTTTCTAATTAATAAAATTATGCTTTGAAATTCTCCTCTCTTACTTGTTATTTTTTCATTGAAAGGGGGCACCACTCCTTAATGGTTAAGCAGGACAATGGGCACCAACAGAGACTGTTTTTGCAAATTGAATTGCATAATTTCTCATGGGAGGTTTTTGGGAAAATCCCCTTAAAAGTCTGTGGACTTTGATCTCTCAAAGTCTGTGAACACTGATCTTTCATTTTCCAGGAAAACAGTAAAAAACAGAAAGAGTATTCAATGCTGGGAAAAAGAAACTATTGAAGATTCTCTCCTAATGTCTAGAAATTGTACTTACTGATTTTCTAACATTTCTGTCCAAGAGGAGAAAGACTTGAGTGAGTGAAACAGGGAGCCCCTTGCCAGCACTGAATAGTAAAATAATTATGACAGGAAGTAATCACTGGCCCAGGATTTCTGTCCCAAGGAAATATGCCTTCATATGCCTTCCTCCAGGAAGTAGCTCCCTCAAGCACACCCCATAACCTATGGCTGTGGATGTCTAACCACAATCCTCTCTTGCATCTCCTGCTTCTTGTTTACTCCTAGGACAAGTAAGCCAGGCCAGGCCAGAGTCTACTCAAGCCACAGCAATCTCCCCTTTCCCAAGGAATGCAAGTTGTATAGCAAATACTCAACTGTGGCTTGGCCCTGTTGTTGGTCAGAACCAAAGGGACAGGGAAGTCCTTTGACAGCTCCTTGCCCTATAACTTTCATCTCATTGTACCTAAAAGAATTAAAATAAGGTCCGGTCTCAAAAAGGGGGCATTGCTACTAATTCTGGCAGGTCCTAACCTAAATCAAGAAGTCTCATGCATGGTGTCAATCCTTGGCCAATTTACTTTATCCTGTGTCTGTGCTCCTTTTTCTAGTATCTTATTCATAATCCTTCTAGTCTTGTAAAAAAAAAAATTGAAATTCTTACATTCGTGTGTGTGTGTGTGTGTGTGTGTGTGTGTGTTTGTGAAATGAGTGATCTGATGCTTTAGCTCATTGGCTGGCTCTCTACTTGAGCCAAGCTTTCAACCCCCAAAAGTCCTTCATTCTTGTTCTTCACTAGGTGCCAATGAAAGTGCAAGTCCCACTATCCCACTGTCTTCCCAGCTATGAATCCCATCTTCCATTGTCTCTACTAACATGATTTGTTTGAGATCATCTTGGAGATTATTTCCCCAGAGTCTCCAATTCAATACATTCTTCTCTTCTAACAATATCCCAGCCTTCTCCCTTCCCCCACCTCCAAATGTTGATCTATCACTCCTGGGCTGGTCCTTATTTGTCCTACTGCTTCCCTAAACCCACAGTCCCATTGTAAACACACACACACACACACACACACACACACACACACACACACACACACACACACAAAAAACAAATCTGAGATCCTGTGGATTCCCTTGTCACCATACCACAACACACATTCTACAGAATTCCAATAAGTGTAAATGTTTCCTTTCAAATGAGGCAGAGATGGGGCAGGTGAGTGAACGCCAACCTTCTGACAGCATCTGCAGGATATTTTCTCCCAAGATAAGGTTATCAAACTTATGTGGTGGAGTACAGTGTCTTTTTTGGCCACAGAAACAAATACCTTCTTAATATTTGTATGCTGCAGCCCAGCACTCTGCTTTCTTCCTAAACCTATTACTCTGATAACTGAGCATCCAGTGCTCAGCTTCCTTGCACATCTTTATCACGTCTTTTTTTTTGTATCTAATCTTGTAGCAGATTTTTATACTATGACTCAACATTCCAGGATTATAGTATCCTTCCCATCCAACCTGATGCTTTGTGATTTCAGTAGCAATTTGTGAATACACAAGAGTCTAGAGGAGTCCTTTTCCAGTGTTAAGACTATCTATATGGATGCTAACGGCTATCTTTCTCTCTTTTTTTCTTTTCTTTTTCTTTTTTTTTTTGATTGTCTGTCTTCTTCAATTCCTGCTCTTGTGGGCTCCAGCTTTGTTCTGAACTGATCCTTACAGTCAGTTCAGCTGTTTCATTTGCACTGTGTTCTCACTCTTGCTGGTGTTCTACTACTTGAGTCATGCACCTAATTGCTGTCCTATGACATTCTTTACACAATTAATTCATTTTTTGTTGTTGTTGGTGGCCATGGGGCTTGAACTCAGGGCCTGGATGCTGTCCCTGAGCTTTTTTGCTCAAGGCTAGCACTCTACCACTTTAGGACACAGCACCACTTCTGGCTTTCTGGTAGCTAATTGAAAATAAGAGTCTTACATATTTTCCTGCCTGGGCTATCCTTGAACTGTAATCCTCAGATCTCAGCTGCCTAAGTAGCTAGGATTGCAGGTGTGAGCCACCAGCATCTGGATCACAATCAATTCTTCTTCTTCTTCTTCTTCTTCTTCTTCTTCTTCTTCTTCTTCTTCTTCTTCTTCTTCTTCTTCTTCTTCTTCTTCTTCTTCTTCTTCTTCTTCTTCTTCTTCTTGTCCTGGAGTTTGAACTCAGGGCCTGAGCATTGTCCCTGGCTTCTTTTTGCTCAACATTAGCACTCTACTACTTGAGCCACAGTGCTACTTCTGGCATTTTCTATATAGGTGGTGCTGAGGAATCAAACCCAGGGCTTCATGTATACTAGGCAAGCACTCTACCACTAGGCCACATTCCCAGCCCCACAATCAATTCTTATTTTCCAATATTGATTACCCATCACAGCAAATTGTCATTATATTATTTTGTGTGCATTATTGCATGCAAATTATTTCCAGTCAGGAGTGAAACTGGAAAGAGGAAGAAAGCCCTCACTTGCTACAGTCCAAGAAATTACAAAATTATGCAATCTGGGAAAATTAGCTCTGTGTGAAGAAAAAACTTCTGATGTTCTGGATGTTATTCAAGAGGGATTGTGCAAAAAGAAAAAAAATAGTGTGCTTCGTTTGCAAGTTGTTAGTATATATAGCACCAACCTTGTCTCCCCCAACAAGCAGCCTCGGCACCTCTGGCTCACCTGGAGCTTCAGCAGGAGCAAACAACCTAGGTGAAGTGCTAGAACTTTTGTTCTTTGGGAATTTTCTCTCCCCATCAGCATTCTTGTACTGTATCCCAGCTTACTCTCTCTGTACCCTATCTGAATCTACTGTTCTGATTAATAGTGTTCTGATTGTGTTCTCCACAGGTGAGTACTTTGTAGGATATTGTGTGCTTCTGTGTGAGTTCTGTGATGGATAGGGCTGACATTCTGCAAATACTTATTGAGCATTTAATTTATTTCATATTGCACAGAGATCTGTTGGCTACAAAATCCTCCAACGAGTCTTTGTAAATTTCCTATACAATTGAGTTTCAGAAATGATAAGGGATGATTGAAATGCAAAGTAACTAGACACCAGTAGCACATGCCTATAACCCTAGCTACTTAGGAGGCCAAGATCTGGGGGTAGAGGTTCATAGCCAGCCCAGGAAAAAAAGTTCATGAGACTCTTTCTCCAAAAATTCCAGCAAAAATTCTGGGCTAGAGGCATGGCTCAAATGGATGAACACCAGCTGTGAATGAAAAAGCCAAACAAGTACAGTTCAGGCCTTGCCGTTCAGGCCTCAGGAGAAAAAGAAAAGAAAAGAAAAACCAACAAAATAGCTTATGGTAATAGTTGGCTGCAATTGCTCAGATACTGAGATTCTAATTACAATTAGAGAATTAAAAGCTCTATTGATCATCTGTTTATGAACATATGTGAGTATGTTTCTATTAAAATTGATTGAGGTACAAGGACAGGTCAATATTACAGAAAACAAAACCCCCAAATGAAAGATAAATCATGGTTATGTTGTGTTTCTTTGATGCTACAGCAGGATGAAGCTGTCCGTTGGCTTCATTCTCTGCCTCCTTTTCCTGGGAGTTGCCAGTGATAACATTTTCTCATTCCTCAAGGAAGCTGGTCAAGGTAAGGAAAAGAGGGGCATGAGGTTGCTTGCAGGTGCCAAGAATCCACCAGATCACAGAGACCACATCTATACTGCATAAACTTATTAGTGAAGCCATCAATGAATAAAACAGCCTTAACGTTTTGAACATTACATCCCTGTGCCAGCTTTGAAACTTTTCTTTGCGGACTCTAAGGCCTGAGACCATATAAGCTTGGGACAGAAACTTTTCGGTCCCCTATTGGGAATGTAGTGAGCGCTCACTTCTGTTTGCTTACAGTGAAGCTGCTGCATCAAATGCATGGAGTGTTGGCACGGAGACTGAGCAGAACCCGTGTAGCACCCAACTCCCCGGAGTAACAACCAAGGACAACTGAGGTTTTTTTTTGTTGTTGTTGGGTTTTTTTTTTTTTTTTTTTTTTTTTTGCCAGTCCTGGGGCTTGAACTCAGGTCCTGTCCCTGTCTTCTTTTTGCTCAAGACTAGCACTCTGCCAACTTGAGCCACAGCGCCACTTCTGACCCTTTCTCTATATGTGGGGCTGAGGAATCGAACCTAGGGGTTCATGTATACGAGGCAAGCACTCTTGCCATTAGGCCACATTCCCAGCCTGACAACTGAGTTTTAAACATACTTTAGGCTCCATTCTAAGAGCATTGTGGGAACAAACCAGAGTTTTTTAATGTTTTAATCATGTGATATAGGCACCATTGATAGAGAGAAGCTGACTCACAAAGAGCTGAAGATATCTAGGAAAAAGTCCCAAAGAGCAGAGTTGAACCTAGGCAGACTTGTTTCTTAGATTTTACTGTGCTGTTTCCAAATCAAGAGTATGAGTTTTGTGAACACAGATCTCATTTTTTTTTAAGTCTGAGAAATGGGAAATAGTGGTATGGCGTGCTTTGGAAGGCCATTCTAGTGCTGCTGTCTACAGAAGACAGAATGAGTTACCTTGCTGACAGTTCTGTAGAAGCTGAGACACAGCTAGGAAACTAACACTGCCACCACACTGCTAATGATATGGCAAGATTTAGCTTTCAAATTGATTATTTTTTTTTGCTTATTTATTTGGAGTATAGATTTTAAAACTCAGACCTCAAGGCCTACTTGCTAGATCGGCAATCTACCACTTGAACCACATCCTCAGAACTAAATTGCAGAATTAAAAAATTTCTAGTACCATTTTTCTGGGATGGTCTGAATAATTTATTTTATTTTATTATTATTATTATTATTATTATTATTTTGCCAGTCCTGGGCCTTGGACTCAGGGCCTGAGCACTGTCCCTGGCTTCTTTTTGCTCAAGGCTAGCACTCTGCCACTTGAGCAACAGTGCCACTTCTGGCCGTTTTCTATATATATGGTGCTGGGGAATTGAACCCAGGGCTTCATATATGTGAGGCAAGCACTCTTGCCATTAGGCCAGATTCTCAGCCCTCTGAATAAATATTTTAAGGTTTTGCTGTTGGTTCAATATAAAGTCTCACACAATCTAAAGCTGAAACACCATTTATTCCATAAGTTGTTATTTTTCAAAATCTTGTTCTAGAACCTTCTAGAAGGTTCCCAAGAGCCAGGAATGCTTTGTGAAATAATGATGCCTGGATTTTTATATCCTCCTGTTACCTCCTCCCCCAACCAAAGTGTCTGAGAAATCCAACCTGATTAAGAACCCCAAGTAATTTTTCATGCACAGTAAAGGTTGGGTTTTCTGCTCATGAACTTTAAAATCAAATGTGCCAGGTATTTTAGAAATATGTGTTAAGCAAGTCTGGACTGCTAAGGGTCCATCTAAATCAATAAGAATAAGCAGAGAAAGACTGTTGTAACTTCCAATACAAGCTATCCATCTGAACACCAAAAGCAATAACTCCATAAAATCAAAACAAATTATCTCAAAGGTGAATTATACTCATAAACCATGATTATGACTCTGTTAGATTCTTTCCCTTTCTTAATTTTAAAGATATTTTCTATCTAATTTGAGTATGATAAGATTCCATCTGTCTATAAGTCCCACTGATGTTAGTTTTATCCTTTTTTTTCCCTTTCCCTTCCACCTTTCCTAAAGACCAGAGATGTGAAAATATACTGAGCACCCATCATGGTCTACAAATTATATTTGTCTTTCTCTGGTCTTCTGTATAACCCCTGAGAAATTCCCACTTTATCAAGGAGGAAACTAAAGTTTTGAAATTAGTGGTCAGTTGTCCATTTTCTACATCAAATTATCCAGTTTTTTTACATCTCTCTCAGATGTTCTCATTCTGACAACAAGAATAACATTCTTCACTGACTAGATTTGATTCCTAGTCAATCTTTCATTGGCTCGGATTCTACAGCCTCTCTCAGAAATCCCATGTTCTTAGCCTTTGGCCAGAAACTTCCTGAATTTTTCTAAATAGAATGCTTTATTGTGCAATGAAACATCCCCAAAGACCATTCCACCTCTTCTTTATATGTACCACACACAGTCAACAAAAAAGCAATAAAACTATGAGTGAGATCAGCTAGAATAAAACTTGTGCCAAGTGTAATTGTCCAGGGATTATGTCCAGCGCATTGACCAGAGATGTGAAAGGTAAATGAATACTTATTTCGAATCAGTCAATACAAGGGACTTTTCAAAGACTGAAATAGTTGAAATTGGAGGAACTTTTCTATTTCCTCTGTTTTGTCAAGGCATGATCATCTTCATCATTCTCTTTCCTTTCCAGGGACTAGGGACATGTGGCGAGCTTACAGGGACATGAGAGAAGCCAACTGGATAGGGGCAGATAAATACTTCCATGCCCGGGGAAATTTTGATGCAGCCCGAAGAGGACCTGGGGGTGTGTGGGCTTCTAAAATAATCAGGTAAGGTAGGTTCTGGGTTAGCAAAGCATGACTGCCTTGGGCAGTTAGGAGGGGGGAGTCTCTACACAGAGGTTTCCCATTGAGATGAAGTCCCCTCCTCTTGCCCAATCTCCCTGATAGCCATGAGTCATCCGTCCCCACCCACTTCCCATCTGCTGCCCCTGTGCTGTTTCTCCAGGCAAGTGAAGAGCCTGGACCAGTATCTCAACTCCTCTTTCTTTGGCCTTCTTGGACTCCAAATAGACATCCCTTGGAAAGAGATTTGACAGAATGGGGTTGCTGCTTATCATCCTGGTGATCAGTCTTCCTTTCTGCCTTGATTGCAGTGATGCAAGAGAGAATTTTCAGAGATTAACAGGCCGTGGAGCAGAGGACTGTAAGGAAGACCAATTTGCCAATGAATGGGGCCGGAGTGGCAAGGACCCCAATTTCTTCAGACCTCCTCGCCTGCCTGAAAAATACTGAGCATTCTGCTCACTGGGTTCTTAGCAAATCCAGCTGTGGGCCCTGAGTACAGGGCCAACTGGTGAACTAAATTCTCTATCTGTAATGGCTTAATAAAAGCTTGTAGAAATCCAAGTGCTTGTGAAATCTAATTTGTCATTATAATCTGGATTGAGCACATGGAAGTATTCTTGTGAATGCAGGCCAGAGGGATGATTAAAAACATAGTCTTTGTTTCACTTTTTAAAAGAGTGTAAGAGAATCCTCTGGGCAACTTCAGCAATGAAGTTTAAAACTTGATAAACATAAACAAATTCTCAGAAGAATGTAATTTACAAAGACTAGAGAAAAATATCTGGGTTCATCTATAATTATCTTAAAACTTTAAATCTTTACACACACACACACACACACACACACACACACACACACACACTAGACCTAGATGATAAATTTAATCCCAGAAAAGGCAAAACTATTCCCATGTTGTTCAAACAACTTCATAGAATAGAAGGAAAATATTCCTCAACCCTTTCTTCTAAGGAAGGAGAACTGCCACAAAAAAGGAAGGAAAATATCTAAGAGTAAAAGTCCTCGGAGTTACCATGTGCTGTCCTCATCAGTGACCACCTGCATGATCAAAAGATAGCCTTAGGTTATGTCTCTTACATAATGCAGAAGATTCTGCCATCTTGAAGGAGAAAGCTTTCAGATATATAGTTTCTTTCTCAAATTGCAGCCACTCCCTTGGGTCTGCTGCCCACATAGCTCTGGTTATAGTAGGTTATTCTCCTGTCCAATTGGCTGGGTTCTTCGTCCTGTGTTCCCCAGGAATCTGGGTTTCTCACTTGTCTCTCTTCTTGGTATAGAGGCCTGGTCTCTGCAGTCTTTTCCTCCTTTCACTGTCATTCCTGAACCAAGTGTTAACCAGTCATTATCCATGACACTAAGAAACCCCTTTCAAAGCAATTTCCCTTCTCTCTTTCCCCACTGTGTGTTTCAGGCCAGAATAAAAAGTCACCTTCCCAGCACATCAGATCTGTAACAGTGTATGCCTCCCCAGAACTGTGTTAGACCTTCTTAAGAATCCATATCCAGGGGCTGGGGATATAGCCTAGTGGCAAGAGTGCCTGCCTCGGATACATGAGGCCCTAGGTTCGATTCCCCAGCACCACATATACAGAAAACGGCCAGAAGCGGCGCTGTGGCTCAAGAGGCAGAGTGCTAGCCTTGAGCGGGAAGAAGCCAGGGACAGTGCTCAGGCCCTGAGTCCAAGGCCCAGGACTGGCCAAAAAAAAAAAAAAAAAAAAGAATCCATATCCACCTTTGTCAGTCAGTGGGGATAATGTGAATCCTTCTGCTGATTGGTCTTCAAGTTTCTCTAACACTGATCTAGAGAAATGTCACCAGAGACAGAGGTTGGAGTGGGAAAAATCCCCAGAGAAAGAGAGGTTTTCCCTACTCAATTCCCCAGGATCTTGAAGTTTATGATGAAAAGAGTTTCAAAGACTTTTATAAAATAAAACTTACAAAGTAGAAGGCCAGGGGCTGGGAATATGGCCTAGTGGCAAGAGTGCTTGCCTTGTATACATGAAGCCCTGGGTTCGATTCCTCAGCACCACATATACACAAAATAAATAAATAAAAATAAAGTGCCTTCAGGCATCAAAACCTTAAAAAAACACTAAGTAGCGGGCCAGCAAAGATTTAGTTGGCAATGTAGAACAAAGCAGAGAGAAATAGAAGTGGGGGGAAACACCCCTTGACATACAAGGAATAGGTTAGTTAATAGATTCAAAAGGCTGTGTGTGCTTTTCCTAGAAAGGTTTATATTTCTGAGGCTGGGGGATTTCATTCTGAGGCTGGGGAACTTTCATCCAGGTAAGTGGTTGCCTGGATACCTTCAATCATTTGTGTAAGCTTTTGTTTTAATCTTAAAACTCAAACATACAATGGGTGTAGGATGGCTTCACAATTAAAGACTCTTGTGAAAAAGGTATCTGCATCTTATGAGTGATTTCTTTTTCTGGTTAAAAAATTACCCTGGGGGCTGGGAATATGGCCTAGTGGTAGAGTGCTTGCTTCACATACATGAAGTCCTGGGTTCTATTCCCCAGCACCACAAATATAGAAAAAGCCCTAAGTGGCACTGTGTCTTAAGAGCTAGAATACTAGCCTTGAGCAAAAAGAAGCCAGGACAGTGCTCAGGCCCTGAGTCCCAAGCCCGAGGACTGGCAAAAAAAAAACAACAAACCCTGTACTCATGGATTAAATTGGGCAAGAGTGTTTGTCTCATATACGTGAAGCCCTGGATTTGATTCCTCAGCACCACATATACACATAAAGGCCAGAGTGGTGTTGTGGCTCAAGTGGCAGAGTGCTAGCCTTGAGGAAAAAAGAAGCCAGGGACGGTGCTCAGGCCCTGAGTCCAAGCCCCAGGACTGACCAAAAAAAAACAAAAAACAAAGGGCTAAATTATTCATCTAATGAAATTGTATCTCATTTGATATACAAAGAATGAAATACATGTGTATAAAATTCTTGAATAAAATTCTTGAATAGTTGATTCAACCAATTCCTTGCTACTCTAGTGACTTTTATCCTTAATTTCTGGTTCTGTTATTTCCTGACTCTGGCTTCTTTTCACACACACACACACACGTATGTGTGTGTATGTATGTATATACACACATATATTACAATATATTATATTGTATAATAGATTATACATATATATTCTGATTTTGATGTCTCCTTCAGCCCCATCTTACCCTGCCTCAGAATGACAGTGGCAATAGCTTCCACTGATGATGAGATGACTATGGGCCAAACAATGCTGAAAATGATTTCATGTGTTATCTGTGCTATTGGATCTTCTCACTTCAGTGATCCTTTTAGGGCTGGGGAAACTTAAAGTGGAAACAAATATAAAAAACATATTCAAGTTACAGTTTGATGCCGGAGCCAATTTTCTTTCTTCCTTTATTGGAAGTATTGGGGATTGAACTCAGGATCTTCTGCACACAAATTAAGCACTCTACCACTTGAGCCATGCCTCCATCCCCCTTTGGCCCTAGTTATTTAAAAAGTACAGTCCCTATGCTTGGGCTGCAGTTCTTCTAGACTTGGCTTCTTGGGGTCATTGAGGAAAACAGGTATGTAACTCTGTGTCCAGCTTTGAACTTCCTTTGTCCCTGGGGTAATGTCCCTGTACCACTATGCCTAGCCAGGACTCTCACATACCTTTATGCCCTGGCTAGTTTTGAATTGTGAGCCTCCAAACTCCACCTCTCAAGTAGCTAGGATTATAGGCTTGAGCTACTGTGTCCAACTAGAGCCAACATTCGTAACCATTTGCTACGATTAGCAATGGAAGGTTACAATTTATGAAACATTTTTATGAGCTCTACACCTCAGTGTTGGGCAGCACAGTGGAAGCCCTCACTATAGGAGGGTCCACCACTAGTCCAGGACCCTGCTCCTGGAGTATCTGACCTTATAGCCCTTCTGGATAAGCTGTTTCTTAGCCATCCTGTCTTCAGGTTCATCTGCATTGAACTTAGGGAGTCCCACTTCTTTTAAGTGTGAGTCCCCTGGTTGCCAGGAAAATTGAACTTGGCTCTTGGTAGGGTCTCAGCCACATGTTCCTTGTTTTGAATCTTGATACAGGTAGCCATGATGACTTGAACTCTTGCCAGCATACCTTGGAGATTTCCAAAGACACCTTGCATATCTCTTCGGAGTCTCGATTAGAAACATGTGAGTGTCCACTGGAATGGGCCATCTCCAAGATCCCTTAAGGAAGCCCATATAAGCAACAAGCTGGACACTTTACCAATAAGGCAGTGTCTGCACACCTTACACCAGGCCTCCATAGAGAATGGAGCCTGATGGTCTTAAGTGTCTGTAGTCATTGAGTTAACTGTGAACCAGGAATTCATCCTAGACTTCATAGGGACTTGTTACTGAGAGGGAGGATACAGAGGGAGAGACAGAAAGCTTACTATGTAGTATTAAAGGTCACATATTTCCTTATAAAGAAGTATCACTTTACTGTAAGATCTTGTTTAATCCTTCACTAACCCTCTGAGGTAAGCAGAATGCTGGTTCTTGGATATTGGAGCCGAGTAATATGTAGACTAGAGCCACTTATCAATACTGATAGAGACAGAAGGATAAAGGGTTCATTTGGGGGCATTGGGCACATGTTTCAAGTGGGGTCAAAGGAGAATGGGCCCGTGACACAATCCTGAGACATTTCCTAAGGCTTTAAGTTTAGTCCTCAGCACAGCTTGGAGGCAGCATACTGTGGTAGGTACCCGAAATATAGTTTAGAGAGCATTAGTTGTGGCTCCTAACACTTTAATATCATTTTTTATGTAGTATCACATAAACTTAAGAACTTAGGCTGGAGAAGTTTTCACCTATGTTCATTCAGGAGAAATGTAGTACTATGGATCTTTGTCATCCTTAAGTTCTCTTGCTGTGACCCTCATGGGATGTGAATCATCCCTTTGTCCAGTGTACGGCACATGCCACCACTACTTAGGCACTCAGTACACTTCTTTGTTTTCAGATCCATTGACTCAGGAGAGCAGTGTTAATGTTCCAATAACCCTTACGTAGTGCCCAATGTTGTGACACAATGCCAGCCTCTATCAGGTGAGCCATACTCCAGTCCTTTTGCTTTTATTTGTTATTCAGTTTGGGGAGCTCACAGGCAGCATATCACATGATATTATTATTAAAAGAACAGGAGTACAGTACAAGAAAACATTTTGAAAGGAGAAGGCATATTCACATAATTTGTATGGCAGTAGATTGTTACAATGTTCAATTTTATTAATAGCTACTGTTATCAATCTCTTACTGTGCCTAACATAAATTAAACTTTATCACAAGTATGCATGCATAGAAAGGATACACACATCTATACACATTCACACATACAAACAGCTTGATACTATCCACAGATTCAGGTATGCTCTGAGAGTCTTGAGTAAAGGTGTCCCCAGTAAATAATGGGAATTAGTGTTAATTCTTTTCTTCCTTTCTATCCCCTCCCCTTTTGGTCATGGGCCTTGAACTCAGGGCCTGCATGCTGACCCTGAGTTCTTTTTTTTTTTTTTTTGGCCAATCCTGGGGCTTGGACTCAGGGCCTGAGCACTGTCCCTGGCTTTCCTTTTGCTCACACTCTGCCACTTGAGCCACAGCACCACTTCTGGCCATTTTCTGTATATGTGGTGCTGGGGAATTGAACCCAGGGCCTCATGTATACGAGGCAAGCACTCTTGCCACTAGGCCATATCCCCAGCCCCCCCCTGAGTTCTTTTGCTCAAGGCTAGTGCTCTACCACTTTAAGCCACAGCTCCATTTCCAGGTTTCTAGTAGTTAACTGGAGATAAGAGCCTCAGGGACTTTCCTGCCCATGCTGGTTTCAAACTGTGATCCTCAGATCTCAGCCTCCTGAGTAGCTAGGATTACAGGCGTGAGCTCTGATAATTCTTTTATTTGAAATTAATATTATGTATCCTTCATTAATGTTAGGACATTTTATTGGCAATTTTGACATTAAATGTGGCAATCTATAAACTTTTCACTGAGTTACTGAAGATGTAAAATATTTAAAGAGGGATCATTGGGTCTCAGAGTAATACTGGGCTAATTCGAACCCTTTATTGAAAATATATGAAGTTAGAGTATTGACATTCTTATTGAAGATTTTGTCTTTCTCAGTTTTCCAACCACACCTAGAAGAAGAATTGAACTCAGGGCCTCCTGCTTGCTAGGCCAGACTCTATCAGTTGAGCCATACACCAGTCTTTTTGCTTTTATTTGTTATTCAGTGTGTGTGTGGGGTGTCTCAGTGCTTATAGCTCAAGTCAGCCTTAGACTGTTACCTTTCTACCTATTCTTCCAGCGGAGCTGAGATTTCAGAAGTGCACCACCATAGCAAGTTAGACAGATAGATGTCTTTAAGAATGACAACAGTGGTCAGATGTGGATGAATCTAGAGGCCTGAAGGCAAGTGCGATAGGGCTGATGGTTTCGGATTTACGCCTGTACAAAGACCCAGTTTTGCTTTCTGCCACCTGCTCCTTCAATGAAACGAAACAAGACTATCTGAACTGGACAAATAGAGAACTATGAATGTGCGCATGCTTGATCCTAGGTGGGGGCGGCGATCCCATCAGAGCCGCAGGCCGGATTCCGGACGGCAGGGGGCGCTGTGGCGGGCGCCGCGCTCCGGCCCCTCTGGCTCCAGGCTTCTTCTCGCCTCCTCCTTAGCTTCCGGCGTGGCTCCCGTGCACCGGCCATGGATCGCAACCCCTCGCCCCCACCGAGCCGCCAAGACGGGGAGGACGAGGAGGAGGAGGCCGGGGGAGACTGCATAGGGAGCACGGTCTACAGCAAGCACTGGCTGTTTGGGGTCCTCAGCAGGCTCATCCAGGTGTGGACACTGGCGCACTCGTGGGCTCTCCCTCCTTCCCGCGGTGGCCGGGCCCCGCCTTGGCCGCCCCACCTTCCCAGAGATGCGCTCCTCAGACCCCCCCCCCCGGAGGACCCTCCCAAGGACCCTCCTCCGTCCCCCCCACGTCCACCCCGGAACGCTTTTTCGGGATCTTCTCGCCTCTCCTTCCCCCCCCCCCCCCACCCCCGGACCCTCTCCCGTTCCCCCCTTGTCCCACCCTGGGACCCTCCCCGGAACTTCTCTCGGGACCTTCCCCCTGGGACTCACCCCCGACTCTTTCCCCGGAACCTTATTCCTCCCCACCCTCCCCCGAGGGTTCTCGCCCGGACCCGCCCTGGGCAACTTAGGAGCAGTAGCGTCACCCTGGGCGCCTCGACACAAAGGGTTAAGTTGAAAAGCAAGGGATGCTGGAGCTGGCCATTAGCCTACCATGCAAATACGACCACGCTAGTACATTGTTTTGATCCTAAACCCTACTGGCATTTCTGAAGCGCAGACCCTAATTGGTTTATTTCATGGATTTATTGTTGTGAAATGAATGGTGATTTTTGGAGTTACCCAACAGCTTGTATCAAAGACCACATTACTTCGGGCATGAAGTATGTTAAATAAAGTGGTAATTATCCTAATGTGCTTGGTGAGGTGTTTGGCCTATAAATACCCCTTAGTAAATGTAAATTTTCTTTCTCCATGTTTCACTTCTTTTTCCTGCTTTAAATGTGTTCTCTCCGGTCTTTTTTTTGGCAGAAGTAGGGATGGAGAGGAATGGTGTTGGTCCTGGGGTTTGAACTCAGAGCCATGTGTGTTGTCCTTGAGCTCTTTTTTTCTTTTTCTTTTTTTTGTTCAAGACAAGTGCTCTGGGGCTGGGAATATGGCTTAGAGGTAAAGTGCTTACCTCTTATACATGAAGGCCTGGGTTCAGTTTCTCAGCACCACATATATAGAAAAAGCCAGAAGTGTCACTGGCTCAAGTGGCAGAGTACTAGCCTTGAGCAGAAAGAAGCCAGAGGCAGTGCTTAAGACCTGAGTTCAAGCCCCAGGACTGGCAAAAAAAAAAAAAAAAAAAAGAAAGAAAAAGACAAATGCTCTACCACTTGAGTCACAGCTCCATTTCCAGCTTTTTAGTAGTTAATTGGAGATAAGAGGCTTTCCTGCCTTGGCTGGCTTTCAACTGCAATCCTCAGATCTCAGCCTTCTGAGTAACTAGGATGACAGGCATGAGCCACCAGTGGCTGTCTTCTTGCTCAGCCTTTTCACACACAATGAATGTTCTACTTAAACTAAAATTGGTATTTTAAACAAGAGTGTTGGGTAGGTTACATGACTGCCAAGAAGGTTAACACATTAGCCTGAAGCTGGCATGGTGGACAAAATGCTAATTTTTTAAAACAAGATTTTTTTCTAGATAAGATACTTTGAGAATAGTCTCCTGTGATTTCTAAGTGAAAAGAAACTGACGAACTATGGATAGTTTTCATTCATCCTCCCCCCCCCCCCCGCTTTGTGTCACTGAAGATTGTTACGCCAGAAAATGGGAAATCCAGCTCAGAAGATGAGGAGCAACAGACAGAGCTTGATGAAGAAATAGAGAATGAAATTTGCAGAGTATGGGATATGTCCATGGATGAGGTATGTGTCCTGTGAAACTGAAAAGACTCATTTGTGAAGAGGTGTCAAATGGAATTTTTTCAAAGGTTCAGTCTTTCACTCTCTGAGGAAAGGCTTTATGTAGTATCTGTAGTCCCTTGAAGATATGACTCAAGGGGTAAAGTCCCAATAATTATTTTTTATAGTTAACAATCTATAAATGCTAAGAATTTTTTCTCTGAAGGTATACACAATTTCATCTTATGAACATCACTGAGTGTACTTTAAATTAAGAAAGGTATAACATCACGAGGCAGTGTTTTTTGTTTTTGTGGGTTTTTTTTTTTTTTTTTTGGCTTAGGCAGGTGCTCTACAACTTGAGCCACTCTGCAAGCCTTTCTTTGCTTATATTATTTTGTTTTTTCTTTCTTTCTTTTTTTTTTTTTTTTGTCATGGGGCTTTAGCTTTGGGCCTGGGCATTGTCCCTGAGCTCTTTAGCTCAAGGCTAGTGCTCTACCACTTTGAGCCACAGTGCTACTTCCAGTTTTCTGGTGGTTAATTGAAGACGAGTCTCACAGGCTTTCCTGCCTACACTAGCGTTGAACCATGATTCTCAGATCTCAGCCTCCTGAGTAGGTAGGATTACAGGCGTGAGGTACTGACGTCCAGCTTATATTATTTAATATGGCTTAGTGGTAGAGTGCTTGCCTCATATTCATGAAGCCCTAGGTTCGATTCCTTCGCGACACATATATAGAAAAAGCCTAAAGTAGCACTGTGGCTCAAGTGGTAGATTACTAGCCTTGAACAGAAAGAAGCCAGGGACAGTCCTCAGGCCCTGAGTCCAAGCCCTAGGACTGGCAAAAAAAAAGGGTCTTATTGTATGCTCAGGGTGGCCTGGATTTGGTTCCTCCTGTTGTGTTTCCCCATGTCTCTGGTACATGCCATCCTGCCTTGCCATCGTGTTTTACCCTAGTTTGGGAGCACAGGTGTATGCCATTGCTCAAGATGGAGACTTGTGAACTATTTTCTTTGCCCAGTCTGGCATCAGACATTCCCTTATTCTGCTTCCCTAGTAGCTAGTGAGATAGACAAGCCTCTGTGCCTGGCTCAAGGAACACTGTCATATATGTAGTCTATTACCCACCAAACATCATTATGTGCTATTTACATCACACGTTCTCACGTCTCATACCCCAGAGCTAACTGGTTAAGTTTTTGTATCTTACGTTCCTAAGGTGAAATTTGGCCCTTGGTGGTGGGTGGTGGTGGTGGTGGTGTATGTCACCTGTATGGTATCCTCCCCCATTAGGCAAAATAAATTGAGCAAACTGGCTAGGAAGAAGATAAGAAGTGGTCACAGTGACATTATGAATGGAAATTGTTTTCTGAAGATTTTGAAAACACAGGTTCTGATTTTTTTTTTTTTTTTGGCCAGTCCTGGGCCTTGGACTCAGGGCCTGAGCACTGAACCTGGCTTCTTCCCGCTCAAGGCTAGCACTCTGCCACTTGAGCCACAGCGCCGCTTCTGGCCGTTTTCTGTATATGTGGTGCTGGGGAATCGAACCTAGGGCCTCGTGTATCCGAGGCAGGCACTCTTGCCACTAGGCTATATCCCCAGCCCAGGTTCTGATTTTTGGACATGACCAATAGCATTTCTTACCTGTATTCCTTCTCATTTTTATGCTCTTGGAGGATGAGAATTAGGAATTGTACTCTTTTTCTCTTCTCAGCTTCTAGCATAATATAATGCTTGGCAGTCATAAATGTGTTTGGGTAAGCTAATGAGAATTCCTGGTGTGAAAACAGCATAAAGGAGTGCTATATAATCTGCTGATCAATAGGGGATTGTGATGAGGGAGAAAAACAGGCTGTATTGCTGAATGCCAGTGGTTCACACCTATAATCCTGAGGATATGGGCAGGAAGGTCTGTGAGTCTCTTAATCTCCAATTAAGTACTTAAAAAAAAAAAGCCAAAGTGGAATTGTAGCTCAAGCGGTGGAGTGCTAGCCTTCAGCAAAAGAGCTCAGGGACAGTGCCCAAGCCCTGAGTTCTAGTTCCAAGAAACCTCCCCCTCCTCTCCCCCCCCCCCCCACCTCAGGCACTTGCACAAAACCCCTAAAGCCAAAAACAAAGCAAAGTAACAAAAGCAAACAAGGTCAGGTGGTACTAGCTAGAGGGAGTTGGGCTAATGAGGGTGTAAGGATGGATATTGTTGAAATAAGTTATCAAAAGTATGAAACTAGAACAACGAATCCTTTTGAAATTGTATTAGGAAGAGGAAATGAAAGTAAGAGATCGTGATTGGAGGATGGACTGGAATGCATTTTATATACTCATGCAATCCCCCTGCATCGGTAATGTATGCTAATTAAAATTAGGTAAATATATTCAGGTCAGAATAAAAGGAGGGTAGTTCTCTGGAGTATCATGGTTTACATTTGTTTGTGGAATTGTTCTGTTGTAGAAGATACCACAAAGATTCCCTAATAGTACTTTTTCTTTTTTTTTGGTCTTGAGGCTTGAACTTAGGGCCTGAGCGTTGTCCCTGAGCTTTTGTGCTCAAGGCTAGTGCTCTACCACTTGAGCTACAGCTCCACTTCCAGCCTTTGTGTATATGTGCTAGGTTAAATGGAGATCAGAGTTTCATGCACTTTCCTGCCTAGCTGGCTTTGAACCATGGTCCTTGTATCTTAGCCTTCTGATTAGGTAGGATTATTGGCATGAGCCACTGGCACCCGCTTTTTTTTTTGTCTTTTGACACAATTCTTAACATATCTGTTTTTACTTGTGGGTGAAAGGTGGTATATGTGGAGTTAACTTTTTTGCGTGTGCCAGTTCTGGAGCTTGAACCCATCAGGGCTTGGGTGCTGTTTCTGAGCCTTTTTGCTCAAGGCTAGTGCTCTACCACTTGAGCCACAACTCCACTTCTGGCTTTTAGTGGTTAGTTAGAGGTAAGAGTCTTATGGACTTTCCTGCCCAGGCTGGTTTTGAACTGTGATCCTTAGTTATCAGCCTCCTAAAAAGCTAGGATTGATGTGAGCAAATGGTGAAATTAACTTTTTTTAGTGGTTGCCTTAGCTACGGTGTTTAAAAGAAATATTAGCATCCAAGCTAATAATCTTTTTTGATGTTGTTGTTTTTTAAATAGGATGTGGCTTTATTTCTTCAAGAATTTAATGCTCCTGACATCTTTATGGGAGTACTAGCAAAATCTAAGTGTCCTCGATTAAGAGTAAGTACTTTTACTCATTTTCCTCAGTTTGATTTTTTTTTAGTATCTATAAATAAAAGGAATCAGTTTGCAAAAGCTTATTAATGGACATTGTTAAGTAATATGCTACTTAAATTTTTTAGAGCCTTAAAATTTTCTGGGGCTGGGAATATGGCCTAGTGGTAAAGTGCTTGCCTCATGTACATGAAGCCCTGGGTTTGATTCCTCAGCACCACATATATAGAAAAAGCCAGAAGTAGTGCTGTGGCTTGAGTGGTAGAGTGCTAGCCTTGAGCAACAAAGAAGCCAGGGAGAGTGCTCAGGCCCTGAGTTCAAGGCCAGGACTGGCAAAAAAAACTAAACAAGCAAAAAAAAATTTTTTTTTTTCAAATTGGGTATGATCAGGGAGATAATCTGTATGTTCATTTGGCAGCTATGGAAACCAGATAGGTATAGTCATATCACACTGTATCATACTATATAATATATGACAAGCAAGAGGCAGTGCCTGTACCTGCTAGTTCTCAGTTCATCACACTTTATGCTCTTACTGTTGAATTAGATTCTTTTTTCAGACTTTTCACTTATAATGCATTATACATTTTACTGTCAGAATAATCTTCCTAATTTGCTGTTTCAATATGTTGGCAGCCCTTTTTGAGAACCTTCATGGCTTCTTATATTAAATATCTTCACATGTTAAGTCTAAACCCCTCATGTCAATCAAAATCTTAGTCCCTGGCCCTTTTCACCTGTTATGTTTACCTTATGCTGCTCTCCCAGTTTGTGCTAAGCCTGGTGCCATCTTTATTAGCCATGTATACATGTATACATTAGCCATATTCCTTATTCCCTTAACACTCATTTCATCCATAAGATTTCTTCTTCCATAGCTCCTGTCTTTTGTATGTTCTTTTTTTTTTTTTTTTTTGACCAGTCCTGGAGCTTGGACTCAGGGCCTGAGCACTGTCCCTGGCTTCTTTTTGCTCAAGGCTAACACTCTGCCACTTGAGCCACAGCGCCACTTCTGGCCATTTTCTGTGTATGTGGTGCTGGGGAATTGAACCCAGGGCCTCATGAATACGAGGCAGGCACTCTAGCCACTAGGCCATATCCCCAGCCCTTAGTTTTGTTTTTTTTTTTGTCAGTCCTGGGGCTTGTACTCAGGGCTTCTCACTGGCTTCTTTTTGCTCAAGGCTAGTACTCTGCCACTTGAGCCACAGCGCCACTTCTGGCCTTTTGTATATATGTGGTGCTGAGGAATTGAACCCAGGGCTTCATGTATACAAAGCAAGTACTCTTGATACCAGGCCATATATATTCCCAGCCCCTGTATGTTCTTTTTATTCTTTTTCTTGTTCTGTATGTTTGTCATTTAGATGCATTATATCTAAATCCTGCTTTACCTTAAATTCCACCTAAACTTGACTCAGTGAAACTTTTTGGGAGTTTTTTTTTTTTTCTTTTCTTTTGCTAGTTCTGGGGCTTGAACTCAGCGCCTAGGCACTGTTTCAGAGTTTCCTTTGCTCCAGGCTAGCACTCTACCACTTGAGCCACAGTGCCACTTTTGGCTTTTTTCTTTTGTCTATGTAGTACTGAAGTATTGAACCCAGGGCTTCATGCATGCTAGGTAAGCACTCTACCACTAAGTTACAGTCCCAGCCCTCAGTAAAACTTTTTTGCCAGTCCTGGGGCTTGGACTCAGGGCCTGAGCACTGTCCCTTCTTTTTTTGCTCAAGGCTAGCACTCTTGCCACTTGAGCCACAGCGCCACTTCTGGTCGTTTTCTGTATATGTGGTACTGGGGAATTGAACCTAGGGCCTCATGTATACGAGGCAAGCACTCTTTGCCACTAGGCCATATCCCCAGCCCCTCAATAAAACTTTTTGTTCAGGTTGTTGTCTTAAATGTTTTTCATCTCAAAGCCATTGTGACCTGTGAAATTTGATTTGACAGGAAATCTGTGTGGGAATTTTAGGTAACATGGCCTGTTTCCAGAAGATATGTGTGTCCATCAGCAGTGATAAAAATCTTGGGTAAGTTTTGCTGCATTTTTTCAAAATAGATTCATATTTCATATCCATAGGGAAGTCCTAATTCAAAGGAGACATGGGAAAACACAAAGCATAGTGCTTCCTGTGCCGTCACAAACACTCTGGGAACTTCATTTTATGTTGATAGTAATGAGGGGCTTCCACACTGTGTGTGTGCACGATCAGAATTTGAGTCTGCTTTCTTCAGGAACAAATGTCAACAGGCAATAAGCAGGCTAAGGGAAGAATTTAGAGTCAAACTTGGAGATGGGGGCAGCCAATCAGAATCCAGAACAATTTAGGTGTAGGAAATCTGAGGATTCAGAGTTGGGGCTTGGGAAATTAGATGTATTGAGCAGTGTCTCTGAGAACTTTGACTTAGATGAGGGAATGGGACTTGCCAACAGACTAGAAAAAAATGAGTTGCTTCTGTGATTAAAAGGCTTCCACATTTTGGAGGCTATTTCTCCATACAGGAACTATAGAGCAAGCAAGGAATGATTACTGACAAACTCAAAATGACCCTTTCTATGTGGAAAAGAGAATTAGGCCCATAAGGACACCTAGGGGCTACAGATAGATGAACAGTTCAGTTCTGGTTCTTAGAAACATGAGCATTTGTTTTGTAATTATTCATTAGCTGTATGTATGCTTTATTTCATAAGAAAAATGTTTTCAAAAGTTAAATGGAAGTTCTGATGTTTGGAATGAGAGAGGTAAAGCTTATGGCTAACTTTTTTTTTTGTCTTGTAGGCAGGTGCTACTGCATTGTTTATATGACTCAGACCCACCTACGCTATTGGAAACAAGCAGGTGTGTGCTTTTCTTTCTATGGAGTCTATAAAGTTGCTCAGAGGGAATTTAGGAAGATAGAGTTGGTTGGTTCTTGAATTTCCTTTTCTGCTTTAAAAAGATGATATTAAGCTCACATTTCTCACATAGGTTGTTGCTTACTTGCCTTTCCCAGACAGAAGTGGCCAGTGTCTGGGTTGAAAGGATTCGGGAGCATCCAGCTATTTATGACAGCATTTGCTTCATCATGTCAAGTTCAACAAATGGTAAGTAATATGTAATTTAGAAAAAGGGTTTAGATTATATTTAATTGTTACAAAACTATGTGATTATTTCTGGAAGTCTCTTTGAAATAAAAGCCAGCCATGGTGGCTCATACTAATAATCCTAGCAGGAGGCAGATATAGGCGACTACAGTTCAAGAGCAGCTCAGGCAAAAAGTTGGTGAGACTCCATTTCAGTCAACTGGGTGGTTCATACCTATAGTCCCAGCGACAGGGAGGCTGTAGGTAATAGAGGGTTGTGATCCATGGTTAGCATTGGTCAAAAGCAGGAGGTCACTGGGCACTGGTGGCTCACACCTGTAATCCTAGCTACTCAGGAGGCTAAGATAAAAGGCTGGTGATTCAGAGCCAGCTCAGGCAGGGAAGCCTGTGAGAGACTCTATCTCCATAAACTCCATAAAAAGCTGGAAGTGGTACTATTGTTCGAGTGGTAAGAGCCTTGAGCACAGAGAGGCTCAGGAACAGAGTCCAGGCCCTGTGTTCAAGCCCCAGGACCAGCAAAAAGTAGAAAAATAAAAAAGAAGAGGCCAGATGCTAGTGGCCTAGGTTTGCCATCCTAGCTACGTGGTAGGCTGAGATTGGGAGGATACTGTTTGCCAGCTGGGGCAAAAAGTTTGTGAGATCCCTTTTCAACCAATAGCCTGGCAGTGTTGCTTGCCTGTTACCCTAGCTACATTGGAGGCTGAGCTTGGAATTACTGAGAATCTGGGTCAGCTATTACAGAAAAGTTCACTATACCTCATATCAATTTAAACATCTGAGTATAGTGTGTGAATTGGTCATCCTAGCTACAGTGAGAAATGTAAATACGAGGATCATAGTCCAGACCAGCCCCAGATAAAAAGTGAGACCTTATCTCAAAAGAACCAGTGCAAAAATGGGCCAGAGGCATGGCTCAGGTGGTAAAACACGTGACTAGTAAATGTAAAGCTTTGAGTTCATATTCTACAAAAATATAGCTAGAAAGAGAAAAAGAGGGAAAGAAAAGAGGAAGATAAATGAATTTAAATACACAAGGTACACAAAATGCTCTTGGAGTCAGGATTGCTTTGGCAAGATTTGGCTTTCTTTGGGAATTTTGCTTACACTATTACCTCAAATATTTTGTTTCACTATCTGTTTTAATCTTTGTAGTTGACTTGCTGGTGAAAGTGGGGGAGGTTGTGGACAAGCTCTTTGATTTGGATGAGAAACTAATGTTGGAATGGATTAAAAATGGAGCTGCTCAGCCTCTGGACCAACTCCAGGAAGATTCTGAAGAGCGGCCAGTATTCAGGATTGTGCCCTGTGTCCTGGAAGCTGCCAAACAAGTACGGTTAGTAAGCTTTTGTGCAAAATGTTCTGGAAAATTCCAATTCGTACAAATATCCTTAGATATAAAAATTCTTGTTTCCTCTGGACAGAATGAAGTAGACAACCAGATTTTGTTAGGTTTGACTTGCTACTAATGTTTGTGGTGACAGTGTATTTTTTTTTGGTAAGAATCATCAAGTTTCAAAGTAACTGTTTGATATCATTTAGCTGTAGATGATTACTTAGCGTTAGTTTGGCTACTGTCTCAATTTTTGCAATTAATTTTGTGTATTTCAAATCAAAGAAGAACAAATAATTTCTTGTGTTTGATTTTACAGTGAACGTGTAAGAACTGTTCATTGACCACAGGAGTTTTCCTGTTCCTTGTGTCTATGCACCCGTATGAGAGGTGTTTGGCTAGGAGAGACCACTGCTAGAGGCCATTGAAACAGATTAGTACTAGTCACTAGAAAGTATGTATTTGCATTCATTTGTTTAGTGTTTAATAGCGTAATCTCCATTAGAAGCTATTAATGTTATGTTCTTTTTTAGTGAGGATTAAACGTTTTGTCTTTCCCCCACACCTGCATCTTCAGTATTGTCAGTCAGTGAATGGTGCAGTCCTTATGGCATTGGAACCAGTAGAAACCTTTTCCCTACCCAGCCAGTCAGCCCCCACGCTTTTCTTGACTTCTCTTGGGATCCTAGTCATGTCAGCCCTGCTCTGCTGTCCCTCTGCTCTGCTGGACAACTGCCAAATTCTCTTTACTTGAATTCCCTCCCCCCCTTTTTTTTGTGTGCTGATACTAGGGCTTGAACTTGGGGCTTGAGCACAGTCCCTGAGCTTTTTTTGCTCAAGGCTACCACTCTACCACTTTGAACCACAGCTCCATTTCTAGCTTTTTGCTGGTTAGTTGGAGATGAGTCTCAGAGACTTTCAGCCCAAGCTGGCTTTGAACTGCATTCCTCAGATCTCAGCATCCTGAGTAGCTAGGATTACAGATGTGAGTTACTGGTGCCTGGCTTACCTGAATCTCTTGCCTTTGGGCTGGCTTCAACCAAGCCTAGAATTTAGAGCTGTGCTTGCCAAAGCCTCTACTCTGCATCTCCCTTCTTTAAGATGTAGTTCAGATTAAACAAGTAAATAAAAATCATGGCTTGTAAGGCCCTGCACAGTGCATTTACATCCTTATTCTTTGTTCTCTGTTTGAGATATATGAAAATTTCTTCATTTCTTCACTGTCCTCCAAACCTTTGTATAGTATGTCCCCTCTGTCTCAAATGCCTTTTTGTCCCTTCAGGATTCTATGTGAAGGTCATTTCTCTTAAGATGCATTCCCTGACCCTCAAAACTAAATTTATTCTACTTACTCTGTGGTCTTTAGCAGCTGGGACTTCATCTGGGATTTCCAGCTCATTTTGTTTTATTGTAATTACTCCTTTAACTGCCTTCTTACCTTTTAGACTTTTATATTTTTTTTATGAAGATTTCCAAGCCCCCTAGCATTGTGCCTGAAAAGAGTAGCTGTTTAAATAAATATTTGCTGAACCATCATTTTAATTGTTCACTACCTTTTTTACTGAATATTTTGGTTGAAGAACCAACGTTTTGAGTCCCTGAGAATACAAATGTTGACTAAAAGAATTATATGATCATGGCTTAATTGTTATCAGTTAGAGAGTCAGGAACATTCTGTGAAGTTTTAAGAACATCAGTCTCAGTTAATTTATTTTGATTAATTTAAGTAAACCAGAGGTATGGAGATTCCTCAGAAGGCTAAACATAGAGCTTCCCTATGACCCAGCAGCCCCACTCTTGGGCATCTACCCAAAAGACCACAAACAAGGACACACTAAAGCCACCAGCACAACAGTATTCATTGCAGCACAATTTGTCATTGCCAAAATATGGAATCAACCCAGATGCCCCTCAGTAGACAAATGGATCAGGAAAATGTGGTACATATACACAATGGAATTTTATTCCTCTATCAGAAAGAATGACATTGCCCCATTTGTAAAGAAATGGAAGGACTTGGAAAAAATTACACTAAGTGAAGTGAGCCAGCCCCAAAGAAACATGGACTCTATGGTCTCCCTCCTAGGGAATAATTAGCACAGGTTTAGGCTAGTCACAGCAGAGGATCACAAGAGCCCAATAGCTATGCCTTTATGAACACATAAGATGATGCTAAGTGAAATGAACTCCATGTTATCGAAACGATTGTTTTAACACTGTTGTAATTACTTTCAACATGCCATGTGAAACTAGCTTTTTTGTTGTTGATGATGATCCTTTTGTATCCCCTTCCTGTGGTTGTTCCTGCGCTATCACTGTATCTCTTCTGAGTACCCTGAATACTGTATATACTGGTATTAGAACTAGGGAAGGGAAAGAGAACGTGGAAATCAAGAGATAAAGGATTAAAAAGACAAGTGACTCCAAAAGCAATACTTACAAAACCATTTGGTATAAACCAACTGAACAACTCATGGGGAGAGAGGGAAAGGGGGAGAAGGGTGGGGGAAATGAGGGAGGAGGTAACAATTTGTATGGGAAATGTACCCACTACCTTACCTATGAAACTGTAACACCTTTGTACATCACTTTGACAATAAATAAGTAGTTATTAAAAAAAATAAACCAGAGTGATGAAGTCTTACTTAGCAGGTTCATACTACTTTTGTCAGATATAGTCAAAAAGAATTTTTACTTGCTGCCTGGAGTGTAATTATATTGGATAATATTTATTGACTGTTTTCCCTACAAAAATATGAGCTCTATGTGAGCAGAGTCTTTGTTCTGATGCATATTTTTATTTTCAGCACCTAGGGCAGTGTCTAGCTCAGTGATGAGTGTATGTTGAACAAATGAATGATTATGATTCTCTTCCCAGAGGAATTACTGATTCAGTGCTTTTGTTTTTTTATTTAGTTCTGAAAACCCAGAAGGGCTTGATGTTTACATGCACATTTTACAGCTACTTACCACAGTGGATGATGGAATTCAAGCAATTGGTAAGATGGTTTATTGGGATAGACTACAGTTACTAATTTAGTTGTTGGTTATTTTAAAATTACTACTTTGTTACAATCTTTATTAAGTACAGTGTCCAGATACTGGAAAAGGCACTTGGAATTTACTTTTTGATCTGGTTTGCCATGAATTCTGCCAGTCTGATGACCCACCCATCATATTGCAAGAGCAGAAAACAGTGCTGGCCTCGGTATTTTCAGTGTTGTCCACCATCTATGTTTCTCAGGCTGAGCAGGAATACCTAAAGGTAGAAAAAGGTAGGTATCATTTCCGACACTACGTGAAATTGTAGTCTTATCAGGTTTTGAGTGTCAGGCTTATAGTCTTCATTTGTTGTTTACCTTTTCCCCCATTAAATTTTTTTATTCCTATAACTACAAAAAGTATTATATGTGCCATACAATAACCTTGTAGATTTATAAAAAGCATAGGGACTAAGGGTGTAGCTTAAGACGCGTGCTTAGTATAGTTGAGGCCCTGAGTTCAGTCCCCAGCACCATGAAAAAAACAAACAGGCATCAGGAAACTACAGTGTGACTATTCAGTGATAATTGTCCTGGTGTGTGTGTGTGTGTGTGTGTGTGTGTGTGTGTGTGTGTGTGTGTGTGTACACTAAGATTTGAACTTAGGGCCTCAAGCTCTCATTCATCTTTATACTCATGGATGGTGCTTTAACACTGGAGCTATGCCTCCAGTCTGGCATTTTGCTGATTAATTGAAGATAGAGTCTCTTGAAATTTTCTATTTGGGCTGGTTTTGAACCACCATCCTCCCAGTTCTCAACTTCCTGAGTAGCCAGCATTATAGGCATGAGCTATCAATGTCTGGCTGTTTTTTTTTTTTTTTTTTTCCTCACTATTATAGTTTGAACTCAGGGCCTTATGCCTGCTAGACTTGCTTTCTTAGTTGGTGCTCTACCACTGGAGGCACACACACCTCAGATTTTTCTGGTTAATTGGAATGGAGTCTCATGAACGTTTTTTGCGCATGCTTGTCTAGAAACCTGATCCTTTAGATCTCAGCCTCCTACGAAGGTAGGATTATAGTTTTAAACTACTGGCATCAATTATAGTCCTGCTCTTAAGCCAACATTTTAAATTTATAAGTACAAAAACCACATTTTCTTGTGTAAATACTTATGCAGAATCATTTATATGACTACAGTTAAATCCATGGTCCATCTAGAATTATTCTAGTGTCACATGTGCTCCTTAGTGGTTTATTCTCATTGTCACCTTTTTAAAGTCCCTGTTGACTGACTTTAGTATATTTTCCTTTTATTTCTTTCATATAACTTAGAAAAACTTTAAATGATCTATTTTGTTTGCCTGAAAGTTGAATACCTTAATGCTCTTTTTTAGCACTGTATGTTTTACAGCCTAAAATATGCTTAGCACTAGTTCAATAGGAATAAATGAATGAATTAAAAAAATTACCAAACTTGACTGGCTGATTTTATGACTCTTGATTTGTTCATACTGTAGATCTTCCTCTAATTGACAGCCTAATTCGAGTGTTAGAAAATATGGAGCATTGTCAGAAGAAGCCAGAGAAATCAACAGACTTTAACACAGAAGAAACTAACAAGTCTGATTTAACACAAGATGACTTCCATTTGAAAATCCTAAAGGATGTTTCATGTGAATTTCTTTCCAATATTTTTCAGGCATTAACAAAGGTAGGAAAGACAAACGAGTAGTTTCTTCAACAAAAGAAAGTATAGATTGCTAGTTACCTAAGTTTATTACTGCTATCGTTTTTGTTTGCATTTTTGTTTGTTTGTGGTGGGAGTGCTAGGATTGAATCCTGGATCTTGTACCATGGAGACAGGCCAGAGCAGAATGCCTTGGTCCTCTACCTCTGGATGCATCCTTAGCCCTGCTGTTGTTGTCCTAGTATAAAAGTACCATAGCTGGAAGAGTCAAGTCTTATATCAGTCACTTATAACCTGAAAACAGCAACTAATGTAGTTTAGAATATTTATATATGCTAATGGCAACAGACCATATTGCCAAAATGCTGTTGGCACATGAAAATGTTCACTTTGCTCGACTCTTCTCTTATGTATTGCAATTTTTATACGAAGTAAAGTTCAATAGGTGATAAATTGTGCCTTATTTGGATTTGTATTTTTTTGATATTTTTGAGATGGAAAATCTTTTTATATATTTTGTACATTATTTGTGTTTCTGTTTAGAAGTATATTAACTTTTTTTCCTTTTCTTGTGTGTGATGCTGAGAGTCCAGTTTGAGGCCTTGCATACCACTGAGTTCCACTCCAGTTCTCTATTCATGTTGATTATTACCTGAACTTCTTGGACAGTATATCTTTTTTTATATTTATTGAAAGCATTTTTTTAATTGATTACCACTGCTTTTTGTTTTTTGGAAGGAAGGATAAACTTTTTTTCTAAGTTATTGGAATACAGCTGGAAGGTGGGCTGAGAATAAATGCAGATATAAATCATAGAAATTCTTACATAAAATTTCTGAGAGGGGCTGGGAATATGGCCTAGTGATTAAGTGCATGCCTTGCATACATGAAGCTCTGGGTTTGATTCCTCAGCACCACATAAACAGAAAAAGCCAGAAGTAGAGCTGTGGCTCAAGAGGTAGAGTGCTAGCCTTAAGCAAAAAGAAGCCAGCGAAGGTGCTCAGGCTCTGAGTTCAAACCCCAGGACTGGCCAAAAAAAAAAAAAAAAATTCTAAGGAAATTAATCTCATAAAAATTCTGAAGAAATTGAGGAATCACTACCCTTTTTTCAGGTGATATAGTGATATGATCCATATAGAAAGATTATTGCAGTAACAATGGAGAGGAAGAAATAGAGACATTGAGGCCTGAGGCCAGGAAACTTACTTATTCTTTTTTTTTTTGGCCAGTCCTGGGCCTTGGACTCAGGGCCTGAGCACTGTCCCTGGCTTCTTCCCGCTCAAGGCTAGCACTCTGCCACCTGAGCCACAGCGCCCCTTCTGGCCATTTTCCATATATGTGGTGCTGGGGAATCGAACCCAGAACTTCATGTGTAGGAGGCAAGCGCTCTTGCCACTAGGCCATATTCCCAGCCCCGAAACTTACTTATTCTTAAAGAATAACCTGGAAAGTAATGAGAGAGGGATGGGATATGAGAAAAGTTTAGCAGGTAGAATTGAACTCCTGAGGGGAGGAGTGAGCAGCAGGGGGGAAGGGAATGTCCAGTCCATGCCCTCCCTTCTGGTTTGCAGCAGGGTGGTAGGTGGTAGCACCCTGAACTGAAGTAGCACAAGGGAAAAATATGTTTGGTTCTTAATGGAGGGCTCAGTTTGAGACATCTGAATTGCCTTCCTGGCCAGTAAGGAATCGTATACACTGATTTGTATTTATTTACCAGATAGAGCTTTAGGAATCTTTCTTTTTTTGACACTGATTTTTGTTGTTATTTTAGGAGACTGTGGCTCAGGGACTAAAGGAGGGCCAGTTAAACAAACAGAAATGTTCCTGTGTATTTCAAAACCTCCTTCCTTTTTATATTTCTGTGGTGAGTATGGGTAAATGTATAGGGGTTGAATGTCACAGGATTACTAAAGTATTTTCACTAAGGACTTGATGCTTTGAAGCCATTGTCAAAAAAGAACGTACACTTACATGACTTAAAGCCTTGTCAGCAAGATGGCTACTGGGTATCTTGTAGTGTTCTAACTGTAAGAAGAAGGAATCAGCATGGAATTTATATTCTCCCTTTTTGTTATGAAGTAGACAGAATATGTATTAAGCAAAGTGCCATTCATAGGAAGAGTCTATATGTGATACATTTGCTCCCATTGGAGCAGTTTCAGGCCAGAAAGTTTTGTAGGAGAGTGAAGTAAGGAAATGAGGTCATGAGGAGACATGTGGTAATAAAGTGGAGGGTTGTCAATCCCCTGAGGGGAAACAACAGGAGAGTCAGCACTAGCTTAGTGAAACAAGTGGTTTAGGGAAGGTCACTTCCTAGAAGTACTATTACCTGTCATCTGGGGAATCTACCCACCTGTCTTTCTGTTAAGACTTTCTAGAAACCCCAAGTACAGCGTTTTTATAACTAATGGCAACAACATCTTTAGAACTGCCTTTTCCTCCACGTTGTTGATTCAGTTCTTTGTTTGCTTCATAGGTGGAAGACTTTATGAAAATACTGCAGGAAGTCGATAAAGCCCTTACTGATGACCTGAAGAAAAGTTTTCCAAGTTTGAAGGTTCAGACCTAAAAACTGAGTTGGAATTTCTTCAGTTCAGGAAATAAACTTTCTTTTTTTTTTTTGTAGTTGGTATATAGGAGATGCTGGATAGAATTCCTGTTTGCTTTACACTCAGCCCTGCTTCCTTCTGAGTTACCTCATTTCCATCAGCATAGGAACTGGAGTTTCACTGCGTACTTTCCAGTCCTCCTTCCCCATAATGATTTTGTGTTACTTATCTTAGATGAAGAAGAAGTAAGCAGAAATAAATACAAGCTTATCGTTGAGGTTATTTTTAGGATATGTGAGGAGTTGGTGAAGATTTTCTTATAAATCTCAGTTTTTACACAAGAATTTTGTGTCCACTATGAGAACCCATAGCTACTATAACCGAAAGCCCTGTTACAGTAGCTTAATCTGATAACAGTTATGTGTTTTATGCAGTAAGTAGAGGCATGAGAAGTAGCTCAGGGATCCCGCCCCCTTTCGCCAGTTCTTCCCCTTGGTCTGCCATGTTGTCCTGGGTGTTCATGTCCATCATTTGTCATTAAGTGAGCTGTGCCCTGGAGTTCATCCACGTTCAAGAACGAAAAAGGAAAAGAAGCACAGAGGCTTTATTTTGGCAAGTCTTACTCTTCCTTATTGGGAAAGGACAGCCCTACCTGGTCTCCTGTGTCATGTGTTAAGATTTTAAATCTCATATTTTCATATTCTCATATTTCATATTCTGTAATAGGGAAGTGGTGACTGGCTTTCAGAGAGCCAGTCCATGTATTGGCTACAAAATGCAAACATTTTAGCTATTATGTGAGTGTAATTTCTTTTGATTTCTCTATATTGTTAGTAGTAACTCAGAAGCAGTGTTTGCTATTATTTTGCCTTTGAGTGTTTTTCTCTGTTGTACATATAAAGGCAACAATGTTGACATTTTCATTAAAATTCATTAACAAAATTCCACATAATTTTAGTGGTTGAAGTTCAGAAAATGATTTACATTGAACAAATTTAAATTGACATCGAGGGGGTTTAATAATGTTGGATGGTTTGTAGTCATTGTGGTACACGGTGCCCCCTCAGATGTCACATCCTTGTTGGCACTTCTGGGATCTGGACTCAGGGCTTGGTGCCCCAAGCAGGTGCACTTACACAAACAGCCAGTGTGCATGGTTTATTGTGTCACTTTTTGTTTCTCTCTCTCTCTCTCTCTTTTTTTTTAATATTGTAGGGCTGGGAATGTGGCTTAGTGGTAGAGTGCTTGCCTAGCATGCATGAAGCCCTGGGTTTGATTCCTCAGTATCACATAAGCAGAAAAAGCTGGAGGTGGTGCTGTGGCTCAAATGGTAGAGCACTAGCCTTGAGCACAGAGAGGTTCAGGGACAGAGTCCAGACCCTGAGTTCGAGCCCCAGGACTGGCAAAAAAAAAAAAAAAAAAAAGGAAACATGATATACAGAGGGGTTACAGTTATATAAGGTAAAGAGTACACTTTTTTGTGGCTACTCTTTTTTTATTTTTTTAATTTATTGTCAAGGTGATATACTGAGGGGTTACAGTTATGTATGTAAGGTAGTGAGTTCATGTGTTACTCTTTTCTGTTGTAATTTTATAAGGCAGTAGTACATATTTTCATTGTAATCTGTAATCTATAACTTACCATAGTTATTTTTTTTTTAAATGCTAAACCTTTTTAAGTGCTACACTGTTTGAAGAAGTCACACCAGAGTCCTGGAAGTCTTGTAGTAGTGGTTTGAAATGATGCTTTCTCCAGAACACGAATAGGAAATTTGAAAGTACATAAGTTTACTTTTTTTTTTTTTTTTTGCAGGGGAGGGAAAATTACAGACAAATCTGAGTATTTGTTACATGTGTTGTTCTTTAAATTTGGATTCTGTTTTTGAAATGCCTAAATCATTTTAAGAGAAGATATGTTTTTCTGCCTTAAAAACACACACATTTTGTTCCCAACAGCTATTGGGATTGATAGTACTAAACTGTTTGCGTCTCATTTATTTTTTTGGCTGATCTACCTTTCTAGATTGAGTATTTTTCTGTTCTGCTACTAGTATTTCCTTTTTGCCTCACCTTTGAATTACTTCTTTAGTGTGTAAGTGGGAAAAGATTTTAGAAGTACCTCTCAGCATATATACTTTTTGTGATGAACTGCACGTAGAAATCAACTGTAGGTATTGAGAAAAAACTCGTTTGGGGCTCATTGGATCTAAAGTAAAACATTTCCTGTGGTTGAGCTGTAGTAATGGCATCAAGCTATACTTCAGGAAATTGAAGAAAAGGAGTGCTGGAATTAAAAATTACCTTGCTTAACTAGTATACTTCACATGATAGCCTAGTTGTTCAAGGAACACATTTATGATCTGTTCTACCCAAGCATGCTTTCTCACAGCCTTACATCTTCAGTTTTCTCTGCTCCTGGAAGGAAGGCTTTTTTTTTTCTTTCCCTTTAAATCTTTAAGTGGTTGTACAAAGGAGTTGCCATTTAACAGAGAGTTCATGAATACAATATATCGTGATCAGTGTCACTCCGTTTAGCATTCTCACCCAGCCTGCTCCTCCCCACCACTTCCCTTCTTACTTCTGTAGGGTATACATTGGATTCTTGTCCGCATTTTCCTGGAGGAAGTTTCAAGAAAGGGAAATAGGTAAATACTTGCCTATAATTAGTGCATTCTAGGTCTTTTTTAGAATTGTAAAAATGTTACAAAAAGCCATGTTTATAGTAAAATGATAGATTCCTTGGGTTTGCTTCAAAGTAGTCTTGGGCAAGAGGAGGGAATAGCAGAAACAAGATTGACCAGGAGTAATGGATTGATTATGTGAGGATGGGTCATACTGTTCTCTTATTTTTGTAATTGAGGTTTACTACATTAAAGTTTAATGAAAGTCAGTAAATTAACACAATTTTAAGCCTGAGTTTATGTCTGGTGCATAATGTCTTTTATGTTTCAACAAAACTTAAACTGTTGTAATAGCACCAACTTACACTGTTGTAATAGCACTGGTCTAATAAGCATGAAGCCCTGAGTTCAAATCACAGCACTGAGAAAAATGAGCAAATAACCAAGTGTGGGACACGATTGCTCTTATCATTTCCGCTGACAAGGAGACTATTGTAATGAGAAACATTAGTGACTCCCAACCAGATGGGAACTGGTTTCATACATGTCTTAGCACCCTAGTAGGTGCTTTCACTAGTGAAAAGTCAGCAATCTTTAATGGTACATTGTGGGCGGTGGAATAGTTAAGGAAAGAAGCAGAATCGGGACATCGAATTTTACAAGCTCTCCTTTGTCCAGTGCTTATTCATTGGGCCCTATAATCAGACCTACAATAGACTGGGTGGACGAGTACTGTCCTTAGGACCCAGACCAGACCAGGAACTCACACAAGCAGTGAGATAAAGTGGGAGGATATCTAGTCAAATTTCTTAACTCTTAATTGTGAACAACCCAAGGAATTTCTGTAGTATAAAAGCCAAATAACCTCCATTGGCTTCTGGTTAGTTTCATAACCAAATATTTTAGAGTAATAGGCTACTTTTTGTTTGATGATTATTATGCCCACATGACTACTCTTTTTTTTAGGTGTAGGGGTGAGGGGGAGCATACAGGGCTTTGAACTCAGGGCCTTACACTTGCTTGGCCGTGATCTAAGTCCTTTTTACTTATAGTTTTGTTTTAGCTCAGGTCTTGTCGCTGGGCTGCCTTTCCTTGTGATACCTATGCTTCCCACATAGCCAGGCATGTGCCACCATACCTGGTTTATCTGTTGAGATGGGGTTTCACTAGCTATGCTTAGACTCAAACCACAATCCTTTTTCTGTTTCTGCCTCCCTCACTTGTGTTAACCACCATACCTTCACTGACTGTCTTAATAGCTGTGCTTTCTTGGGATCATTCTCTGAAAGTGTCCATAGCATCAATTTCATACCATAGGAGCCTGACAAGGAACTCGGCTATGGTAAAGGGCCATGGCACCCAGAAACCAGACTTGGAGGAGAGACGCTTTGTACATCATCTGTACTCACTGATCACCTGTAGCTTGACTGCGAATACAGTCAACTAAAGTTGGAATTTAATATATCACAGAAGCTGTGTAAGGATGTGGGAAAGTATGGTGGACAGAACGTTCCTGGTAGAATGGCCACCATATGTTTAGGTTCTACCATGCAGGTACTCTACAAAGATATTTTATATTAGCCAACAGTAATTCCAGAAAGCAATGATCATTTTATAGATGGGAAGGTGGAGGTTCAGAGTATTCAGAAATTTGTCCTGCAGCACTTTAGCACACCAATGTTTCCAGCTGCTTAAGAGGCAGAGACCAGGATTTTGGTTCAAAGCCAGCTTGAGCAAAAAGTAGACCCCACTCTCCACAAATAAGCTGAGTTTGGTGGTTCATGTCTGTAATCTCAACAGTGCAGAAGATGTAGATAAGGATTGTAGTCCAAGGCCAGACTAGGCACAAAGCACAAGACCCTGTCTAAAAAAAATCTAAAACAAGAGTTAGTGATGCCTCTCAAGTGGCTGCCCACCTGCCTAGTAAGTGCGAGGCCCTGAGTTCAAATCCTAGTATTAGCACCACCACCAAATAAATTTTTGCTTCAAGTTGCAAAGGCAAAAGGTAGCTGACTCAGTATTTGAATCTATCCTGAAAGTCTTATGGCTGTATCCTGGAGCAAATCATGAGGTGTTTGTAGACAACTGGGATATTTACATACCAGTGCCTCCTTTTCTGAGATTTCCCTCTGAACTGACTCCATTCCTCTGTGTTTGCAGTGTGTGGCTGAACAGGAATCGATTTCCAAGCCAAGCAGGGGTAGTCATGAGCAGTGGTCTGTAAAGACCATGTAACACACAGAGCTGAGGGAACTGTTCAGAGCAACCAGTCCCTTGTTAAGTCCCCTTGGTGCCTGACATTATTAGAAGTCTTACAAGGGCTGCATTCATTCCACTAATCAGAATGGGACAAGTACAGAGGATGTATAATGGAGGAGGCCATGCTCCTGGAGCAGGTTGGTTCAATATTCTCAGTTCACCTCTGAGCCTGAGTCCCTGACATGGTGGATGGGGTGTACTCCCCTGTCCTTTGACTCTGAGCTGGGCCAAGTCGCTTTAGCCAATAAAATGCTGATAGAGCTGAGGGCAGAATGCTTTGGTGTGCTTGTTTGATTTACCTTTCCTGTCATTCACAGTGGGAGGGGCATGACCTGGGCAGCCATTGATCTATGCAGGGTAAGAGGTATGAAGCAAGCCAGTCATGCTGCCTGGAACCTGGAGTGCAGTCTATCCCAACAGAGTTGCCCCTATACACCCAAGAGCAAGAACTTCATGCTTATTGAGTCACTGAGCTTTGAGGAGTGGTTTGTTACACAGCATTGTTAAGGCAATAGCTTTCTGCAACTGCCTGAGAGAAGCTGCCTTGGTCCTCAGATGCTTTCTAGCTTCATCTTGAAGTTTTTTTGGGGGCCCCAACAATAATTCCTGCACTAAGGGTCTGGGCTATCCCAGTGTCTCTATCACAAACTTTGCTTATGAATGAGTTCCATCTGAGACAGTCATTAGCATTCCCATTCCTATTTTTGAAAGCATTTATTTTAGCCAAACATGGTGGTGAATGCCTGCAATCCTTGCACTTGAGAGGCTGAGGCTAGAGGATCATACGTTTGAGGCCAGCCTGAGCTAAAGACACAAGAACAAAATGAAATTAAATTGGCAGGGATGTTCATATGTATGGGGTACAATTTGATTGCAGTTCCTATGTACAAACTGCAAAGATCAGTCATCTCACATTTATCAAAGATTTCTTTTTGTTGAGATTCAAAATCTTCTCAACTATTCCATATCCCCTATGTTCAAGTAATAGGTGTACAGGAGAGATTGACAGTCTGTAAATGACTGGAAACTATGAAGAAAGCTATATTCTTTTTTAAAATCCTCTATTTTCACCTATGAAACTGACAGTACCACTTCAGGCATTGTTGAACAAAACAGCTATGTGGCAGAGTGGCATTAGATACTCAAAAGTCAGCAACCTTCCACAGAAATGCTTTATTACAAGGGTCTTAGGTTTCTTGCTTATATTTGATGAGGTGCAGCACTAATGAAAGTATTCCTAAACAAAGGCACTGTACGCTGTATAGGAAGATGAGTTCAACTAAGTTGAACTGCATGGGACATTATGCAGAAAGTGATCACATAGTCATGGGTAATGGAGAAAGGGGAAAACATCTATGGAGGGTGATGATGACCTTGAGCCAGGTCACTCTAAGAGAAGCCATCTCTGCCTATCTTACAGGACTGATGTATTTAGTGGTTGTTTTAGTACTTCAGAAATTGTAAAAGTTTCAAATCATTAAGGACCCTCCAAACACTAATGCTTTGTTAAATGGGATCAGTTTTTAAGTAGGTCTTAGCAAAATGGCATTTCATGTTTATTAAAATTTAGGCTTTCTTGAATGTGATCTGAAGTCTTAGAAATCTGAATTAGGGTTATAGATAAACCATGTTTGTTCTTCACTAGAGGTAAACCATATTCTACTTCAAATCTGATTCGTACCAGAATATCAAGGGCCCTTTAACTTTGGTCTTAATGTATTCCTATGTGGGCTCTAAATACGTTTCCCTATGAAATGGTTTTAAATGAACTTTTAAAGACCAACTTCCTGTGTTCCACTGTGAAGACTCAGTATATATTTATAAAAATCTTGTCTGCTTGTTAGAACACTCCCTTGATTCATATAATGCTGTGTCAATATTGGGCTTGTGGACCTGCAGGCTGTTTAGAAGTGGGAGTCTGACCAGACCATCTGCCAAACGCAGCCATTGCAAACGATTTTCTCTATGACTGTAATGAAATCGCTAAAATCATTTCCTGTTCCCTGTCCTTGTTCAGATCTTCTATCTACTGTCAATAAGAGGATATTAAAATACTCAGGAAAGTCCACATATCCTTTTCATTCTGGTCTCCACAATGAAGCCCAGCGCTTTGTGTTTTAGTGATGGAAATAATAAATAATCAGTGACGTCAAGCCTATTGTAATAAAAGAAGGCTGCTTATTAAATCCCCTTTCTCCAGCTGGTTTTTCTTTGACATCATGGGATCTGTGTGTACTGACTTTTATGGGTTTTCCCTCTTACCTTACATGAGAAATTGAACTTTTGAGAAATCTTCATAGAAGTGACACTTTCTGCTCAGCCCAGGGTGAATATAGACTCCCAACAAGTGGAAAGAAAAAAACAGTGATATTATGTATTTTGAAGGAGTTTGACTTCCTCAGATAGAAGCTTGCTTCCAGGAAGGAGAGTTGTTTGAAAATACAGTATATGGGTAGGTGGGAGTATATGTGTAATCACACAGCCTACAGTTCGAGTGAATGCACATATTATGGTTTTATTATGTCAACATATGATCATAGAGGAATTTTTTTTTGCTTAGCTTTTTCACTCTGGGCTGGCACTCTACCACTTGAGCCATATCTCTACTCCTGGATTTTTGCTGGTTAATTGGAGATAGGAGTCTCTTGGATTTGTCTGCCTAGACTGGCTTCAAACTGAGATCCTCAGATCTGTCTTCTGAGTAGCTACATTTACAGGCATAAGCCACTGGTGCCTGCCCCATCAACTTCAATGGTGTTAACCCCATACCATTTGAGAAACTTGGCATCTCTGGAAATTCGTTCTTTCTCTGACACTGTATTTAAGAAAGAATGGTGGCATTTGTAAGTCTACAATTCTATGTTTTCTAAAGTGCAACTGATTTCAGATGTTTCCTGCCTGCCCATAACCAGTCATGGAGCATTTCCTGGAAGAAACTCACAAGGCCTTTAGCTTCTTCACTGCAATGCACTGTGTTGTCACTGGAAGAAAAGAAATCTGTTGATGTGGCTGGCCCTGGAGTGTCAATTAAACTCTCCAGTTCCTTCTTTCCCTCTCTCCCTTTCTTCCTTCCTTCTATCCTCTCTTCCTCCTTTCTTTCCTTCCTTTCTTTTTTGTTCCTGTCCTGGGCTTGAACTCAGGGCCTAGGCACTGTCCCTAGGATTCTTTTGTTCAAAGCTAGCACTCTACCACTTGAGCCCAGCGCTGCTTCTGGATTTTTCCGAATAGTTTGTTGGAGATAAGAATTTCAAGGATTTTTCTGCCCACTGGCTTCAAAAAGCAACCCTCAGATCTCAGCCTCCTGAGTATCTAGAATTATAGGTATAAGCCACCAGTGTCCAGCCTCTCTAATTTCTTTTTATGTTTGTTTTAGATTTGGACAAACCAGATGGCTTGTTTGTCCTAAATTATTTCAGCTTTTATTACTTTAGTATCCAATATGTAAAATAAGTAGAGGTGTGTGTGTGTGTGTGTGTGTGTGTGTGTAAGACAGAGGGGGGGAGGGAGAGGGAGAGTGTACTAGGGTTTGTACTTTGGGCCTGGGTCCCTCTTTAGCTTTATCTTTCAAGGCTGGCATTCTACCACTTGAGCCACAACCCCACTTCTGGCTTTTTGGTGATTAGAGATAAGAGTGTTATGGGCTTCATTGCCCAGATTGACTGAACTGTGGTCCTCAAATCTCAGTCTCCTGAGTTAGCTAGGATGTGAACCACCAATGCCCAGCAATTAGAGGCTTTTTGCTACAAATATACCTCTTTGGTTTTTGCCCACATCAAGTGATATTTGAATGGTCTTTAAAGATGCAAATTTCATATCTTCACAAGAGTCTTCAGTGATCTGGAAATGTTTGTGTTGTGGATTTTCTCCTTTATTTTGTTGGACTATGTCAGTATGGGTTGCTGATTTCTTTAGCGCAATTATGGGAAAGCATACAGTATCCAAACCAACGCAGCCATTGCTTGAGGACTATCATGTCCTTTAGGAAGTTGCTTGAACCCTGAGCTCTGTGGCCCCTGAGGGAAACAGAAGACTCATGCTGCAGAGGCCCTTTAGAAGAACGTGCCAGCTGCTCCGTAACTGTGAGCTGTGTCTCCTTTGATGGGGAGATTAATATTTTCCATAATCATGTCATCCTGGTTGTTCTGGGCTCAGAGTTTACTCAGACTTGAATTTCCAGAGATGCCAAATGATAGTTAATTAAAGAAGAAAAAAAATGTTTCCTCTCATTTCGTCTCCTTGCTATTCATCTCTGGAAGGGATGGGAAAAGGATTTGTTGCCAATATGAGTGAAGATGTCTACTTCCTTTTGCAATTCTGGATATAAAGAACTAGAACTAGAAGAAAGCCATTACATGGCAGAGAAGAGGAAGACACTGCAAGAAGGGTATTGCTGTACATAAGTAATTCCAAACAGCAAAAACTGAGCAGTGCATCAACCTAAGTCACACACTTGAAGGATGGTTTCATGGTGCTGTAGACATCTGGGCCTGGGAATGAGAATGGAGGAACGGGGGGGGGGGGGGCGCAGTTATAGTTGATGAGATTGTCCCCAGGAGGAGTTTGTCTAGAAGTTTGATCCATGTCTGTTTCTATCCCAGAGAAGCCTTCATTCACTTACTTGCTGCAGGCTGGAGTTTAGTTAAAAATCTTTCTTTTCGGGGCTGGGAATATGGCCTAGTGGCAAGAGTGCCTCCCTTGTATACATGAAGCCCAGGGTTCGATTCCCCAGCACCACATATATAGAAAATGGCCAGAAGGGGCGCTGTGGCAGAGTGCTAGCCTTGAGCAAAAAGAAGCCAGGGACAGTGCTCAGGCCCTGAGTCCAAGCCACAGGACTGGCCAAAAAAAAAAAAAATCTTTCTTTTCAGGCCAAGCTTGAAGGTTTGTACTTGTAATCTCAGCAGTTTGGGAGACGAACATGGTCTCAGGCCAACCCAGATTAAAAAAAAAATAGTGAGGAATATGGTTCAAGTGGCAGAATGCCTGCATAGCAAGTATGAGGCTCTGAGTTAAGTTTCCAGTATCACAAGAAACAAAAGGGGGTGGGGGTGGGAGACTAGGTGTGGTGGCTCAAGCTACTTGGTAGGCAGAAATTGGGAGACTGAAGTTTGAGATCAGACTGGGCATAGAATTTTGAAGACTCCACCTGAACCAATGGCTGGGTGCAATGGTGCATGTCTGTTATCCCAGCTGTGAGGCGAGCACAATGGCTAGGCATGAGTGGCACTCATCCGTCATCCCTGTGTAACAGGGGGAAGTAAAAACAGGAAGCACAAGTGGGAAGACCAAAGCCCAGAGTGACCAGGGCATAAGTTCAGACCCTACTTTGAAAATAAAATGAAAAGGAACTGGGGACCTGGTAAGTGATAGCATTCCTGCTTATCTCTAAATTCAATCCCCTGTACCTTTAGCAAGACCTGTCTCAACAAATAAACTGAGGTGTTGGTACAAGCCTGTGTTCCCAACTATATGGGAGACCATAGGTAAGGGGATCATGGTCTAAGCTGGTCCAAACAAAAACATAAGACCCTATTTTTAAAATTATCTAAATTTTAAAAGATATGGAAATATGGCTCCTTGGCAGTGCTCTTGGCACAAAGCCAAGTTCAAACCCTAAATCCTTTCTGACTCTAAAATTGGAGCTCCAGTTTTTCTTCTTTAAGAAAAAAGGGCAGGGAATGATGTTGATATAGGCTATGTAGCCTTGGCTGGCTTGGACCTCACTGTGTTTGTCCCTTCCTCCTGAGTTCTGGGATTGTAGGTGTGCACCCCCATGCCAGGTTTTATCATCACTCGTGACTGGTTTCCTCCCATTTAATGCTAGGGTTAGTTTCTGTACAGTTGCTGTTGGAGGGTTTCAATGGGCAGAGGACTGGTTCTCTGTGAGAGAGTTGAGATGTTCATAGAGCATAGGTCCTATTCAATGTCCTATCTTTGATCAGAGACTCTCAGTATGTACTCACCGAGTGCTCTGTGGAAGTTTATTGAGCCAGTAAGAGAGAAACTGAACTGTGGATGAACACTTCCTACTGATTCCACAGTCTGTTGTGACTTGAATTTATGATATGGTAAATAGTGTGCTCAGTTAGTGAGACTAACAAGGTTAAGCTAGGAGGGAAACCTGAGAATGAATTCATAGCTCTTATACCAGTTCCTGAAATCAAGGGTCCATGGTATTTCCTGGAAGTGGTCAATTTGAACTCTTAAACTAAGTATGTTTCAGGTGGCACAAATGTAGCTCTGACCTCCTTTGTCCTTGAGATGGTCGTAGACTAGTCAGCTGGTGCTTAGCCAGCAGGAGTCACTCAGAAGTATAACTTGGCTGTGAGATGTACATGCAGATTAACAGCCCTCTTAAAGGGACTACCACATGAAAGCTAATCACTTGCAAGCAACACGTTTATGGTCGTGATTCCCCGCCTCCCTCCATAGTGATTTGTGCAGTGCTTTCAGAAGGAACATCATTGTGGCATGAAAAAGTGTTTGCCCCAAGTGGTGAGGGTTTGCAGTTTGAATGTTGCACTATATTGGTGGATTTCATAGCCAACACTGAGTTTTCTATTTTATAGCATTTCTACTGCAAGGCTTTTGTAAGAGACATACTCATCCTTTTCTTTGGCCCTGGAGTTTTATACCTCTCTGTCCTCCCTACCTTTCTGGCAGGAGTTACCTGGTGACACTTATGAGGCTGATTTAAAGTGCTACATATTGTATTCAGTGATTTTATTGCAGAGGCAAACAATACCCATTTCTGCCTCACCCATGAGCTGGTTGGCAGGGAGGATGGCCATGTGTGGAATGTCCTTTTCTGTGTCTTTAGCCAGGTGCATAGCTAGGACCTTGACTTCCTGACCAAGTGTGGTGATTATGAATGCAGGCTCAAGAAAGAGGGGGATCATGTGCAGGAGCCCACGAGAGGACTTCAGCTGAGTCTTGAAGTGGCTCTGAACTCACTGAGCTGTATTTACCCATGCCATTGACAAAGTACAGGGGGCTGATCTCTGGCTCTCAGGCTTCCCTTTTCCTGGCCACATATTATTTTTCCTTCCAAATGTTGTTTTCCACTAATATACCTAAATTCTTAATTTTAGACTTGTCTAGTTTATCTTTAAACTTTCTATTTAATATTAAGGGGTTATAATGCCATAATCCAGGTAATGAGTACAATGCTTCTTGGACTATGTCACCCCTTCCTTTGCTTCCCTACATTTTCCACCTCCTATCCCTATCCACAAGTTGCATAGATTTTTACATAGTGTATATTGAATACAATGATTGCATTGGCTCACCCTTCCTCTCTTCATTCCTGTATACTTCCATGCTCCTTCAAAACAACAAATCCCATGTTTCCATTTCCTGGAATTTGTTTTGATAAATAGTACTTTAGATGTTTGGAGACATTAAGCAATTGGATTCCTCCTCCAAACGTGTCGTCCTTTGATCAACTTGTTTGTATGTCAATGCATAGAGCCCCATATAATTTATCATGTCCAGTTGTATTTTAGATTTGACTTTGACATATGAGAGGAAACATGTACCATTTGTCTCTTTGAACTTGACTTACCTCACTTAATATGATTTGTTCTTGGTCCCCCTCCAAATGACATATTATTCTTTCTAATGGATGAGTTAAATTCCACTATGTGTGTATACCACATTTTCTTGATCCACTCATCTATTGTAGGGCATCTGGGCTATTTCCATAAACAGCTATTTTGAATAGTGCAGAAATGAACATGGATGTGCAAATAAGTGTCTTTATCATATCCTGACTTGTAATGTTGCGGGCAGATGCCCAGAAGTGGTATGGCTGGATTAGAAGGTAGTTCTATATGTTGTTTTTTGAGAAATCTCCAAACTGCCATCCAAAGTGGTTGTACTACTTTACATCCCCACCAACAGTGCAATAGGGTTCCTTCCGCAACCCCCCCATCCCTGCCAGCATTTGTTGTTGTTTGAGTTCTTGATGTTGAACAAACTAACTGGGGTGAAATGGAATCTCAAAGTTGTTTGGATTTGCATTTCCTTTATGGCCAGGTAGCCTTTCTTCATGCGTTTATTGGGTACTCTTCTTCTAAGAAGTCTGTATTTAGCTCCTTTGGTCAAACATTGGAACTCTGTGTACCAAACACTTAGCAAGACACATCCACGTTATGTACAATCTGATTATGAGTGGCTTGGTTGCTTACTCCAAGTGTTACATAATACATAAGCCAGAGCCTCCTCTTTCCCCTAATGAGAATAAAGGCGAATCAAGGGCATGGTTGCTACTCTGCATAGGGAAAAGCTAGAGGTATATTTTAAAAAATTGCCACAGTGGAGCCTGTAAAGTGTTCTAATATCTGGTGCCTATGAGGAAGGGCCCTGATTCCCCTCTTCCAGGTGAGGGGCTGGGCCATGAGTACTTTGTAGATAGGATTTTCCCAAAGATGAGGGCAAGTGCTCTCTGTTTTGCCCATTGGGAACTCAGGACTGGCTTTCCTTGTCTCTCCATATGGTGCATTTTCTCCTCTTGACCCTTCCAGAGGGTCCCATTTGGCTTTTCTCAGTCTTCTCCCAGGCCATGAAAGCCTAATGGAAATGAAGAAGGGATTTGATCATTGAGTTTGCCCATTTTCCCTCATGTAGACTCTGTGAGACCCTTTCATCAGAAGGTATCGTCCCAGAGATGGCTAATTAGACAAATGGTACTGGTTTTGCTTTCAGCAGCCTCAACAAATGCTGTTGCACTTGCTGTGGAAGGGTTGGCTGCTGTCCCTGAAGAAGAGGAGTCACTAACACTTCTTTAAACAGCACAAAACAGACACCAAGTTAGCAAAGATGGAGGAAATCAACTGTGCCAAGCACCAGGAATGATTTGAAGTAGTTGCACTTTTTTCATAGTTTGCTTTATTATGAACAGAAATGTTGTTTTGGATGACTCCAAGGAGTACCAGCCAGAGTCTTTTTATTTTTTTCTCCCTGTTATTGGGGCTTGAACTCAGGGCTAGGGCACTCTCCCTTAGCTTTTTTTGCTCAAGTCTGGCACTTTTCCGCTTGAGCTACACCTTCACTTCCAGTTTTTTAAAATACAATTTTATTGTTATTAGTAAGGCGTTGCGCAGGGGTTACCATTTCAAAATTCAGGTCGTGAAGTAAACCAATTATGAAATGGGCAAAGGAGCTAAAGCGAGACTTCACAAGAGAAGAGATAAAAATGGCAAAGAAACATATGAAGAAATGTTCAACATCCCTGGCAGTAAAGGAAATGCAAATAAAAACAACCCTGAGATACCACCTCACTCCATTTAGAATGGCCTATACTCTGAACTCAGGCAACAAGTGCTGGAGGGGATGCGGGGAAAGAGGAACCCTTCTCCATTGTTTGTGGGAGTGCAAATTAGTACAACCACTTTGGAGAACAGTATGGATGTTCCTCAAAAAGCTCAACATAGACCTACCCTATGACCTAGCCATACCACTCCTAGGCATCTATCCTGAACAACAGGTCTCAGGATATGAAAAAGACATCTGCACTTCCATGTTTATCACTGCACAATTCACAATAGCCAAAATATGGAAACAACCCAAATGCCCCTCTACAGATGAATGGATCCAAAAAATATGGTACCTATACACAATGGAATACTACATAGTGATTAGAAATGATGAAATATTGGTATTCGCAGGGAAATGGTCAGAACTTGAACAAATAATGTTGAGCGAGACAAGCCTAGAACACAGAAAACAAAGGGGCATGATCTCCTTGATATATGACTGTTAAGGAGTGGGGAGGAGGAGACAGTAGAGACCAGGTCTGCAAAACCAAAAACTTCTTGTCAAAGGGTATTTCCCACAGGTTTGGGTCAGTGACCTTACATTATGTAACTAAAACCAAACAACTACTCTAAAATAGACCTCTCAGTGGATCACAATAGCTCAAAAGCTATGTATTTATGATCATATAAGACAAGGATAAGCAAACTCTATTGTTGACATTATATTTAAAGTTCTAGGTAAATTTCCTTTGGCGTATGCCACATGGCTACTATATATGTTTTTGGTACACTGTGTATTGTATATATGTCTACCTGATCTAGGGAAGGGAAAGAAAAACAAGGGTGTAAGATATCACAAGAAATGTACACACTGCCCTATTATGTAACTGTACCCCTTTTGCACAACACCTTGTCAACAAAATTTAATTAATAAATAAATTTTTAAAAATTCAAGTCGTGAATACAATTCTCTTTTGGACAAGGTTACTCCTTCCTTCTTTTGCCTTTCCCCCACTTGCAGCCTTTTCCTAGTTATTGTAGACAAGAATCTTATAGACTTTTCTGCCCATGTGGGCTTTGAACTACCATCCTCAGATCTTAGTTCATGACTTTTTTTTTTTTGGCCAGTCCTGGGCCTTGGACTCAGGGCCTGAGCACTGTCCCTGGCTTCTTTTTGCTCAAGGCTAGCACTCTGCCACTTGAGCCACAGCACCACTTCTGGCTGTTTTCTACATATGTGGTGCTGGGGAATCAAACCCAGGGCTTCATGTATATGAGGCGAGCACTCTTGCCACGAGGCCATATTCCCAGCCTGGTTCATGACTCTTTTATGTGAATTGAGTGCCCAGGACTTAGAAAATCCAGGCTCTTCCAGATGATAGTGGGTGCTTTCATAATGATCTCAATAGGTCTATGGAATTCAAACCTAAAGATAATGAAGTCTAAAAAGCTGAAAAAATAAATGAAACATGAAGTAAGTCCACTAAGTTCCTTAGTCCACTGTTTGAAATTATGTAGTCCACTGAGGTAAAAAGTTTCCTTAGAAAGGCACGGCCTCGCTGTGGCTTGCTTCTGCCACTCACTGTGGGATTTAGGCAAGCTAAAAGCACAGCAAGGGGAAGGCCTTGTCACGATCTACATTCATCCTCATTGTGTTTGAAATGACCAATATTTTGGGGGGGTGGGTAATGTGATGAAGCAAAGGTGTTCCAATGATAAGCATGTTTTTCAATCATTTTTTTAAAGTATAGTTGAGAATCAAGGCAGATTAGGAATAGCAAAATTTGCATAATGTTGTGTGTAAGCAGCTTGTTGCCAGCTTTTCTCATAAAACCATTAGGTGTTATCTGAGATGAGCTTGCTGAAGGCATCATGTGAAGATTATGGAGCTTTCCTGGGGTGTCTGGGGGAGGGGCAGATAGTAGCTTTAGATCTTAGGTACTTTGTGTGTTAGCAGACCTGTACTCAACTCTTGCCATAAAGCCATCAGGTGTTATGAGATGAGCTCACTGAATATGTCATTGCATTATGTGAAGATTATGGTGCTTTTGGTGTGTGTGGGAGAGGATTTAATAGATTTGAATCCTGAGCACTCAAGAGATCTCAGCCTACTCAAATTAATTTCCATTTGAACACAGATAGAATCCCATATGGCTCCTAATACCTCTGAAGCTTCTAGTATCTTCTGTGCAGAAGCAGCCTGTACTTCATAACCACAGGTTCACAAATGGAATTTTGGCTTTTCTGATTAATGATGCTAAATAGCCTTTTGCTTTACTATCACATCTTGCATCTCTCTCAGACTTACACGTTTGTATTCCTTTATTCTTTCTCAAGGAATGTGCATGGAAAAATCACTTATCGAGTACCTCCGTCTGACAGATGAACATAGTGCTGGATCCTGGGCCATGCAGAGGAAAGGCACAGTTGTCCCGAGGGAGTTTATACAAGGAGGGACACAAGGAGACATAATGCTGCAGACAGAAGCAAACTTAAGGATCATTATCACCTTGACTGTGGCTTCTGGATGTTGGCTGCAGCTTGATTCAAGGATCTCCTTCAATTTAACAATGAAATCTAAGCTGGATCCTTGTTGATTTCTTTGCTAAATCAAGTCACAGTTTCATTGGAAAATAACATAGGGCTGAGGGAGAACAGTTAGCATCTAGTTTATGTTAAACCATTATGTACCAGGGAACTTTAGATGGTCACCAATCCTTTCCTACTCTCACCTCCTTCCCTCTCTCTTCCCTCCTCTTTCCCTCCCTTCCCCATTCCTTCCTGACTCATGAGGAGGTAAGCAACTCTGCCTCCTCATCCTCCTACCATGATATCTGCCTTCACCCTCGTCTAGAAACTACTGAGCAGCTGACTAAGACCTGGAACCTTTGAAACTGTGAGCCAAAGTAAATCCTTCCTTCTTTCGGCCGTCTCTCTCTGCTATTTATCACAGCAATGAAGAACTAACATACTGGGTTTTCCCCTAAACTTCATAATTTATTTGTATAAGGATTTAGAATTAAGCTATGTATTTAACATGATATGAATAGGTTAGCTCACATTACTAAAGGATAAATATTCTTCTGTTAAGGTAAAAAAAAAATCAAGTTTTATATTTACAAGTGAAATACATAGACTGGGAAGTGGTGCTGTGGCTCCATGGCTAGAGCTCTAGCCTTGAGCTGTAAGAGCTCAGGGACAATGCCCAGTTGCCCTAAGACCGACCAGAAACACATAGACTAAAACAAAGCAGAAGAAAGACACAAGGCAAACTTATGTAAATAACAAAATAGAAAACAGGAATTGTGAAACAAAAAGTAGATCACTGTATTTGATTTTGGTACCCTCCGTATTGTATACACATTTATCTGAATTAGGGAAGGGAAGGGGAATGTCAAAATGGCAAGACAAAGGATAAAAGGTGAACCAATGCAACAGCAATACTCATGAGACAATATGGTATTGGAAATTAACTGTACAGCTGGAGGGTGGGGAATTGAGGAGGAGGGAAGGCAGGAGAAAACTGAGGAAGGAGGTAACAAGTTTGACAAGAAATGTACTCACTATCTTACATATGTGACTGTAACCCCTCTGTACATCACCTTGACAATAAACATTTAAAAAGTAGAATTCATGGGAAAAAAGCATTAAAGCAGCATGAGTTTTAGAAAATTATTACTTCTTTTGAGACAGTGTCTTTTACATAGCCTCAGCTGACCTCAAACTCCAGCTTCTTCTGCCTCTACCTCCAAAGTACTAGGATTACACACGGACGCCACCATGCCAACCAGCCAGGGCCATTTTGAGTGATACAAGTTATAATAAAATGATCTCATAAATTAAAAAATAATGGTACAAGTAATACAAGTTATTAATAAGATGATATCATAAACTTAAAATAATGGTACAGCAACTAAATATAATAATTTTTTTAAAATACTAAATTAAAAAATTAGGAATCCCTTTCTACATCACCTTGACAATAAAATTAAATTTTAAAAAATCTAGGAAACTTAAACTAGCTTAGAAACTGATAACCCAAGTAAAAATCAATAAGGTCATATAGGATATGAATCACAGTATTTGACATAGTTGATTTTCACATATTAGCTTTATTTCTTCATCAGATCTAGCACTTATAAAGCATTTAGAATAGTGATAGAGATTACTGGATTAGAATAACATTTAGAATAGTCAGGCACTGTTCTAAATGCTTTATAATTGTGAACTCAATAAATCATCATAATAACACTATGAGATAACTCATTTTGTAAATAAGTCAAGTAAGGAAAAGCTATATTGCTTGAAATGTTGCTGTTTTCATGACCTTGCCCTGTCTTTTACATTGTAAGTGCACACATAAGCAGACCTTTGTATTCTGTGGAAAAGATCTTGAGTCTCCATATTTGGTTCTTGTCTTCTTGGTTTGTGAAAAAAGCTATTTCACAGCTCTCTTTAAAGTGTAATTACTTGTGTTATAGTCAGGAAGTGAAATTAATTATTTCCAAGGCATTTTAAAGCCTGATATTCTACCTTATAATTCCCTTCCCTTTTAGTGACAGTCAGATTCAGATGACAGCCAAATTTTCTGAAACTCTGAGTAGTCATACAGAGAATCATATGGAACAGTGATACCCTGGTCACTTAGGCTATAGTGAGAGGGGAATAAACATTATTGCATTCACACAATAAGGAGTTAATTCATCACTACAGGATTGCTTACCTATTCTTAGTAGTATATAGTAATCTACTCACAGAAAAGTTATTTTCTTCTCCTATATAATGCAACTTGCTTAAAAATGAAACTAGATGATGTAATGGGCCACATTAAGAATATCCTAGTAAGTCCCCTCCCAGAGGAGAAAACCTATGGGCACAGTTTCTGGCTCCTAGGCAATAAGCCTACAACACACACACACACACACACACACACACACACACACACACACACACACACACACACTTTTGTCCTGATGCTGGTGCTTAAGCTCAGGGCCTTGTGCTTTTGCTTAGCTTTTTTGAATAAGGCTGGCACTTGGCCACTGAGCCACATCTCCACTTCTGGCTTTTTTACTGGTTATTTGGAAATAAAAATCTCTCAGATTGGTTTTGAACCACAATCCTCAGATAACCCCCAGGGTAGCTAGGTGTGAGCTACCGGTATCTGGCTCAGTGCACCTGCATCTTGATCAATGTCATCCTTTCCATCATTCTTCCCCATCTCTCCAAATCCCACTCTGAAAACCTGAAAAGTGAGAAAGAAGTTAACCCATTTTTAGACCCCTAATCTCCAGGATCAAACAATAATATTTGTTGTTTGAGACTACTGTACTATTTACAGCAACATTGGAAACTAATGCATTTGCTAAGGACTTCCCTCTTCACCCTTTTAAAATTTATTTACCTCTTCCAGAATTTCATTGGAAATATCAGTTTAGTATTAGCAGCCAAGCAAACACTTCTAATTAGGCAAATGCACACAAAGATGTCTCTAACTGCTAGTCCTTTCTCTGAGGCCTTCTCAGAATAAGTGAATTTTAAACTTGTATCATTGAGCCCAATAAAAATCCTTAATTGGTGGAATTTCAGGCACAGTGCCAAGATTTTTTGGAAGTGGTCAGAATCATCTTAGAAATCTGACAGAGAGGAAAGCCCAGATGCCCGAAATCCTCAGGGTCATGGTCTAGGTACACCCAGAGAGGCCCAAAGAAGATTCTTGCTTTTCTCCACCCTTCAAGGTGCCATTATAAAGTCTTCTGTGCTATCAACTACCCAGGCCTTGACCTCAGGGCCAATTTCTACCCTGTTTTCCTGACCTCCTTGGGGATGGACTCATTGAATGAAATAGCCTCATCTCTTTTGTTTAACTGGGTAGTTCAAGTCCTCCCAAAGACTCAACTTTAGGAAAGTAATCTTTATCATCAGATTGGCTATAAAAGATCTCTCTTTGACCAGTTCTTCAAGGTATTGTAGCAAGAGCACTGGGTTTAAGGTTGGTGTGCTTTTGATTGATTCTGAGTCTACTTACTGTGTGCTACATAAGAATAGTATTTACATGATAGGATTATTGTATAGACTAAAAGAGAAACTGGAAGCTATAAGTGTCCTGCAATTAAAGTACATCTGTACTCAGCTATACTAGGATACATGCAACATGAAGTTCAAAAGCACTGTGTTAAGTGCCAGGAATCAAAAGCCTATAGATTTTGTAGTCAATTTTTCTCATTCTGAAAAAAGGCAAAATTATACAGACAGAAATAAAATAAATAGTTTCCAGGGACAGGATGTGGGAGGAGTGGAATGAGGCAAAGGAATTTTTTTTGTGTGTATCATAGATACGTTCCATCTTTTGATGTTTGATAGTTAATACTGGTTATTTTTGTCAAAACTTGGACTGTTCACTTCAAGAGTAGATAGCTGGGCTCAGTGAATTAAGCCTATAATCCTAGCTACTTGGAAATTGGAGATCAGGGATCATAGTGTTTGAGGAAGCCTGGGGAAAAAGAAGTTAGTGAGATTCTATCTCAAGCAAAGGCTGGGCACTGTAATGTATGCCTGTCATCCCAAAGGGAAACACAAACAGGATTGAAATCTAGGATAGCCAGGGCATAAAGTGAGCCCTTATCTTGAAAATAATGAACACAAAATGGGGTTGGTTCATGGCTCAAGTGGTAGAGTGCCTGCTTAGCAAGCCTGAGGTCCTGAGTTCAAACCCCTGGACTTCCCAACCCCATAAAAGAGTGGATAACTGCTGTGTTTATACACCAATAAAACCAACTTTTCGAAAGGGAATACCAAACTCGAGAGACAAAGGATAAAAAGACAATTATTCCAAAAGCAATACTTACAAAAACCGTTTGGTGTAAACCAACTGTACAACTCATGGGGGAGGGAGGGGGCAGAAAATGAGGGAGGAGGTAACAAGTTGAACAAGAAATGTATTCACTGCCTCACATATGAAATTGTAACTCTTCTGTACTTCACTTTAACAATAAAGGACAAAAAAGGGAAAAAAGAATGGACTTTTCCACTGTAAAAATCTAATAAAAAAACCCAACTTTTCAAAAAATAAGATATAAGAATGTCCTACACATAGCATGTTACGTATTATACTTGACTACCATATACAAGAGCCACACATCTGTTGACTCAATTGCCCCTGGATTGAAAATATTTGGGGAAAAAGTTGCCTGTGTACTATGTTCAGACTTTTATTCTTTGTCATTGTTCCCTAAGCAATATAGTATAACAACTATATACATAAGCACTTAAATTATATTATATGTTGCAAGTAATTTAAGATGACTTACAGCACAGAGGAAGATGTTGTAGGGGTTAGATATAAATTCTGCATGGGGGACGAGCATTCCTAGGTTGTGGCATCTGCAGGGGTCTGGGAAGCAGTCCCTACAGGATGCAGAGGGATGAAAAGTATTGTACTTTGTGGTAAGACCTAACCCACGGACTACTCAACCAACAGGGAAGCTATTCCAAACATTTACCTTCTGTGTCACATTCATCATGCTCACCGGGTGGCCGCTTTTACCTAAGTTCTGTTTTTTTTTTCTTTTTTTTTTGGCCAGTTCTGGGCCTTGAACTCAGGGCCTGAGCACTGTCCCTGGCTTCTTTTTGCTCAAGGCTAGCACTCTCACTTGAGCCACAGCGCCACTTCTGGCCGTTTTCTGTATATGTGGTGCTGGGGAATTGAACCCAGGGCCTCATGTATACGGGGCAAGCACTCTTGCCACTAGGCCATATCCCCAGCCCGGGGTGGCCGCTTTTAAGAAAGAATAAATTATAAGAGCACTAAGTGCTACCCTCCTAAGAAGTCCATCGACTGGGCTATCACATAACCTAGAAGCACAGAGATGTGTGGGAGGTGGGGGAAATTTCTGCCTTGCTCTCCAGCCAGAGGGGAGCCCTACAAGCCTCCAGGAAGCCATTAAGTCTGTCATAGAGGTTATTTGGTTTGGAGGGAAATTCTAACTCTGGCTTGTTTAATATTAGTCAGACTTTTGTGGCGAAGGATGACCCAGTATGAGCTTAATTAAAACGCCAGTCAAATACACCTGAAGGTTAAGGGCGGCAGCTGGCAGCATCAGCACAGGGGAGGCCAGCTCCGGGCGGATGCTCAGCCGCCCACCAGCCGAGCCCCCAACCTCGGCGCCTGGGTGCTCCCTTCTCATTGGCTACTGCCCGATGCCTCGGGCGCTCATTGGCCTACTCTGACTCAGGCTTCTTTTATTAGAGGCTCGCTGCGCGGGACCGCAGTCTGGTCCAGCTAACCACGGTGGCTCCCCAGGTGAGTGGAGTGGTCTCTCCCCTCGCACACCCCCCCTCCCGTGGACCAGGAATTGCCGGGAAATATCTGGGGGGCAATGGGCTGGCGCGGGGTATGGGCAAAGTCACCTCCCGCTCCCTCCCCCCGCCCCCCCCCCGAAAGTGAATTCTCATTAGGAACTGGGGCTGGTAGGTCAAAGCTACCCACTCCTCTTGAGTTTTATTACTTGGTTCTCTTACCTTCTTTGGGGGAGAAAGTATGTTTGAGGGGCTTCTGTGTACCAGAAAAAGGTTCTTTACCTTCCAAACAAATCCTGTTCCTTATCTTTTTATCAATGAGGATATTGGGGGTTCTGAGTTGAACCCAAACTTCACATGACACATTCCTCTCCCATCCATCCATCTTCATCAAGGGCCAGCGTCTGTTTCTCTTTCTCTTCTCATAATTGGAATGTGCTCTTAGATCCCAAACTAGTTCTCCTTTGTAGCTGTCCGTTCTGTTTTCAAACCGTATCCATACTTCCAAGACTTGTTTTTTTTAATAGTGCTTTGGGTTTCCAAGATAAAATAAATTTAGAGTTTACTTGTTACTGATTCAACTGAGGGAAGAAAAAAGTTGGTCAGGGTATGCACCTTGACTATACTTTGTTATGGGGCTACTAAAGTACCTAGATCTTCTCTTGGTATGCCTCATGGCTAATGCTCAATGCAGGAGTAGAATGACTCCCTTTGAGGAAGATTTTTTTCCCCTATCTTTTGGGGTTGCTTTAAAAAGATAATGTATACTTCTTGTCTGCTTCTACATATGGATTCAAACAAGTGGGACCCATTAATCATTTAACTTGCCAGGTTAGAATTGACAGGCTAGTATTACCTGGCTAAAAGGATTCCCCAAAAGAGGAAGAGAAGGTAGGTTGAGGAAGGAAAGGAAAACAAAGGTTCAATACTGAGGATCTGAAGATAGTTGAGGGTTGAAGATAGTTGAATGAAGGAACAAAAAATGTTTTATCATAAACTCTGTTAGCCAGAAAAATTATGGAATGTTATGAAAATATGGCTTTTACCATAAGAGCCTAGTTTCTCCCAGGCTAGGGCTCCTCAATGTTCAGAAAAGGAGAAAGATGCATGTTTTTAAGGACCTGGTGTTAAAGATCTGTTCTTACCTTCTCCAGATTTTCATGGACATGGATAGTTACTCAAAACTTCAGTTTTCTTATTGATAAAATGAATGTAATTTCTGTCCACTCCCTTAAGACTTTATGAGAATTAAATGGGATAACACTAGTGCATGACAATTTTAGCATAGACATTTTGACAAATGGGTGCTAAGAGTAGATGAAATCTAGCCATCACTAGAATGTGGAATCACTTTTTTCCTCAGCTCCATACTCTCTAAACTTATATTTAGAAGACCTTCAATCAGCTACACGCCTGATGAAAACTTGTTCAGCTAAATTCCAAAGGTATGGGGATGGTTGAGACCTGAAACAGAAAATTGTATTCCACTGGCAAATTAATTATCAGACTATTGTTAAGACCATACAGTTGAGAATAATTGAGACACACTTGGTACTTTATTCCTTTGTCAAGTCAAATGAACCGTTTGGGGCTTCCTCTTGTCTTATAAGGCACCCTCAGATGTTGTGCAGCATGTATTAAGAAAAAGGCTGCATTGGATGGAAGGGAAAGCTCATACAAGCTTTCTAGTCAGAAAGCCTAAAGTCTATTCAAGACTCATATAAGGAAGTACTAAAATGTTGATGGAAGGTAGGCAGGCATTTATAGAGGGAGGGCATTTGGTATCAAGTTACCAGGAAGACTGCAAGTAGCTAGCTAGCTTGAGTTGTACCCTAAAAGAATATTTGGATTGGTAAAAGAAGAAAAGAGAGCCAAAAGCATATATATTAAATACTTGTAAAAGTCCAGGCACTGCATTAGGCAATTCGTTGCTGTATTTTGATCTCATTGTAGTCTTCTTGAAAGGCAGTGCTTCACATCCAGATTTTTTTTTTTTTTTTTTTTTTTTGGCCAGTCCTGGGCCTTGGACTCAGGGCCTGAGCACTGTCCCTGGCTTGTTCCCGCTCAAGGCTAGCACTCTGCCACTTGAGCCACAGCGCCGCTTCTGGCCATTTTCTGTATATGTGGTGCTGGGGAATCGAACCTAGGGCCTCGGGTATCCGAGGCAGGCACTCTTGCCGCTAGGCTATATCCCCAGCCCCACATCCAGATTTTGCAGGTGAGGAAACAGAAGCCTGGAGAAATTCTTTTTTTTTTTTTTGGCCAGTCCTGGGGCTTGAACTCAGGGCCTGAGCACTGTCCCTGGCTTCTTCTTGCTCAAGGCTAGCACTCTGCCACTTGAGCCACAGCGCCACTTCTGGCCATTTTCTGTATATGTGGTGCTGGGGAATCGAACCTAGGGCCTCATGTATACGAGGCAAGCACTCTTGCCACTAGGCCATATCCCCAGCCCCGCCTGGAGAAATTAGCATGCCCTAAATTATCAAATATTTTTCTGGATTGTACATCCTCATGTTTAGCCTTACATCTGTATTTTTATATTTTGGTGTTAGAATCACTCTAAACTCATCATGATTGAAGATAATAAGGAGAACAAAGACCATTTGTTAGAAAGGGGAAGAGCAACTCTCATTTTTTCCTTAAAGAATGAAGTTGGAGGACTTATAAAAGCACTGAAAGTCTTCCAGGTAAGTCACCCCCCACACTTGTGCTGGTCCTGGTGCTTGAAGAGTTGGGGTGCTGTCCCTGAGCATTTTTACTCAAGGTTAGCACTCTACCACTTAAGCCATAGCCCCACTTTCCAGCCTTTTTGGGTAGTTTACTGGAGATAAGAGTCTCACAGACTTTACTGCCTGAGCTAACTTTGAATCAGATCTCAGACTCCTGAGTAGCTAAGATTACAGGTGGGAGCTACTGGTACCTGGCTGCCCATATTTCTTCATAAAACCTTTCCAAGATGAATCTGTGATATTGTACTTAAAGTACATACATTATTGTAAATTCTTCAGAGATGAGCACATCTTTTAAAAACTTAGATTTTTAAACTGTTTTTCAGTTCTAATGAATAGGTTAGAGATACAGACAACCTATGGAAGAGTAGACAGGAAAAGCTCATAAAGAATTGGGGCACCAGGCACCCATGGCTCACACATGTAATCCTCGCTACTCAGAAGGCTGAGATATGAGGATCGCAGTTCAAAGCCAACCCAGCAGAAAAGTCCCCGTGAGACTCTTATTTCCAATTAACCACTGAAAAACTGGGAGTGGTGGTGCTGTGGTTCAAAGTGATAGGGCACTAGCCTTCAGCAAAAGAGTACAGGGACAAGTTCAAGCCCTACAACCACCCCTCCCCCCCCCAAAAAAAAAGGAATGGGGATGTGTGATTCACTTTATAGATTGCAAAGAGATTTTAATTAAATAAAATATTTTAAGGCTGGGAATGTGGCCTAGAGGTAGAGTGCTTGCCTAGCATGCATGAAGCCCTGGGTTTGATTTCTCATCACCACATACACAGAAAAAGCCAGAAGTGGTGCTGTGGCTCAAGTGGTAGAGTGCTAGCCTTGAGCAAAAAGAAGCCAGGGATAGCACTCAGGCCTTGGGTTCAAGTCCCAGGATTGGCAAAAAAAAAAAAAAAAGTACACTCAATGATATACCTACTTATATATTATTGATGATGAATTTGATAACATTATTTAATAACATTATTACATTGATAATACATTAATACCTTTTCAGATAGCATAGTAGTAGTACAATTATACGATTTCACAAAGTCAGAATCTCATTGCATTTGGTCTTCAAATGTACTTTCAGTATGAACATAAATTGGTGTGATATAGGGAAGCGATTTGGTGAATAATGTATTTATGAGCCTTAAAATACTTGTATTTCTGTTCCGGTAATTTTATTTCTATCTAACTGTCTTGAGAAAATATGGGTGAGTCAGGCAGAACATGAGTGCTTATTGAGTACTGGGTGTTAGGTGCTGTGCTAGGTCATAAAAATATAAATCTGAATAAAGTAGATACTGTACATACCCACCCTCACAGAATATGTAATCTAGTGAAGAATACAGACTTTAAAAATAATTAAAGCTGGACACCAATGGCTCATGCCTCTAATCTTAGCTACTCAGGAGATGGAGGTCTGAGGTTTAAAGTTTAAATTCAGCCTGGGCAGGAACATCCATGGAACTCTTATCTCCAATTAAACACCAAAAAGCCAGAAGTAGAGCTATGGCTCAAAGTGGTAGAGCACTATCCTTGAGCAAAAACTGCTCAGGTACAGTACCCAGGCCCCGAGTTCAAGCCCCAGGACTAGCACAGAAAAAAAAATCACAACATCAAAAAACAAAAAAAGAATTATAATAAGGAAATAATTGCATGTGTGTAAACTGACCTAAAAGAGAAGTAGCAGATACTGTAACAGCATGGAATTAAAGGACCTAACCTAGTTTAACAGCTCGGGGACACAAGGATTTATTTATAGGAATTAAAAATTATTAACTAGCTACTTGGCTACAGGATGGATTATGCTACTGGAATGCTATGATCATGTCCCTGGTGTTTATTCTCATCTACCCACCTTGGTAAGAGAGCATCCCTCCTGTACCAAGTTTACAAGGGGTACCACAGCTCAAGCTGACATGAGAGGATCAGATGCAAACTGGTTCAGATGCTTACCAAATTTATGGGCCTTAAATACTCTGTTCAAGCTGTTCCATTTAATTTTATGAAAGCACTGTTACAAAGGGAATTTTTATTTCTTATAACTAATATTGTTACCATTTTTGGAAAACCAACTTTGTGAGACTTTTACAATGGTTCTTTCTAGTGAGGATATTTGGTGTTTTGATTTGAAATTCAGTTAATTACGACAATCTGGAGGACATCCCATGGTGTTATTTTATTGTTTTGTTTTTGGAGAATGTGATGAATTTTGTAATGAATTGTACATAATTGTGCATTATTTTTGTTACTGATAGCACTTACAAGCAGTCATTTTTCCCCCTTGGCTATCATGACATATAAAATTGGTTTTCAGAGGTAATGAAAGTAATCTGTTAACATTTAACAGAATTCCATGTGATCTTTACCCTCCACTTTACACAGGAGAATCATGTGAATCTGTTACATATCGAGTCCCGGAAATCAAAGAGAAGAAATTCAGAATTTGAGATTTTTGTTGACTGCGATATCAACAGAGAACAATTGAATGACATTTTTCACCTGCTGAAGTCTCATACTAATGTTCTCTCTGTGAATCCACCAGATAATTTTACTTTGAAGGAAGATGGTAAGTTTGAACAGTAAAAATGCTACTTAGAAGACTAAGTACCTAGGCCTGGGAATATGGCCTAGTGGCAAGAGTGCTTGCCTCATATACATGAAGCCCTGGGTTCAATTCCTCAGCACCACATATATAGAAAAGGCCAGAAGTGGCGCTGTGGCTCAAGTGGTAGAGTGCTAGCCTTGAGCAAAAAGAAGCCAGGGACAGCTCAGGCCCTGAGTCCAAGGCCCAGGACTGGCGAAAAAAAGAAAAAAAGAAAAAAAAAGAAGTACCTAATGTACACTCAATCTTTCTTTTATCTTGAAAGTAAAAATAAAATACTGCCATTTCAAATATCTGGCAGTCTGGCAGGAAAGGAGATACAAAATATAATTACTCAAAATGCTAAAGGCAAATTATAGAGCAACATTTAATCAAGGGCAAAAGAAGTAAGAGGAAATCTTGACAGAATTTGGATGTTTAGAAATCAATTATCTCTCATCTTTTAAACTTCAAACCTTTCTTGATTCCATAGTCCTCTAGTTTACAGTTCTTGAGCAACACAGGAACTCTCTCAGGAGCTTAGCATTTAGCAGATATTGAATGAGTATTGAATTTATGGAAAGCGTTGACAGTGTCTTATAACTATGTTGTAAAATAAGTTATGCACTATATTCCCACCAAAAATAAATGAGAAAGCAGTAAGACGAAGACTTCAGATATACAGATAGCAAAGATAGAGACTGTGGTCTCCATTGGTGAGAAATAAAACCTTATAGCTTTAGTGGATAAATGAATTGATTGAGGCATAATTTATATATGGTCTTCAACCTAAAAACAATTTCTTCAAAGTTTATTACAGACTGGAAGAAAGCAAAGGAAGGGAAGGGGTGATATTGTCCAAAAAAGAAATGTACTCATTATCTGACTTATCAAATGGTAACCCCCCTATATAACATCTTAGTAATAATAATAAAATTGTACTATAAATTATATTATAGTATTTGGAGTATATTCAAAACAGATACTTAGCTGTCATACATTTGTGCAGCTGTATAATTAGTAAGAAATGGGCATAGTTCTGTGTCTTGTCTGGCTGGCTGGGAACTGCTGCCTTGAGTCTGTTATATGATTATCTTATACCCAAAGTCTCTATTGCTCCCTGCCTAGGGCATCCACACCCATCATTAATAAAGAAGGGTTAACACCTGGCTGAGCAAAAGTGGAGGCTTCCCTGCTATTTGGAGTGGTCAGTGTCTTTGTTGTATTTGTTGTTAAATCTCTTGAACATCACTCCTACATACATTAGAAAGAGCAAAGCACTGAAGCAAGAAGGATTGAGTACTAATCCTTGTTCTTCTGTTGGCAATGCATAGCCTTGGATAAATTTCCTTCCCTCTGTGTACTTTTGTTATCTCACTTATAAAATGAGAGTTTTATAGATGGCTAGATGGTTCAGCTGATATTTAGGATGCACTGGTTTATGCCACATATTTCTCCTAAGGAACAATAATACAAACACAATTCATATCCCTTCATCCTGGTCTTCTATGAAAGACAGCCATATAAATACATATGTTTTCAATAAATTAGTAGAGCCTTTAGAATATAGATACCAGAGAAAATTACCTCTTACCTACAGAATCAGGAAGACTTTGTGAGTTGAGGAAGTCTTATTAGATGTGGGTCTAGGAGGATGAGAAGGTTGTCCTTAGGGCAATAGAATGGTTGGGTGTAGTGGGGTGGAGTAAGAGTGGCATGGACAGAAAAGTCATGTGCAGAAACAGTCTTGTGACTTGTCTGCAAGGAATGGTAAGAAG